>NC_141338.1:25001141-25601141 GCF_037954235.1 Aulostomus chinensis
TCATGAACAAGTTAACAGAACTGTTCTCTGGCAGGCCAGGTATCTTTCATATTAGTCGTAAATATACAATGTGTGCAAAAATGATCATTTTAAGGAATGTCTCAAACTAAAAGTCACTGTCAACACTTCCTTAATTATTGATGAGTGTCATCGAACTTGGACCTCAACAGATTCAAAGGTGCATGTCGTGCCTGAGCTGCTGGAGCTCAGGATCATCTGAGAGCAGCTGCTTCACTCCAGATCAGTCACCTGTGTGATGAATCATCACACAGGTGACTGATCTGGAGTCGCTGCTGTGTGCTGTGCCACCTGTGTAACAACATCTGTAGATGACCACATCTGTAGATGACCACATCTGTAGATGACCACAGCGGCTCCAGAGGGGAAATGGTATTTCCACTTGTTGTAAAGTCCACAGAGGCAAAACTTCAGACACAGCGACTGAATAGTTGTCATTATTTGTCCAATCATGCTGCCAGTCTGCACAGAGGCCCATATTACTGCATGAGTTCAGTTCCTCATACACCATTTATTGGATTGTATTTGACTGTCAGTCCAAAACTTCAGAGTAAGGGATCCAGTTACAGTATTCACTGCAGCAAAATACTTGTTTCACTCCCTAAAATATGTTGGCAGAAGCTCCTGATGAGGAGGCCTCACCTGCCCTGCTGGTGTCCTTTGGCTGCCTACAGACTCGCTGTGTCTTGACTTCAGCCGCTCTCAGATGTTCCTGTGGTCCTCGTTCCTGTGGCCGCTGGGAGCATCGGTCACTTACATCCATGTTGTACTCCTGCTTTGCATTGATGAGCTTTTGGTCCTTTTTCTCTGGAGGAGTTGAAAATACCCAAATCATGAGAATTCATCAAAGAGGAAGAAGGATGGATGAAACAGAGAAAGAGAAAGATCTTGATTTAATCCATTAATCTTCTCTTATTAATGTTCAGTTCACCTACAACACACACACACACACACACACACACACACACTCACTCAGGGTCATGCTGAGTATATTAGCAGGATGGTTAATGGCAGCTGCCTCATAGAGCATTGCACACTTGGGGCCCAGCAAACATCTGCTGTGTGTGTGTGTGTGTGTGTGTGTCAGTGGTGGGTTGTTAACATGCAAATAAAGCAATTAAAATTCATGCAACACACATCCAAACAAACACAGAAAAACACACACGCACTCAAAGATGCACAGAAAATGGATGTGGGCAAATACACACTCAAACACATGAAGGACGTGCAACCACAACCACACACAACCTTCATGAGTGAGGAACACACAGAAAAGACTGACACCATTCTGATGGTGGAAGACACACTCAACCATGATGCTGCACCCATGTGTCTTGGTCATACATGATGAGTAGATGCAGTTCAGTCTGATAATCTCCAATAATCTGTTCTTGTGTTGTGTTTGTCTCACTGTCTCTCAGAGCATCAAGGTGTCATGGCAGCCACCCCCGCATAGCGCACAGAATGGCATAATCAGTGCCTATAAAATCAAATACAGGAAGACCGGTCGCCGTGGAGACCAGGAAGCCATTGAACCCAACAACTTCTGGTACCTGTTCACAGGTGAGACATGGCAGGTTGCTTTATCTAGGGATCACTTAATTGAATCCAACACCAATGCCTCAGCGGCCCGGTGGAGCAGTGGTCCTCACTGTGTCCTCAGTGGTCCCCCCAGCAAGAAGGTTGTGGGTGGAGCCCCGGCTGCAGCACGGGGTCTTTCTGGGTGAGTCTCCATGTTCTCCCTGTTCCTGCTGGGTTCTCTCTGGTACTCCAGCTTCCTCCACAGTCCAAAGACATCAAGAGGGACCAGGTTAATCCAGACTCTAAATTGACCGTAGGCGTGGCTGGGAGAGCCAATGGTTGTCTGTGATAGGCAGCTCTCCAATCCCCACCCCCCATGACCCTTAACAGGATAAGAGGTAGAAAATGTAAGGTTTCAATGTTCTAGTGACTGTTCAGTCGTTCCAGTCCAATTTGGCTCCATGGCCCAGAAGACAGCAGGAGCAGCCATTTAACACACACTGTTGTCTGCATGGATACATACGTGTGTCCATGTCCCACTGCCAAGGAGATTCTTCATTATTGTTCATGTGCATGAGTGTGTGTGTGAGTGTATGTGTGTGTGTGTATGTGTATGTGTGTGTGTTTGCATGTGTATGTGTGTGTGTGTTTGCATGTGTATGTATGTGTGTGTGTTTGCACGTGTATGTATGTGTGTATGTGTGTGTGTTTGCATGTGTATGTATGTGTGTGTGTTTGCATGTGTATGTATGTGTGTGTGTTTGCATGTGGATGTGTGTGTGTGTGTGTGTTTGCATGTGGATGTGTATGTGTGTATGTGTGTGTGTTTGCATGTGTATGTATGTGTGTGTGTTTGCATGTGTATGTATGTGTGTGTGTTTGCATGTGGATGTGTGTGTGTGTGTGTGTGTGTGTGTGTGTGTGTGTGTGTGTGTGTGTGTGTGTGTGTGCATTCATACTGCCACAAGCTATTATTTCAATTTGAGCTTTGCAGGATTTGAATGAAACTGATCTTGCTTTTCATTATTTTGCACTGATGGCTATCTTCATCTGACTGTCTGTGCAGGAATTCATTTTCATTTCCCAGTGGCAGGCACGCACACGTGTGTGTGTGTGTGTGTGTGTGTGTGTGTGTGTGTGTGTTTGTGTTTCTAGCTGTCAGCAGTAATCACTCCTGCTCACTCTCTAAGACTTTACAAAAGGCAGCTCCACTCAGGAGATGAAAAGAACAAGATGAAGCCTTTATTGACACACATTTTACCCTTCAATTTATTCCATGCCGTGATGTCAGGAGTGACAAAGGTGATAGTTTCTCATGTCAAAAACTAAAATTAAATGGGCTTAAATTCTTTATATTTGGTCTTTTAAGAAGACCTGCTGCTATGTTTGCTGCATTGACTTTAAAAAAGTTTCGGATGGAATAAACAGCATCAAAATGATTAAAGCCTTTTTAGAGCTTCACTGGAGTTTAAGAGCAAAGTTTACCCTGAGGTTTGGTTAGAAGAACCCTCATATATATCATATATATCATATATATATATATATATATATATATATATATATATATATATATATATATATACACATACATATATATTTGCCTCGGCTGAAGTCCATTCACCTCTAATCACCGACACCTGGTGCTGCATTATCCTTGCTGTAAATCTCCAACAGACGAAGCTTAAATTGTTCTGACGTTCCTCTGGGGAAGTGCAGATCGTAAACGATTCATTTCATAACTAACTACAACAGAATTGATGGACACATCAAAGGACACTCTCAACTCTTTTTTGAAGCCTGATTAGTGAGGAGGGACCAGTTCTACCCATGACCAACATATCGTGCTCACTGCCCCAGCACTCAAGGTCTTTGCGCTCATGAACATTGAGCTGACTGCTAAATGGAAATGCTCAAATCTGACTTAATAAAATTACATATTCCTGGAAACAGAAGTCTGTTTCCCTGCCTCTGGACCATTATTACAGCTGTTGCTATAGTAACCACTGAACTATTTGAAGACTTCATTTGCAAAAAGAGATAAGAACCAACAGGATAAGTAATTGATCTCTCTGTCTTTCCCTCCCTCTGCCCCCCTCTATGCAGGTCTGGAGAAAGGCAGTCAGTACAGTTTTCAGGTCGCAGCGATGACAGCCAATGGGACGGGTCCAGCCAGCGACTGGTACACCGCTGAGACGCCAGAGAACGATCTGGATGGTGAGACAACAACGAGAGAGAGCGAGAGACAGTGTGTGTGTGTGTGTGTGTGTGTGTGTGTGTGTGTGTGTGTGTGTGTGTGTGTGTGTGTGCGTGTGTGTGTGTGTGAGTGTGTGAACAATGATTTGTACAACAGCATGTTAATACCTCCACTATCCCAACACTCATAAATATTTAACCAGTTAAGGCCTGAGATGGATGAATGGAAGGGAGATTTATATCTGGGGGAGAAGAGGGGGTTGAGGTGGAAGGAGGTGAGGAGGATGTGGTTGATTGGAGGAGGAGGTGGAAAAACAGGAAAAGAATGGAGATGGAGAAAAGACAGGATCCAGTTGAACAGCGAAGGAATTAATTGGAGAAATTAAAACCAAATAAATCATCATAAACGATATAAATTAAGTACTGAAAATACAATGTCTTTTAAACCTTAAACCAACGTTCTTGTGCTCCAAATGTAATTCAGGAGCAGTCTGTATTCATGGCTGCTGTCCAGACGCTCGCAGCAGTCAGCAGTCTGCAGTCTCTACATGATTTTGTGTTTTAGATGCACTCTTTCCCAGTGTCGTTCGGAAGGTTGTTGCAGTGGGGTTTGTCGAGACAGAGTTCACTTAAGGAACACGTTGAACCTGTGGTGAATTGTTTAAAATTTATTTTGAAAGTAATTTCAAATTCAAGGATTGATTAAAAAAAATGAAAGCAGAACCAAAATCTGCTTTGTAAAGTTGTCTGACTCAAATCAACCAGAAGCAAGAGAAGAACTTTGAACCATCAACGTTCAGATTCTGGTCTTGGAATGACAGGTAATTTGACAGTTACTCATCTGCATATTCAAACATAGAATTTCAGGTATCTCGTCATACAATAATAATTGTCTCAATTTATTCAGTTTCATTGTGATATCAATCAAAAATGTTAACTATTCACCTGTTGTGTTTCACATCCATTTTAGTTTGATGCTATGAACAGGAATGCTTTCTCTCCATTTTTATAAATGTTGCTGAAGGCCCACTGTTCCTCTCACTTACTGTCCATATCCTCGTTCTCTGAATGGGAAAGCACCAGTAAAATCCCACAGGCCAGCAGGTCTGACCTGCAGGAGGACTGCTGAGGCTGGTCAACGAATGATGGGGTTTACTTTGTTTCACTCTGGTTAAAAGAAGAATTACCATGAACAAAGAAAGCAAAGAAAACAGGGAGAAGAGAAACAAAGCTTTGTATTTGGCTTACATTTCTCATAGAATAATGAGACACGGTGACCTCAGGCCGAAGACCAGAACAGGAAACTGCTGAGATTTTTTAAAAAAGAACCTGTCTATGCTAAATGTGTTTCCACACTGGGAGAGGGGGAGACACAAATCTCATTTCAATGGATTATCACTCAATAAAGTGATAGAAAGTGTTGCTCCTCGAAGACCCTGAGAAGGCTAATTCAGTTTAATGTAATCTGATGCTGAGGTATAACACAAAGTGGCAGGGCTTATTAGCGTTTAATAGACAGCTAACAGGGTTAGCATCTGTTAGTCACAGCTGTACTAAGCTACCACAGCTGGTAGCGGTTTTAGATTTAAATCTGTTGTTTGTGGAGGTCAAAGAGTTGCTGAGGAAAACTGCATTCTGTTCTTCTTCTTCTTTGGTATGTAAGAGTTCATTGTTTGCACTTTTTTTTTCAGAGAGTCAGGTACCTGACCAGCCCAGCTCTCTGCATGTCAGGCCACTTCCCAACAGCATCATCATGTCCTGGACTCCACCACTCAGCCCCAACATCCTGGTGAGAGGTTACATCATCGGCTATGGCGTGGGGAGTCCCTATGCAGAGACGGTCCGAGTGGACAGCAAGCAGAGATATTACTCCATTGAAAACCTGGGTGAGCTGTACATTTACCTTTACATAGACATACACATTTACATACACATTTACATTTAAATACACATATATATTTACATGTACATTTACCTTTACATAGACATACACATTTACATAACATTTACATTTAAATACACACATATATTTACATAACATTTACATTTAAATACACACATACATTTACATATACATTTACATTTAAATACACACATATATTTACATATACATTTACATTTAAATACACACATATATTTACATATACATTTACATTTAA
Source organism: Aulostomus chinensis (assembly GCF_037954235.1). Lineage (NCBI taxonomy): Eukaryota > Metazoa > Chordata > Actinopteri > Syngnathiformes > Aulostomidae > Aulostomus > Aulostomus chinensis. The sequence goes on from NC_141338.1 coordinate 25,007,033, forward strand.
ATACACACATATATTTACATATACATTTATATTTAAATACACACATATATTTACATACACATTTACATTTTTGATTTGTCACACATTAACCCTTAGGAACCCATTCAGGCAAAGTGCATGACTTTAGACACGCATTCTTTGCAATGGTTCACACGTTCAACGTATCTCACCGGCTCCTGGGTCATCATGTCTTCCTCTATGACAAACGACGTCCGGTTCGGATCACTGCAAATCCAGTAGAAGCCTGACATTGTGTCCTTTCCTGAATGATAGGAAAGTTTTGCTTCTCAAAAGCTTCTCCAAACTTTCTCCAAGTAAACAAATGATCCCAGACGCACGCATTTAGCAGACGGAGGCTACTGTAAATGTACACGTGCAGATCGCTTCAGGTTCAGGTCAGGTCACGACAGTGTCGGACACGGAAAAAACACGCTTGGCAGGGCAGTGTTCAATGTCAGGAAAACAAATACCGCCAAAGAAATAAACTGCAGCTGAAGTGGCTCAACTCATCTATGAGGACGCCACCGCAGACTCTGGTCCCAGTGACCTGGATAACGGCTCAGGCTTTGAGAGGGGAGTTTCTGATGAGGACATGTTTTTTTCATGGAATGGATCCAGCTGAAGATGATCCAAGTTGTTACGTTGATATGATAACCAAAGGGACACCATAGGGGTCTGGAAAATCCCTTTTGATGCATGTAGTACTGTATATAGTTGTGTGTTCCTGTAAAGAGATGTGTCCTTGTATGTTTTTATTTGTGCATGCTCCTTTGAAAATGAATCATATTTTTCATGATAAGCAGAACACGTGTTTATTTCAGTAAAATGGCTTTTGTCCTCACCATGCACACCCCACATGTTTTTGCAGATTGTGAAGTCATAGAACGTCCCACCATCCTGGTGCTGACACTGTCCGATTCCAGGGAAACTCCCCTAACTCAACATGCAAAGATATGTGAGCTGGAAACCTTCTATGATGAGAAACATGGAGAAAATCCCCCCAAATTGTAATACAAACCTTTTTTTAATAAAATATATGTAAGTGGTAGCAAGTGAACTGAAGGCCTATCTGGATAAGATAGACAGGATGTAGCATGAAGAGATTGACCTTACAATGATCAGGGTAAGAGCTCAAAGGTAAAGGATGTCAAATTACCCCAAATCAGCTTGAGTCCCTCGAGGTTCAATCTTTTACAGCCTACTTCTCCACCCACAGGACAGAAATATACGTCATTCATTTTACTGTCTTCTTCATTTTTTTTTTAATATAAGAATGACTCAACCTGAAAATAATCCAGGCACAATACACAGCAGAGAACACAACTGAAACCTTAAAAATCTAGTCCCACTATTGGATTCCAGCAGTGTCATACTTCAGTAAATCTTTGTCCGTATGCAGTCATTGCTTCTTATAAAAGTGTTGGAAAGTATTTCTGATAAAAGAACTCAGCAACATTTTTGACAAATAAGTGCTGTCCTCCCCATAGCCAGAATGACTATAAAACGACTGTACTCTGTGTGTGCCGGCGAGACCCACACACACTGGGCTGACCGCTGGTTCACTTAGCAAGCACATGCATGGTGGTGAGGGGGCTGTGTATCAAACCACCATCTAGCACACTTCCAAAACCTGCGTATTCTTGTTCCAATAACAAAGATCTGAATTAGGGTCTTGGTTTGTTCAGAAATAATCCTCATTCTGTCTGACGAAAGCAGGAATGACTTGAACTAGCAAGTTGTAGATTGTTGCAGCAATATATCTGGTTCTAAAATTGAAGTGTAAAAGATTTTATAATGATGGTACACAGCCCTAATTGTATTTATGGTCAAGAAAATTACGGTGGGCTGTCCTTTCTCTGGGGCTGAGGTTGCCGAGGTGGTTCCTCCCGAGTTCCCCAGGGACCTGGATGCTTTGGGGCTGTTTTGGTTGATACAACTCTGCAGCATCGCGTGGACATCAGGGGTGGTACCTCTGGATTGGCAGACTAGGGTGGTGGTCTCCTTTTTTAAGAAGGGGGACCAGAGGGTATGTTCCAGCTATCATGAGATCACACTCTTCAGCCTTCCTGGTAAGGTCTGTTCGAGCGTTTTTGAGAGGAGAGTGTGTGTCGGATAGTCGAACCTCGGATCCAGGAGGAGCTGTGTGGTTTTTGACCTGGTCAAGGAAATGTGAACCAGCAGGATCCTTGAGGGGGCATGGGAGTTTGCCCAACCAGTCTACATGTGATTTGTGGACTTGGAGAGGGCATTCAACACTGTCCCTTAGAGAATCCTGTGGGGGGTGCTCTGGGAGTATGTGGTATTGGACCACCTGATTCAAGTGGTTCGTTCCCTGTAGGACCTGTCAGAGCTTGGTCTGCATTCCTGGCAGTAAGTTGGACTCATTTCCAGCGAGGGCTTGACTCTGCCAGGGCTGCCCTTTGTCACTGATTCTGTTCATAACTTTTATGGACTGAATTTCTTGGCACAGCCAGGGTGCTGAAGGGATTCGGTTTGGTGGCTGCAGGATCAGGTCTCTGCTTTTTTGGATGTGGTCCTGCTGGCTTCATCTGGCTCTGCTCTTCAGATCAGTTTGCAGCTGAGTGTAAAACAGCTGGGATGAGAATCAGCACCTGCAATTCTGAGTCCATGGTTCTCACCTGGAGTGAGTGCCATCTCTGGGTCAGGGATGAGACCCTGCCCCAAGTGGAGGAGTTCATGTACCTCGGGGTCTTGTTCATTAGTGAGGGAAAGATGGTTCATGAGATCGACAGGCGGATTGGTGTGACATCTACAGTGATGGGGACTCTGCATCGGTCTGTCGTGGTGAAGAGGGAATGGAGCCGAAAGGCAAAGCTCTCAATTTAGCGGTCAATCTACGTTGCTACCCTCACCTTTGGTCATGAACTCTGGGTAATGACCCAAAGGACGAGATCGTGGGTACCTGACCTGGCCTTTGGGAAGCCCCAGGACACGCTGGAGAGACCTTGGCTCTCAGCTGGCCTGGGAACGCCTCAGGATCCCCGTGAAGAGCTCGACGAAGTCTGGGTCTCTCTGCTTAGGCTGTGAACCGACCCCGGATAAGCAGAAGAAAATGGATGGAGGATGGTAAAGGCAATTATGGATAAAACTGTATTTGATGACTTGTGACGGTGCTATGCTACACAGCCCATCCACTAGCATCCATTAGGTTTTCATGTAAAAATAAATTAGAATACTAATAGGCGGGAGAGACTGAGACTCATTTGAAATGCATCTTGACACATATACAACATGATATTACTACTACTACTACGACTATTACTCTTAGATATGATATCATGCAAGACAATAGTGTGAATCTTTACACTTTGATTCCATTGATGATATATTCAAGGCAGAAATCTTGACTTAAAATACAGAGAGACAGAGAGGCAACAACTTATCAGGAATCTAATTTGCAAATGAAATATGAGAAGCAGTCAATTTGAAAACTCGAGCTCACAGATGTTCTTTTCTGAGTTTAGTGAATATGATCATGCAGAGGAAAAAGGTTGCTTTTATTGTGCAAAAAAATATATGGCACAAGACAAGGGTGACTTCACAAGACAATCTACACCAACGGAGACAAAACGCTGAGCAGAATGACTAAAGAACGCTGTGTAATTCTACAGTAATGGATCAGAGTCAGGCGGAGGAGCGCTGACATCAGAAAAGGTCATTATAGTCATAATATTGACTGGCAGAATATCAGTTATTATAACGATAAATATACAATGAAGTGGAAAAAGACATAAAGTAGATAAATCATCAGATGAAATTTTTAGAAAGAAAAAAGGAGAGAGGGAAGAGTTTAATATGATGCGTATCCCCATATATTCTCTGAAGGACAAAAATGTCATTATCACAAATAAATGAAACATAAATGCAATAATAAATAGATTAATACAAAATAAATATATGTTGGTATTAATAAAGGCTGTTTCTCTTTTATTTTTGTATTGCATGCATTTTGAATACATATTTTTGCATTTCTGCCTTCCATTAATTAATTAATTTATTTACACCTTTATCTATTCCCACGTATATTTAGGAACTATATATACTATATTTAGGTACTTCGGGCTCAGGCCCTATTATGTTTGCTCCTTATTCCTGTATTTCTTCATTTCCACATCTATTCATTTCTGCACACTAATAATGTGAATAATACTAAATGTTAATAGGGGAGGTGGTCCTCCTCCAGTGTAAATCAGACAGAAGCAAACGATTTCTAAATCCGTGATCACATGTAAGTGGCACAATCATGCTAGCAAAACCTATGTGTGTGACATTCATCACTCCATTGAATGGCTGCAGCGGGAAGCCCCAGGCAGACCTGCTCATGGCTGTGGGATGTAGGAATGCTGCAGGGGCAGCCACACCTCCACCCCATGGGCTCCACCTTGCCCCCCTGGGAGGTTGAGCATCTCAGTGTGCACAGAGCAGATGTAGCAAGACAGGACGTCCCAAAGGAACCTCGCTGTGAACCCAGAACAAGAAGATGCTGCCACACTGATGTAACCAATCTGGTCTTAGGTTAACATTAGTTCCATCTACCTTATTAAAATAGAAAAAAACAAAGATAAATTAATGTAGTAATTGACGAATAAATAAATAAATAAATATCTAAATGTATGAATACAGAAGAAAATACAGGAATATATGTGGAAATAAACTGATACATCTGGAGATAAATGTAGACACAAATATATAAAATGCATAAATACAAAAATGAATAGATGTAGAAATAGCCTTTATTATTACTGTACTTATGTCATTTGTTTGTCCTTCATAATATACACGAGGGAAGTTGATGCTAAAATTTCTTCTTGCAGCTGAAAGTGAAATCGTGTCTCAGGACGTGGGTCGGGAGATTTGGGGCTATTTTGCCAAGTCTTGTTCTTGTCTTTCAAAACACAAAATGCAACCCACATTTGTGCTTTATTATGCTTTGGCAGTGTGACATCAATTTCTTCACTGTCTGTCAACATGTTTGAGGAGATGGAGAGGAGAGACATCAGTGAGTGGGGAGCGCTTTTTTAGTTCGACTGCGCGAGTGGCAGCAGGGGGTGTCATGTCACTCAAAGGGAAAGGAGGAGGGGGGGAGGAAGAAACAGCACAATGATAACGTAACACATTCACTGATGCCAAAACTGAAATTTAAGTGGGTCATATTATGATGTATTGTCACTCTACATTCCACTAAGATTTGTGATTCTGAATTGATGCATTTTATCAGCTGATTTTAATGCATCAGTGAGTCTTTACCCCAAGATGACCAGGTCAGGGCAGCTGGTGGTACGGAAGCAAACTGCTGTCATGCTGGACATCTGTTCATAAATTCAGCTGGTATCCATCCATCCATCGTCGTCTTCCGCTTATTCCTATACATTAAGGGTCGCGGAGGGGCTGGAGCCTATCCCAGCATCAACGGGCGAGAGGCGGGGTTCACCCCGGACAGGTCACCAGTCCATCACAGGGCCAACATAGAGAGACGAACAACCATTCACACTCACATTCATACCTACGGTCAATTTAGAGAATCAATCAGCCTCGTCCCCAAATTGATGTCTTTGGATGGTGGGAGGAAGCTGGAGTACCAGAGAGAACCCAGCAGGAACAGGGAGAACATGCAAACTCTACACAGAAAGATCCTGTGCCCGAGCCGGGAGTCGAACCTGTAACCTTCTTGCTGTGAGGCCACAGTGCTGACCACTGCACCACCATGCAGCCTTCAGATGGTATCAAGAACTCCAAATCGAGATGCATTTTAAAAACAAAGACTGCCTCTCTCCAGTTGTCAGAGAGTTGACGAGGGGCTCCAATCCAATCGAGCTGTAATCAGAGCTGACTGAGCGAGTCCCTCCCTCATTTTCACATCACTCATACATTTGTGCAGTTTTTACACATAAAATCAGGATTTTTGTCTCAGGGCAGTAGACTGCAGAACGATGGGATACTCAGGAAGCTGTGTAGTTTCTAGTTCGAGTGCAGACCAATGACCTGAGGTGTTGAAGACATAGTTACAGTTGGTGGCCAATATTGCAGTGACATCACAAATGCAATAAAGTTCATGAAAAGAAGTGACAGCACAGAGGACCGGCTGATTGTTGGGCACAATTGCTGACACCGATTTTAGAGTCCAGTCATCAGTTCTTGAGTATAAATCAGTCCCAAGTCCCCAGTGTTCTCGGCAGAACCTGAGCCCAAGTCAACAAAAAAGATTCCATGTTGAGACATGTCAACACTGAGTTCAAGTCTAAGTCTGACTCACAATTTCTCGAGTCTGAGTCCAAGTCTAAGTCACCCAGGAGATGCTGAGTTGCCTCGTTTCCTGGGTTTGAGTCCAAATCTCAAGTCATCAAAGTTGAGTCCAATTCTGAGATTTCCCCAGGTGCTTCTCTCAGGCAAACAAAAAAGTAGCCTTCATGATGTCACAAACCTGGAGCTGAATGAATAAATGAATGACGACTGGCCAGCAGTCAGATGTTTAAGAGGACTACAACTTCTTAGGAATCAAAGAATCTCAAATGCCATTTAACGATTGCTGTTTTTCACAAATGATGTGCAAGCTTCTTGATAGCAGCTGATCTGTGACAACTGCCTCTTAAAGCCCAGTCACACAAGGACATGAGGACAAACAGCGTTTAATGATTCAAGTTTAATTATGCTCTTATACTCTCGATCAGCACTTTTTGTTTTCTGTTTTATTATTCATCATGTGCTGATGAATAATCCACCAAAAAGACTATCAGCTCATTCATTCATTAACTGAATGAACTCAGGCTGCACGGTGGAGCAGTGGTCCTCACTGTGGCCCCCCAGCAAGAAGGTTGTGGGTGCAGCAGTGGTCCTCACTGTGGCCCCCCAGCAAGAAGGTTGTGGGTGGAGTAGTGGTCCTCACTGTGGCCCCCCAGCAAGAAGGTTGTGGGTGGAGCAGTGGTCCTCCCTGTGGCCCCCCAGCAAGAAGGTTGTGGGTGGAGCCCCGGCTGCAGCACGGGGTCTTTCTGGGTGAGTCTCCATGTTCTCCCTGTTCCTGCTGGGTTCTCTCTGGTACTCCAGCTTCCTCCACAGTCCAAAGACATCAAGAGGGACCAGGTTAATCCAGACTCTAAATTGACCGTAGGCGTGGCTGGGAGAGCCAATGGTTGTCTGTCTCTATGTGTTGGCCCTGCCATGGACTGGTGACCCGTCCAGGGGGAAGGGTGCTGGGAGAGGCTCCACCCCCCTGCAACCCTTAATGTAGGAATAAGCGGAAGACAATGGATGGATGAATGAACTCAAAGGACTCTCTTTTGTTGGTTGGACTGCTGTTGGGCGGAGTCTGTCCCAACTGACATTGGGTGAGATGCGGGGTTCACCCTGGATGATCCAGATTTGATGAAACATTTGAAAATGACACTGACAGCCAAACGAGGAGAGCAAGAGAAAGAGGTGCACATAGCTGGGCTGTGCTTGCAGCTTAGAAAACATGTATTCTCAGCTGATGACTACTGATTAACCCTTCATAAATTAATGGACTCATCTCACTGATGAGACAGAGGGGTAATGGAAACAGGTTCAAGGTTCTAAAGTAATCAAATAGTCAGCAGATGGGTATTTACAGGTGCCTCTGGGTTTTTGGAAGTCTCAAAAGCCCTAAATCTAGGGACGTGGATACGTAGCCAACGCTGGGAAACTAAAATTGGCATTTTAATGTTATTTTTGGTTCTAGAATATTAACTGCAGCATTCTGAGGTATCAAAAGTCAGTGCCTAAAAACTGTTTCCAGTGTGCCATGGAAATAATGGTGTGTGAAAAGTGTTACACATTTGATGACAGTTCAAACTGTGTCTGTCTGTGTAGAGCAGACGTATCCACATTCAGAGCCAGGAAGGATCACTCCCAGATTCAGATTCAGTTCACTTTATTGTCTATGTAACAAGTACAAGGAAAAGGTGAGGCTTTCCAGTGCAGAGAAAATATATGAATATACAAACAATATAAGAGCTATATAAAAACAAAGTGACGAAAAATATACATGCAGACTTACCAAGTCCAGGGACGGATGTATGGAAACAGGGTTCCCATGGTAGATGGTGGCTGCTAAAATGGTGTGACACTCAGGAGGAGCTCTTACCACAGCCAGTTCAAGTGATACATGAACACAACTGAACTCTGAATGCCTCAGAAAAGGCCAGACCTCACTGAAAATTGTACCTCATGAGCTGTGAAGGTGTTAAAATGAACTCCAGGACTGTTTTCTGTTCATAATCCCTCCAGAATTGTTTGGTGCTACCACAACTTCCAGTTTTGGCTCACAACATTTACATCTCCATCAGGCTTCCCCCTGGAGTCAGAGGCCCATCTGCCACTGTCAGAGGAGTGTATGCTTTTATTCATACTCATTTTCTAAAAGTACAGACACACTACAAAGACTTCTGGCTGGTTTTCAAGAGCTCTTCAGCTTGTAAAAGCTTTGAAGGTGTTGACTCTACACACGGATGGGGCGTCACACGCTTCGACTACTTAAGTGTACAACGTGACACTTGTGTTTTCAAATGCTTTTCAAAGTCAGTGGTCCACTTCATGAATATTTATGAGTCAGGGGGCGGACCATCATTGAAAAGCCCTGATCACACTTTTCATGAACATTGATCTACATGTGTTTCTATGTTGTCATCGGATCGCATTTCCCGAATCTGTACGCAAACATGAAGCACTGCATTGCAGTTGTACGTCTCTGATGTGCCTCTGTAAGTGTGACCTTGACCTTTGAGCACCACATGTTTCTCAGGTTTAGTTTATTTGTTGAAATGGCAGTGCAAGGATGGTAAAAGAAGTCCACGGGCTCACATCAACAACGAAAATGAAAACAGACAGAGGTCATTTAAAAAAGAAAGAAAAAACAAACAAGCGAGAAAACTAGTCAAGTCAGTTTTATGTGTGTCACCAAACCCCAACCAAAGTTCTGTCCTGACTCTGTCCAAGTAGAGCAGGTCCAGCACCTCCCTCCTTCAATGAACCTCCACCCAACAATTCTCCATCAGCAGCACATCCTGCAACAGGAGCCACCAGAACCTTCCTTTACCAGCAGGAAGGTGGAGCAGATCCAGGATCAGTGGAGAGAGAGAGCAGGAGAGCAGGACAGAGACATAGACAGAGAATGGAGGAGGACAGAGAGACAGAAGGAGAGAGAGGGACAGAGATAAAGAGAGAGAGAAAGGAGGAGAGACTGATAGACAGAGACAAAGACAGAGAATGGAGGAAGACAGAGAGACAGAAGGAGAGAGAGGGACAGAGATAAAGAGAGAGAAAGGAAGAGAGACTGATGGACAGAGACAAAGACAGAGAATGGAGGAAGACAGAGAGACAGAAGGAAAGAGAGGGAGAGACAGGAGGAGAGACTGATGGACAGAGACAAAGACAGAGAATGGAGGAAGACAGAGAGAGAGAAGGAAAGAGAGGGACAGAGATAAAGAGAGAGAGAAAGGAGGAGAGACTGATAGACAGAGACAAAGACAGAGAATGGAGGAAGACAGAGAGACAGAAGGAAAGAGAGGGACAGAGATAAAGAGAGAGAGAGAAAGGAGGAGAGACTGATGGACAGAGACAAAGACAGTGAATGAGGAAGACAGAGAGACAGAAGGAAAGAGAGGGACAGAGATAAAGAGAGAGAGAAAGGAGGAGAGACTGATGTACAGAGACAAAGACAGAATGGAGGAAGACAGAGAGACAGAAGGAAAGAGAGGGACAGAGATAAAGAGAGAGAGAAAGGAGGAGAGACTGATGGACAGAGACAAAGACAGAGAATGGAGGAAGACAGAGAGACAGAAGGAAAGAGTGGGACAGAGATAAAGAGAGAGAGAAAGGAGGAGAGGCTGATGGATAGAGACAAAGACAGAGAATGGAGGAAGACAGAGAGACAGAAGGAAAGAGAGGGACAGAGAGAAAGGAGGAGAGACTGATGGACAGACAGGGACGTGAGCAGGTGGAGCTACGGGTGGCAGCTGGAGCCTCTTCAGGTCTGGAGCCTCCTCCAGCAGCACCAGGATCTGGGATGAGGGGAGAAGAAGAGGAGTTAGAACAAAATCCCCATACCAAAAAAAGAGAAAACTAAAAATGGAGGGAAGAGAATAGAAATAACACCATAATGACCGAAGAATAATACATCCATCCGTTTTCTACATCTCTTATCTATTAAGGTGGTGGTGGTGGTGGTGGGGGGGGGGGGGGTTGTACAGTGACTGGATGGGCCATCAGGCGTTCAGTATTTTGCTGGACACTTGGACACAGTCACCGGGGGAAGTGGGAATCAAACCAGGGACCCTTCCTTTTCTAGACGGCCACTCTACCTCTGAGCCACGCCGCCCTGAACACTGAATACATTTATAAAATATATTCATTGACAGAGGAGACACATTAGCTAGCACCAACAAACCTGCTCAGCTGGTCATGAAATATGTTGCTGGATGGATGAAGTACACCCTCGGCTTGTTGTTGCATGTTCCTGACCAAACTGCCACAGATGTGTGACCCACAACAAACCTTTCACTACGGGCTCTTCCAAAACATCACATGTGACAGGAATGATTGCCATTAGCATGTTACTCAGTGCATGTTTGGGCTTTAGCCCAGGCCAGATGTGAATGTGGTGTCTGGGATCAGATCTAAACGTGTGTGTTCACATCTGCTTGGAGCAGCCAGGTCTGAAGGGGGGGCAGCCCCCCCCCCCCCTTATGATACGGATTTGATGAAGGCTTTGGAGATCTCAGTAAGCAATTTCAAATTTGATCGGAAGGATCATATTCTGGGCGGCCCGGTGGAGCAGTGGTCCTCACTGTGGCCCCCAGCAAGAAGGTCGTGGGTGGAGCCCCGGCTGCAGCACGGGGTCTTTCTGGGTGAGTCTCCATGTTCTCCCTGTTCCTGCTGGGTTCTCTCTGGTACTCCAGCTTCCTCCACAGTCCAAAGACATCAAGAGGGACCAGGTTAATCCAGACTCTAAATTGACCGTAGGCGTGGCTGGGAGAGCCAATGGTTGTCTGTCTCTATGTGTTGGCCCTGCCATGGACTGGTGACCTGTCCAGGGTGAACCCCGCCTCTCGGCCATAGCCGCTGGGATCGGCTCCACCCCCCGCAACCCCTGACAGGAATAAGTGGAAGATAATGGATGGATGGATGGATCGTATTCAGACCAAAGCACGCATTTTGCTGCTCATTATGTGATCCAATACACATGCGCGCGCACACACACACACACACACACACACACAAACTCACACACACACACACACACAAACTCGCACACACACACACACACACGAACTCAAACGCACACACACGAACTCACACACACAAACTCTCACACACACACACACACACACACACACACACACACACACACACACACACTCATGCACATGAACAATAATGAAGAATCTCCTTGGCAGTGGGACATGGACACACGTATGTATCCATGCAGACAACAGTGTGTGTTAAATGGCTGCTCCTGCTGTCTTCTGGGCCATGGAGCCAAATTGGACTGGAACGACTGAACAGTCACTGGAGCATTGAAACCTTCAGCTGAAAACAAGTTTTCAATGCTGATCAATACTTGTGAACTGACTCCAGGGAATTCATGAAACTTGAACACAACTGCATAAATTATTCTTCAGCTTGATCCCAAAGATTTTTCTTGGTGCCAGTGTCAGCATCGTGGAGGTGACGTGTTGAGTGAGCCTGTGAGCCACTGATCCACACTGCCAAGGTCAGTTAGCTGGGTGACATGTGACACACTCACATCAGATCCCTCCTTTTACATCAGTCAGCAGCAACTGAGCTAACCACACACACACACACACACACACACACACACACACACACACACACAGCAGCAGCAACTTCTTGCATCAACTTGAACACATGAACCTGAAAGGGCCTGGGGATGTCTGTGATAATGCAACAAGAACTCAGGCCCAGCGCCAGCAGGAAGTGATGATGTAAACAGGAGAGCAAAGAACACAAGCCTGCAGTGTCCTTCTTCATCGTGACACGGACTAAATTGAGCACATGCTGGTGTGTACGGGAGTCCCAGTAGGCATTTCTATGTTTTCTTGCTCCATGGTGACCCAATGAAACTGCAATGTTACTGATTCTGATCGAATGTAAAGAGACACATTTTCACATGGGTGGGCCACCCAGAGCTGCTGCCAAGGTCCCACACTGAAGTGTTCATGGTGGTTTTCAACTCAGCTCAGATAATTCTGCAGTTTTATAGATTTTTTCATGACATCCATTTATTTTAGATCATTAAATGTTTCCCAAGGTTCAGCAAAGTTTCAGTTTCCAGTCGCAGGTGGAGTTCCTCAGGTGAAGAGCTGTGATTTTCAGACGGGCCGATGTGAGCATAAACAGCTGAATCCAGGAGAATGGGAGGGCTTAATCATGGAGGAGATTTCACAAGTCCGTAGTCAGATGCATGACTTCAAATCCATCCATCCATGTTCTATCTCTTGTCCTGTTAAGGCAGCGGGGGTGGAGCCTATCTCAGCAGCCTTCAGGTGAGAAGCAGGGTTCACCCAGGATGGGTCGAACCCACGCAGGAACTGGGAGAACATGGAGACTCACCCAGAAAGACCCTGCGCTCCAGCCGGGGCTCCACCCACAATCTTCTTGCTGGGGGGCCACAGTGAGGACCACTGCTCCACCGGGCTGCCCCTCACTTGAAATACCTTGTAAAATCCTTTTTTTTTTGCTTGATAATTGGACATTTTTATGTGTCTGAACTCAGTGGCTGCTAGAAGAAGTGAGAAGAAGCAAAGAACAGTGCTGACAAACAAAATGTTCACGTTGTACTTCGAATGATTGTAGTTATGCTCCTACGACTGAAACATGCTGTACTCAGTGACTCTTGTCATGCATGTAAGTCTCACACTTGTGTTGTCAGTGCATATCAACAATGATCAAACTGCCATGTTTGGCTTTCGCTCAGCTCAACCATGACAATGCTAACTCCCAGGTGACGACGCCATTGAACAAACAACTCGGGGAAAAGGGTCACGTGACCTGATTTGGCTCATTGTCTTTGAGCATGGCAGCACCTTGCTGACAACTTCAAATACTTCGTACAGAGAAACACAGAGATGAACATCAGAAATGTTTTGGTCAAAATGACTGCATTTTGACCAAAACAGTCTCAGCAAAAGAACCCTTCATCCTCCACAAATGCAGCTGCTGACAAAGTACCAATATTGACAAAGTACTCCTGTGTTCCATTAATTCATTATGATGATGAAACCCCCATTTAATTACCATCCATAATTTAATGGTATTTCATAAGGAAGCTGCTTGAGGTGGAAATCTAATTGAGAGAGGTTGAAAAAAAGAAGGAAAAAAAACGCACCTTCCCAAGCAAATGCAACGAGCAATTTGCATGGCAAAGAAGGCAACAACAGATTGGCTGAATCTTTATACATGAGGGAAACTTCCTGTCTCAGGTCTCATAATGGAAGACTAATGAAAAAAGAAAGCCCATCCATTGTGTTGTATGCACACATAGGCAGTGAGCGTGCATATATACACGGCATTTATAATTCATGGCGATCATTAATTCACACGGCGAGGCGTCTGGGGAACGCAGCGGGTCTGTTTGTTTAACTGATGCAGGGGAACAAGCAGCATCGCATCAGAAGCGTGAAATGGCAGCAGAACGACATGCTGCATTCCATGTCTCCAGTCGTCAGGTCTTCATGTACTTGTACTTTCTTCCACTATCGTGTCAGGTCAGGGGAACTGAGGAGAGTAGGTGTTTAAAAACTGGGCAGAAACAGCTGTCACCATGGAAACGTGACAAGTTGGAGGACAGCTTGGATGTGGATCATCAATGTGTGAAAATGCAGCCAATTTTCCAAGTCAGTGGTGGCATCTAATCTGGGAATTCCAGGAAAAACTAAAAGATGCAGTTGCAATCACAATATTTATCCCTCATATTTTGTACTGTTTGATATGAAAGAACATATTTAGTGATCCGCTTACGCTCCCTGACCTTTCCTAGCTTTGGATTTCTTGTCTTTTGGAAGTGTGTGAACAGTGTGTTCGCCTCGTGGCGCTCTGTGATGGAGGATCAGGTGGGACAAATCGGGCATCGTGCATGATGAGAGCCAGAAACTGACTGAATTTTTAAAATTCATTGCCCACGCATGTGAATGAGTCTCACTTCTGGATTACATTTATTTGATTGTATTTTACTCGGAAGTTGTAATGTCCCATGCGGTACTTAAACGTCTCTTTCCTGCTTTCGCACCCTTTGGAGTGTCAAGTCACCATAACAGTGAGGGTGATGCTCATGTCAAAGAGACAGTGTTGAAATAAGAACTCCTGTGTTGAACAAAGGGGAGGTGCAGCAGAACACAGTCGCGGTAAATGAACATTTATTCAAGTTAATAATCCATCATGTGAGGTGTGGACATCAGTGGTGGAGGTGAGTGTGTGGGTGGATGGTGCAGGTTGTTAGTGTAAACAAGGAAAAACAAAAAGTAACACAAAGGCACACAGGCTGAGGGCAACAGGGAGACAGCAGATACCGATGCGGGCGTCTGGGAAGGTGGGGTTAAATAGGCCTAACTGGGAACACTGGCCTGGTGCTCCCAGTTAGGCCAGTGACCTGGCTGCTTATATACACAGTATAAATATATATATATATATATATATATACTGTGTATATATATATAATCCTGGTTGCCATGGCTGCTTTTGTGTTGTCAGTCCTGTTCTCAAGTGACAGTTTAGAGAAATTTGTCAAGAATGAAGGCTGAACGATCTGATGTCACAGGTTAAAGGTCAAGGTCACTGTGACCTCATCACACACATTTTTAGCCATAATTTACATGTAAATGATGGCATTTTTTTACCTATAAGGTTTATTAGATGAAAGCAACCTCCAGGCCTGCATTTGTGGGCATCTAAGCACCATCTTAAAGACTTCCCATGAATTCTGGTTTGCCAGAGGATGGACACGTCTGTTGAGTCCCTGTGCAGTCTGAGTGTGTGACCTTAGTCTGGTCCCACATTCATGCGCTACTGTGACACGACTGGTTGGAAGTATACAAATACGAGGTGCTAATTTTTGTACATTTTCTGCATCAAGTAAGCTAAACAGACTGAACGTGGCTGCGAGGCTGATAAAGTAACCATCATTCAATAAACTGTTCCCTGCCCCTGTTATACAGTTTGTAACCAGAAGTTTTAGAATTTAAAATTGGGTAAATGACTCAGTCATCATTGTGGTAAAATGGCAGAGTTTATTCATTCGGATCTGCCAGTTTTTTCAAGGCCAGGCTCAAAAGAGACAACAGTCAGCATGGGACTCTGAACTTGCATGAGCTGCTAACATTCTGGCCCTCTGACGACTCAAAAGTAGACCTTATCTTTGCAGGTACAGCGTTTAATGTTGAGGTTGGTGGACCGCAGTCACAGTCCCCCGTAGACCGGCTGGCGCTCACTTGACATTGTTCTTTTTGATTTTGCCTTTTTTTTCCGGTTTTTCAGAAAATACAAAATAACCTTTTGAAGAAACATCATAAGGAGTTGTTTTAGGCAAAAAAAAAGAAGGTACAAATGTACTTAGGGCAATTATCTTAAGAAGGAGACGAAGCACAACCACCTTGTGCTATAAAACAGTCTGATGCAATATTTTGCAAAAAGTGGCCTGTTTAAGAAACAGCAGAATTCCTCAGTAGTGCTCAAGAACTGCAGATTATTGCCTTTTTATAGATTTGGAATGAGCTGCAGTCAGCCGAGTCAAACTCCAACGCTCAGCCCCTGCACTAAAGCAGTCACTCACTGACAACCATGTTCTGGGCTGGACGGCGGTCAAGCACCAAGAACAGCAAACCACAGGAAACTCTAAAATGACTGAATATGTTTGGGGAAATTAAGATTTCAGTTTACGCTTGCAAGCCAAATCCTACTGATTTCTCATGATAATGGAGTGCGTTGCTGTGATGATGAAGATGGTGTAAGAAATGAAGCTTCGTGTGGTTACAAACCTACAGAAATGATGTAAAACATGAGGGAAATATAAAAACCTGATGCCGACTTCTGACTTTCCCTCAAATTCTTTATTTTCTTCATGAAAATGTTTGATCATCCAATCATGTGGAAGAATGCGGATGATCACAACAATCCTGTGTGCAAGTATTTCACTGTGTTTGATTCAGAGGATGCTAACATTCTCTCTCCATACGTCTTTGTCCCTGTCTCTATCTGGCAGAGCCAAGCTCGCACTACGTCATTTCCCTGAAGGCGTTCAACAATGCTGGAGAAGGAGTTCCTCTGTATGAGAGTGCCGTCACACGATCCCTGACAGGTAGGATCAGAATCACAGGGATCTGGGTTGACACAGCGGGGTTCCAAGGCTGGGATATCTGGCAAACGTCATAACGGTGTTCTGTATGGAACCCTTCACACTTGATTTAGTGTCACTGCCCACAGCCTTTGGTACACTGTTCAAACCGAGGAAAATTCTGGTGTGTAGTGACTGTGTGTATTGCTGTCAAAGTACATGTACTATTTAATCGTGATATGAGTATAATCAAGACTAGGAAAATAGGTAGCAGTGACTTTTACAGCAGTAGAAAAAGCTCAGTGTTTTTGGTGGCCACATTAGCATTTACAGTATCAGCAGGAGGCGCTGGTGTGCTGCTGAGTAGCAGTCCTGCTCGTCGTGGAAGTGCTGAATTATCTGGAAAGTTTGCAGCCACTCAAGTAGCAGATGAGCTTGAGGAGTAACAGTGCAGGAGGCCTAGTTTCAGCAGGATGGAGTCGCTGGCTCAGGTCCTACACCTGGGGTGCTGCCTGACAACACGCTGGACACCGCCTCTCCTCATGGTTCCATGAGGATCTTAAAAGTTGGACTTGAACTTTTGATTTGGGTGAAAAGATTTTGAAGGGAAATCTTGACAGTTCAGCCTCAATCTGAATCCACCACTGCTCAAATATTCACACCCAAACTTTTTAGACGTCTCTCTCTCTCCCCATCTGTGTGGGTCTCATGTTCACGCCTGTATGGGTTCATGTCACGTGTGCACACAGTCAGAGCTTACATACATAGTTATTTGTGTGCTGGGTGTGTGTGTCTGTGTGTTTGTGTGTGTGTAAGTGTGTGTGTCTGTGTGTGTGAGAGAGAGCACGTGTGTGTGTTGTGTGTGTGTAAGTGTGTGTGTCTGTGTGTGAGAAAGAGCACGTGTGTCTGTGTCTGTGTGTGTTTGTGTGTGTAAGTGTGTGTGTCTGTGTGTGAGAGAGAGCACGTGTGTGTGTGTGTGTGTGTGTGTGTGTGTGTGTGTGTGTGTGTGTGTGTGTGTGTGTGTGTGTTGGAGTGTTTGTGGGGGGGTGAGAGACTCATTAGCTCTTCCTGCAAACTACGGGCTGTAGAAGTGAGATAAATGAAACCCATCAAACTCTGAGCCAAGTTTCATCTTATGAATTAAACAACGGACCCTCCTCTGCTCATCCAGCAACCTGCAGCTGACATAAATCCTTTATTAGTCTCACAAAAACGTCACATTTCTGAGGTTGTTCAGCCCTTATGATGTGATGATACCAAAAGGAACAACCAGACCGCTCTGCTCCCCCAGTGTCCTCATGCTTCCCTTCAGTGTGTTTGGGGGAGTCTTGTTCAGGGCACTTCCCTGTGAGCCCATGCCTGCTGTCTTTGATGGAGGTTTCTTCAGGGGACCAACACAGAAAAACAAGAGGAAGTACATAGACACCCACTTGAAATCAGTTATTTAAGGAAATGAAGTCACATCTGGAGATGTGAAGAGATACGTGAACACATCTGGAGTTAGTAAGAGATACTTGAACACATCTGGGGTTAGCAAGAGATACGTGAACACATCTGGAGTTAGTAAGAGATACTTGAACACATCTGGGGTTAGCAAGAGATACGTGAACACATCTGGGGTGAGTAAGAGATACGTGAACACATCTGGGGTTAGCAAGAGATACGTGAACACATCTGGGGTTAGTAAGAGATACTTGAACACATCTGGGGTTAGCAAGAGATACGTGAACACATCTGGCGTTAGTAAGAGATACTTGAACACATCTGGGGTTAGCAAGAGATACGTGAACACATCTGGGGTGAGTAAGAGATACGTGAACACATCTGGGGTTAGCAAGAGATACGTGAACACATCTGGGGTTAGCAAGAGATACGTGAACACATCTGGGGTGAGTAAGAGATACGTGAACACATCTGGGGTTAGCAAGAGATACGTGAACACATCTGGGGTTAGCAAGAGATACGTGAACACATCTGGGGCTACTAAGAGATACGTGAACACATCTGGCATTAGTAAGAGATACGTGAACACGTCTTGGGTTAGCCAGAGATACGTGAACACATCTGGGGTTAGCAAGAGATACGTGAACACATCTGGGGTGAGTAAGAGATACGTGAACACATCTGGGGTTAGCAAGAGATACGTGAACACATCTGGGGTTAGCAAGAGATACGTGAACACATCTGGGGCTACTAAGAGATACGTGAACACATCTGGCATTAGTAAGAGATACGTGAACACATCTGGGGCTACTAAGAGATACGTGAACACATCTGGCATTAGTAAGAGATACGTGAACACGTCTTGGGTTAGCCAGAGATACGTGAACACATCTGGGGTTAGCAAGAGATACGTGAACACATCTGGGGTGAGTAAGAGATACGTGAACACATCTGGGGTTAGCAAGAGATACGTGAACACATCTGGGGTTAGCAAGAGATACGTGAACACATCTGGGGCTACTAAGAGATACGTGAACACATCTGGCATTAGTAAGAGATACGTGAACACGTCTTGGGTTAGTAAGAGATGCATGAACACATCTGGAGTTAGAAAGAGATACATGAGCACATCTGGGGTTAGTAAGAGATACGTGAACACATCTGGGGTAACTAAGAGATACATGAACACATCTGGAGTTGTGAAGAGATAAGCGAACACATCTGGGGTTAGTAAGACATACGTGAACACATCTGGAGTAGTGAAGAGATACGTGAACACATCTGGGGTTAGTAAGAGATACATGAACACATCTGGGGTTAGAAAGAGATACATGAACACATCTGGAGTTAGTAAGAGATACGCGAACAAATCTGGGGTTATTAAGAGGTACGTGAACACATCTGGGGTTATTGAGAGATACATGAACGCATCTGGAATTATCATGAGATAGGTGAAAAAATCTGGGGTTATTAAGGAATATGTCAACACTATGTGGTTATTAAGAGATTGGTGAACACATCTGGAATAATTAAGACATAGGTCAACACATCTGGGGTTATTAAGAGATAGGTGAACACATCTGGGGTTATTAAGAGATAAGTGAACACATCTGGGGTATTGGAGAGATAAGTGAACACATCTGGGGTTATTAAGAGATAGGTGAACACATCTGGAATTATGAAGAGATAGTTGAAAAAATATGGGGTTATTAAGGAATATGTCAACACTATGTGGTTATTAAGAGATTGGTGAACACATCTGGAATAATTAAGACATAGGTGAACACATCTGGGGTTATCAAGAGATAGGTCAACACATGTGGGGTTATTAAGATATACATGAACACATCTGGGGTTATGAAGAGATAATTGAACACATCTGGGGTTATTAAGAGATAAGTGAACACATCTGGGGTTAGAAAGAGATACGCGAATACATCTGGGGTTAACAAGAGATACGTGAACACATCTGGAGTTATTAAGACATAGGTGAACACATCTGGAATTATGAACAAATAGGTGAAACATCTGGGGTTATTAAGGAATATGTCAACACTATGGGGCTATTAAGAGATTGGTGAACACATCTGGAATAATTAAGACATAGGTGAACACATCTGGGGTTATTAAGAGATAGGTCAAGACATCTGGGGTTATAAAGAGATACATGAACACATCTGGGGTAATGAAGAGATAATTGAACACATCTCGGTTTATTAAGAGGCACATGAACACATCTGGGGTTAGAAAGAGATAGGTGAACACATCTGGAATTAGTAAGATACAGGTGAACACATATTGAATTATGAAGAGATAGGTGAAAACATCTGGGGTTATTAATAAATATGTCAACACATATGGGGTTATGAAGAGATACGCCAACATATCTGGAGTTCTTAAGAGATACATGAACACATCTGGGGTTATGAAGAGATAGTTGAACACATCTGGGGTTATTAAGAGGTATGTGAACACATCTGGGGTTATTAAGAGATAAGTGAACACATCTGGGGTTAGAAAGAGATACGCGAATACATCTGGGGTTAACAAGAGATACGTGAACACATCTGGAGTTATTAAGACATAGGTGAACACATCTGGAATTATGAACAGATAGGTGAAACATCTGGGGTTATTAAGGAATATGTCAACACTATGGGGCTATTAAGAGATTGGTGAACACATCTGGAATAATTAAGACATAGGTGAACACATCTGGGGTTATTAAGAGATAGGTCAAGACATCTGGGGTTATAAAGAGATACATGAACACATCTGGGGTAATGAAGAGATAATTGAACACATCTGGGTTTATTCAGAGGCACATGAACACATCTGGGGTTAGAAAGAGATAGGTGAACACATCTGGAATTAGTAAGATACAGGTGAACACATATTGAATTATGAAGAGATAGGTGAAAACATCTGGGGTTATTAATAAATATGTCAACACATATGGGGTTATGAAGAGATACGCCAACATATCTGGAGTTCTTAAGAGATACATGAACACATCTGGGGTTATGAAGAGATAGTTGAACACATCTGGGGTTATTAAGAGGTATGTGAACACATCTGGGGTTATTAAGAGATAAGTGAACACATCTGGTTTTATGAAGGGATAGTTGAACAGTTCTGGATTTATTAAGATATATGCCAACACATCTGGGGTTATTAAGATAGGTGAGATTATGTTGGGATCCTCGTCAGTATACTGCCTTTTCCCCTTGTCACTGCTCGCACACTGCAGAGACACACCTGATACCCAACCAGCCATCACACTGCCATTTTATCAGCAACTAGAAGACTGCAGGAAGACAGGGATGGACACAGGAGAGGCGGAGATGGTGGTTGGAGAGTTAGAAACAAGTGGAAAGGCTGCAGGTGCAAGAGATGAGGGGAAGAGTCGTAGAGGGGAAGTAAACAAGACCTGGAAAAGATAATGAAAAAAGTGTGGGGAGCTAGGGGGAGGGCTGAATGAGGTAAGTAAGACAGAGAAGTGAATTGAAACAAAGAGGGGATAGAGTGATCGAGGAGTAGAAGACAAACTGATTAAGGGAGAGAGGTTGGAGGGATAAGAAAAGGAGAGATGAAAAATGTAGAGCAAAAATGGGAAAAAGAGGAAGACAATAGAGCGGATAGTAATGCTTACATAAGGAAGATGTAGAGAATAATGAAAAGAAGTGACAGACGAAGGAGAGAGTCGATAGAGGAGTGTTGTGGTGGAGGAGGAGGCGTGTCCTTCGTCCTCATCAGTATTCTATCCTGACTGGAGTTTTATTGTGATGCTGGACGATCAGTTTAACCACGACAGCGCCTGCTGCAGCTCACCCTGCAGCACCAGACACCTTCTTCATCAATCTCTCTCCTTCTCTCTCTCTCTCTCTCTCTCTCACACACACACACACACACACACAGACACGCATCAGTTTCCCCCTCTGCTGGCCTGCAGCTCTACATCTCTCTGTTCAACAGCTGCACTTTAGGTGTTGATTCTCTCACTGGTCTCGTTTGCAGAGTGGACACAAACCTGCTTCATCTTCCAGAGTGACGCTGCTTCTCTCACACTCATATCACCATGGTTTCCCCTCTCAAAGTCTGCTTCAAAACATGTACAGTAGCCTAGTATTCTAAATCATAAACCAATACCAAATCATGCATTAGTGTCTTTGAACCGTGGATAAACCTGCTAAAGTACCTCCTACAAAGATCATCTTGCCTAAAGGCAAGGGAACACGAAACGAGTTGATGGGACGTTGATAATGTCAGATAGTGTTGGCTTCATTCTTCCAATAACTGCATTAACAGGTCAAAAATCATGAACGTAGTCCTTTTATGGTCATTTATCCAACACATCACCTTGACAGACCTCTATAGATTGAAGGGACATGGTGGGTGCCCTACCAACCTCAGCTGACAGAGCACAGCAGATCCCCTTTTCATAGAAATCACTCTGTCATTGACTCTGAACTTCTTACCAGGTCAGTGAGGGACAATTCCATATTTTTAGTGGCCACTGGTGTTCCTTGTTCAACAGCATCATGTGCAGCAGGTGACAGGAGTGTTCATGGTGGACGTTGGTGTGTATGAGGTGCAGGCAGTGTGAGTTATTATGTAGTATCAGAAGACAAAGGGTGGGAGTGAGTTAGACTGCAACGAAAGGGTTATGATTAAGTCAAGTCAGGACAGGTTTATTTGTGTGTCACCAAACCCCAACCAAAGTTCTGTCCTGACTCTGTCCAAGTAGAGCAGGTCCAGCACCTCCCTCCTTCAATGAACCTCCACCCAACAATTCTCCATCAGCAGCACATCCTGCAACAGCAGCCACCAGAACCTTCCTTTACCAGCAGGAAGGTGGAGCAGATCCAGGATCAGTGGGGACAGAGAGAGAGCAGGAGAGCAGGACAGAGACAAAGACAGAGAATGGAGGAAGACAGAGAGACAGAAGGACAGAGAGGGACAGAGATAAAGAGAGAGAGACAGGAGGAGAGACTGATGGACAGAGACAAAGACAGAGAATGGAGGAAGACAGATATGCAGAAGGAAAGAGAGGGACAGAGATAAAGAGAGAGAGAAAGGAGGAGAGACTGATGGACAGAGACAAAGACAGAGAATGGAGGAAGACAGATATGCAGAAGGAAAGAGAGGGACAGAGATGAAGAGGGAGAGAAAGGAGGAGAGACTGATGGACAGAGACAAAGACAGTAAATGAGGAAGACAGAGAGACAGAAGGAAAGAGAGGGACAGAGATAAAGAGAGAGAGAAAGGAAACGAGACTGATGGACAGAGACAAAGACAGAGAATGGAGGAAGACAGATATGCAGAAGGAAAGAGAGGGACAGAGATAAAGAGAGAGAGAAAGGAGGAGAGACTGATGGACAGAGACAAAGACAGAGAATGGAGGAAGACAGATATGCAGAAGGAAAGAGAGGGACAGAGATGAAGAGGGAGAGAAAGGAGGAGAGACTGATGGACAGAGACAAAGACAGAGAATGGAGGAAGACAGAGAGACAGAAGGAAAGAGAGGGACAGAGATAAAGAGAGAGAGAAAGAAGGAGAGACAGATGGACAGATGGGGACGTGAGCAGGTGGAGCTACGGGTGGCAGCTGGAGCCTCTTCAGGTCTGGAGCCTCCTCCAGCAGCACCAGGATCTGAGATGAGGGGAGAAGAAGAGGAGTTTGTGTGTGTGTGTGTGTGTGTGTGTGTGTGTGTGTGTGTGTGTGTGTGTGTGTATCAAGTGATTCCGATGAACCCTTGACTGATTAGTTCACATCCCTCCACCTGTCGTGCTGCGTGCTGTACATGTGTACTATTACATGGAACATCCTGGTCCTCCTACTGGTTTTTTACTTGAAACTCCCATCATCTCCTCTTGCTGTGCAAGTCGAGTGTCGACAGCAGTGTCGCGGTTTTGAGCAGAAACAAAAACGTGGGTTCTCGTAGAAGCTGTTCTTCATCCCCAGCCTATTGAAGGGAGCCTACTAGTTAAGATGAGGTCACACAAACCTTAACAGTCCCAATATAGATTTGCTTGCTTGGCTGTGGTTACTTGAACAGAGTGAGGAATGCAACACTGATCCTGAACGCATGTCCATAGCCATCAGTGATGTGCTATCATTTGGAGGAGCAGGTCCTGGCCATCGCTACCCGGCTGACCTACGGCTCTCACTCATTTGTTGTGGTTTGTTTACAGGAGCATTAGCCAGAGAGACAGGGGGAGGAGACATTTCTGACATTTCAGAACACAGGCTCCCACACTGAATGAGTATTGATGATATCTGGTGTCCTGTTGGCCTGGAGCCGGTTTGTGAGGGGAACGCGATCACTGACATAGATGTTGGGTTCCAGTGTGAAAGGGCTTTCATAAACTTTGCTCTCTTGTTTTCCTGCATCAGCCGCTGGTGACGGGCAGACTCCTGTCACCAAGCAGGTCTGTCGTGTCTGAAGGGCTAGGATCAACATCGACCTGATGCCTTGTTGGTTTTAATCACAGGCTCGTCACATGTGAACCATCAGCATGCCTGTGACGTTTCGCACGATCAGCCAATGTCAGCTGGCCTGCTAGGGTTCGTGCTCACTGCTAGCTGCCGAAGAGACGCCTCATAAACATCTTTTGGTCACAGTGACAGAACCCTAATATCGAACTATAGATGTGTCTCTGATGGGATTTTTCTCTGTAACTTATCAAAAATTGAAGACACTCAAACTTTGTTTCCCAGAGTTCGGCTGCTCTCTGTTTCTTACTCTAGATGCTCAGATTCATGGACAGAGGCGGCGTCTGGCATACATTGATGGCCACCATTGTGGAGGCCGTTTGATGGCATCACAGGAGGACTTTGTATTTTTTTTGTATCAAACATGTTTTTTCAATGAATTCAGTTTTTAATTTGGTTTCTGCTGTTTTTAAATGTAAAATAAAAGACAGTCGGTGGCACTGTAGGAGAAACAGGGCGAACCTCAGACAGGCGAACCTCTGCACTCGCGAGCCTGCAGGAGGTTTTACTGTTTCATTTAAACAGTCTGAGTTTAGTTTAAGAGGCTGCTAACAAGCAGGAGGCAGCCTGGTTTGTTGGTTTACTGTGTCTGCATCACTAACTGTGTCTCTGCTTCCAGTAGGTCTGACTGCATAGATATGACTCACAGAACTGGAATAAGCAGAGTTCCTTTTCTCTTCTTCACATCTCTACGCTCATTCCAGCTCTCTGATGGCATCTGTTCTTATGTCTGCTTCTGTTGTGCTGCCTTCAGGTGCTCCTCTCGACTGCAGTTCCTGGTTCAGCCGTTAACTACTGTTAACCCCTGAGAGGTGTTCATGTGCTGCAACTCAGACAACTGCCTCTTAAATTTTAAACTTTTCATTTGAAAGCATATCAAGTAGGAAATCTAACATCGAGCTCCAAAAGAAAACATGAGGGTTAATGTTTGAGACACTAAAATAAAATTGGAATTCATTTATAAGAATTTTCAAGTGTGAAGATGAAAGAAAATGTTCTACTAAAGGGAGAAGATAAAGAAAATTAAATAAGGCAATAAACAATACTTGCTTCTTGTTTGAATCTCACACACCTTTCCTCCTCTGTGTGATTTGTTACCTTATTTACCATGTTTCTGAATGCATGTGAAGGCAGCATCTTCTTTCTGATGGTCTGGAGACACAGATCCACACAGATGGCTTCATTTTGCAGGTGGCTAAAGCCAGCAGTGTGTGTACCTGCAGGACAACCCAGTCTCATGTCAAAACGTGAAAAGGCTCCGTTTGTCCACAGGTCAAAACCTATCAGTTCTACGATAAAGGCCTAAAAATTGTGAAATGGGTACGTTTTTTTCCCCCTATTCTTTTCTATTGGAGCGCTGGTAGGTCATGTGACTCTTTCATGCGGGCCTCTCCAAACAAAAAACATGGCGGCCGCTCCTGTCATTGTCGGAGGAAAGTGCCTTATTCCAAGATAGTTTTGATTTAATAAAGCATTCTGATGACATTTCTAGCGAGAAATATACATTTTGTTTTCATAATCTTCGCTCAGTTCTTGTGTAGAATCTTTGGTTTGTTCGTTATTACAATGAATCTTTCACCTCTTGGAAGAGAGTCGTTACAGTGTCACGTTTCTCCTGTTGCTATGCTGGTTGCTAAGGACGCCATTACGGACGACCGTCATTTCAAGATAGGTTTGATTTTTAAAAAAAAGCATTTTAAGGACATTTCTGGCAAGAAATATACATTTTATTTCCACAATATTCGCTGTTTAATAAAAATAATATGAAATGGATTTTAGTGCCCCAGGAATTACAAACATCTGCTTCCAGGAAAGTCGCCCCCCCCCCTTCCTCTGTGAGAAAATCCGGAAGTTGTCGCTCACTCCGAGGAAATTTTTTTTAATACTTTATCTTTTGATTAATAAGACAATCTACAAATTCATTTAATTTCTGGATGTTTATTCTACCTACAAAGTCCATTTGTAACCATTATAGGTCTACCAATCAGCATTAAGAATATAAACAATGATTCAAACAAATGGGCGTGGTCTGCTGACGTCACATCCCTCAAGGCGAACTCCTGCACTCAGAGGTGGCCTTTTAGTTCCATCATTTCACGCTATATTTACAGATTTATTATTGAGTGGAACAAAGCACACTGATGTCTGGGTTCATCAAGGGTATCATTACAGAAATCCTAACTATCTGGCCAGTTAAATTGATCCTAACTGTTCTTCAGATATTGTGCTGGTAATGTCATGTCATTTCTTTTCAAATGTAACTTTTGTCGTTCTGATGTGTGTGTATTTTTACTGCTCCAACAAAGCTGTTCCTCTTCTGGGGTAACTCAATCATTCAGGCAATCAATAACTGAATGTCTCTGATGCTGTACTGTAGTATTGCAGTACAACAGATGCGATCCTTATGGAGGACAGAACAACAAACTAAAATTTCAACTTCCTCGGTTTAAAAAGAAAAAACTATCCCCTTGCGAAACTGGGCAAAATCAGGGTCTGTGACTGCTGCACTCAGTGCAAAACGTATCAGTTCTACAATAAAGGCCTAAAAATTGTGAAATGGGTACGTTTTTTTCCCCACGAGACTGGGTTGTGCAGGATGGCTGGAAAGTAATACCTTGACACGTGTCAAGTTTTTATCTCGATTGTTGAAGATTGAAACATCAAACAGGTGACGTGTTCCACATCCTTCTGTTCTGCTGTTTGGCCCGGTGGATCTGTGGCTCCACATCCTGTTTATCGACACGGCTTCTATCTCACTCTGTTCTCTCCCCTCTTGTCTTTTCTCACCTGTTTTTCACTTCCTCTTCCATCCATGCCTCCTTTCCTTTCATATGCTTCATCCCTCTTGTCAAACAAACATGGCGTCCTGCTGCATGTCATCCTTCTTACACCCTGTCTTTGTGTGACCTCCGACTAACCCTCCATTGACATGAACATGTGCTTGTGTCACTCGTGTCCCCACACATAACCCCCATTATCACACACTCATTACACGGCCTGGTCTCATCAATTACCCCAAATACCCTGGTCACATGATCAACCCTTCCTCAGACCCCATAGACCCATCTGAGGATGACCTCTTTCACCTCTTTGATAAATACCCCACTCCCATGCCAGACACCAGCACTCCCATGATCCCCCCGGTGGGGGTCCAAGCCGTGGCTCTGTCCTCGGACTCGGTCCGTGTATCTTGGGCTGACAACTCCATGACCAAGAACCAGAAGTCATCTGAGGTCCGCTACTACTCCGTCAAGTGGAAGACCAGCTACTCCACCAGCGGGAAGTACAAGGTAATTAAACCCATGTTAATGTGAGTTCTTCTCTTGATACCGTCTCTGCCAGGGATCTGGACATGAGCGCCTAAGATTTATGACTCTGACCATCAACTATTACTACTAACATGAGACACGGGACTTTTCATTTTGACACTGGATTTAAAATCTTAGATTTGGGACTCGGAACTTCCACAATGCAGTTGTGAGCAACAGGGAATTAAAGCCTCTGAGACTGGAGAACACACTGAAGGACTGTTGAACTCAGAACTCCAGCCAGGAACATGGGATGGACTTTAGAGCCCAAAAAGGAAGGGTCAGTGTTACTCAACTTGGTGGGTTTGTCATAAGAATTAAGAAATGCACTTGCAAGTTTCCTTTTCAGTTGGCCTTCATTTATGTGTCTGTTGCCAGTTGTAATGAAAGGGTTGTTGGTCTCCAGGCCAGCGACACGGAGCTCCCACCTTGGAGTCCGTCGCTCTGCTGGTTTACTGTACATGTGCTGATGAGGTTGCTTTGACTTTCTTTGTTTTCTGACAGTATAAATAAAGCAAATTTCCTGGGGGCAACCTTGTTGCCTGTGTGTTATGGTAGTGGGAACAAAAAGTAGGACACTCCCTAACGGGAGACCTTCTAATTCTATTCACTGCCCATGAGCCTGACAGTTTGGAGATAACCGTCTGTACTTGGGACGAAATGGTGCTTACTGGTCTCACATACTCAAGTCTTGAGGACTGATAAATACTTGACAAAATCAACAGAGTTGAAACTCAGGCTTTGGGAAATATCCTTATTTTCTGTCTTTTCACAGCCAGAAGAAGACGGAGACCCGTTGCTCCTGTCAGCCTGTAGTAGAGAGCTTGGGAAAGAATGAGCTCAGCTGAAAGGATGATGCTAGCCGTGGGTGAAGGGAAAGAACGTTGCCTGCTTTAAAAAATCGAGGGTCCTGCTGAACATTCGCTTTGAAAAAAATGTTCACGGTCATTCGTTATTTGTTGACATTTTATCAGGTACACATTCAGAAGTACTTGGTCTGTCTGAGCCTCCTGTCCCTTCTTTCTCTCTCCTCCTCTGAAGCCTGTTGTTCCTCCTCTGCTTGTATTCCAGTTCAGTCAGGATCAGCGTCTCGGTGCAGGAATCCTCCTCATCCTCTCTTACCAAGATGATTAGTAGCAGCAGTCGCTCCTCTAGACCTCATTGTTGTTTAGCAAAGTTCCAGGGTTTTTGAGCTGCAGAGTCAAATCACTACCCTTGGTCAGAAAAGTAGTTCAGGATATAGACATTGCAGTATATCTGCTTGTTTGGCTGTAAAAAGGGCAGACCAGAGGTGAAAGTTGGCATGTTCCTTCAACATCAGTGTCTTGATGACAAAGGTTTGATTTAGAATGTAGTTTGTGACCTACCGATCTTGATTTGGTACCTGACTTGGAACCTGCTTTCAATCCAGACTTGACACAGGGATGATAGTGACGACTCCTGGTCCTGCACTTCGGATCATAAGCATTTGTTTGTCTGCAATGGAATCCATGTTGCAAACTAACCTCTGAACACGAGTGTTTCTACTGTCCACGTCCCTGCCTGTGACTGATTAACAGCTGACAGAATATGAATATCTCACCTGCCACCTGGACTTAGAGCTGCAGTCCGTTTACTCTTTGGCTTCTTACACTGCAGTTTGCTATTCTGCTCTCTTGCAGCTTTGTCAATGTGCTTTTCCCTCAGTGTCTTTTCAATGAGGACAACCTGACTGAAATGGATAGAAAAGAGTTGTGCAACTAAAAAGTTTCCTTGCAGTCTTCATGCCTTTGTTTGGAAACATCAAGTAGAACCTAACTCAGAGACAGAGATTTTGTCAAAATGGTGCAATTCTTCATTGATGGCGTCATGATCTCCCTCTGACACTGTGAACTTCACAGTTTGACAGGAATTTGAAACTTTGCTTTTAAAATGCTGGATATAGGAAATCGATTCAAGGGCAGAAAGTCACCTTTATCAACACAGATGGAGGGAGACAGCGAGACAGAGACAGAGTTCTTTGCCCTTTCTTAACATCATGTCAGAAAATCAGATATTTTCCCTCCATATTTTCTCTCAATCATATGAAAATTAGACATTTTCTTTGGAAAGCAACAGACAGGAACTAGAAACTTATGAGAAACTAGTCGTCAATTCAGGTGCTGAGGTTGAATTGAACCTCAGCGTCTGCTCACACAGCAAACAGGACGTGAGACACTTCCAGAACCGCATTTTGAGTCTCTGAAGGCTTTCTTAATCCCATGATTAAAATCATCTGTATTGTATCTGCTTTGTGTATATTGATGTATGAATTTGAAAGCTGTTATACTGTCAATCACAAATGTTCAAAATATGACAATAAAACAAAAAGGTAATAAATCTTTGGGTTCAAACTGCCTCTTGCTACTCCATTTGCAGGCCACAGGATGACCTCGACTGTCATCTGGACCCGAGCCGGGACACAGCAGTGTCTGCCTTTCCTGATTCATTGAAAATATGTACGCTAATGTGCCCATATTTTGTGTCCAGTCTGCAGACACGACAGCGCTGAGCCATAGTGTCACTGGCCTCAAACCCAACACGATGTATGAGTTTGCTGTCATGGTAACCAAAGGTCGCAAGTCCAGTACATGGAGTATGACAGCACACGCCACCACATATGAAGCAGGTAGGTCTCCCTCTCTGCCCCCTTCCCTCCACACACACACACACACACGCTCTCACAGACACACACACACACACACACACACACACACACACACACACACACACACACACACACTCTCTCTCACAGACACACACATGCATGCATACGCTGTTCTTTCTAAGCTAATAGCAAAGCCAGTCAGGCTGGAAACAGGAGGAACCTCTGTGTCCGGTCGGCTTGTGCTTTCATGCATGAGTGTCGTTTTACCCTGCATTTTGTTCTACCTACCAACCAGTGATGTCATCAGTGAGCCAGGATTTGTTGTCCTGCAGCTTCAGTCGTTATCTAATGACATAGCTTTGTATGCTGGTGTGTCCTGATTGCACAGCTGATTTTAACACCTCAGCCAGTATAAATCAGACTTTGTAACGGTAGGTTTTAAAGTTCAAGTCAAGTCAAGTCAGTTTTATTTTTATAGCGTCAAATCACAACCACAGTTCTCTCATGACACTTTACAAGTAGAAACAAAACCAAAATTAAAGCTGCAAGCAGCGTTGTGAGGGCCTGAGCCCCTGGCCTGAATCCAAGGGTGTCTTGGTCAAATCCCTGGGCCTTGTAGTTTAGGAGTTAGAAGCCTGAGTCTGATCAGAGAGTGAGAGCAGAGCTGAGAGCTGGCCCTTTAAGAACCCCTCCCCCACTGCTCTGTCTCTGATCTGTGCTAGAGTGAGAGCAGAGCTGAGAGCTGGCCCTTTAAGAACCCCTCCCCCACTGCTCTGTCTTTGATCTGTGCTAGAGTGAGAGCAGAGCTGAGAGCTGGCCCTTTAAGAACCTCTCCCCACTGCTCTGTCTTTGATCTGTGCTAGAGTGAGAGCAGAGCTGAGAGCTGGCCCTTTAAGAACCTCTCCCAACTGCTCTGTCTTTGATCTGTGCTAGAGTGAGAGCAGAGCTGAGAGCTGGCCCTTTAAGAACCCCTCCCCCACTGCTCTGTCTTTGATCTGTGCTAGAGTGAGAGCAGAGCTGAGAGCTGGCCCTTTACGAACCCCTCCCCCACTGCTCTGTCTTTGATCTGTGCTAGAGAGAGAGCAGAGCTGAGAGCTGGCCCTTTAAGAACCCCTCCCCCACTGCTCTGTCTCTGATCTGTGCTAGAGTGGAGAGCAGAGCTGAGAGCTGGCCCTTTAAGAACCCCTCCCCCACTGCTCTGTCTTTGATCTGTGCTAGAGTGAGAGCAGAGCTGAGAGCTGGCCCTTTAAGAACCCCTCCCCCACTGCACTGTCTTTGATCTGTGCTAGAGTGAGAGCAGAGCTGAGAGCTGGCCCTTTAAGAACCCCTCCCCACTGCTCTGTCTCTGATCTGTGCTAGAGTGAGAGCAGAGCTGAGAGCTGGCCCTTTAAGAACCCCTCCCCCACTGCTCTGTCTCTGATCTGTGCTAGAGTGAGAGCAGAGCTGAGAGCTGGCCCTTTAAGAACCCCTCCCCCACTGCTCTGTCTTTGATCTGTGCTAGAGTGAGAGCAGAGCTGAGAGCTGGCCCTTTAAGAACCTCTCCCCACTGCTCTGTCTTTGATCTGTGCTAGAGTGAGAGCAGAGCTGAGAGCTGGCCCTTTAAGAACCCCTCCCCCACTGCTCTGTCTTTGATCTGTGCTAGAGTGAGAGCAGAGCTGAGAGCTGGCCCTTTAAGAACCCCTCCCCCACTGCTCTGTCTTTGATCTGTGCTAGAGTGAGAGCAGAGCTGAGAGCTGGCCCTTTAAGAACCCCTCCCCCACTGCTCTATCTTTGATCTGTGCTAGAGTGAGAGCAGAGCTGAGAGCTGGCCCTTTAAGAACCCCTCCCCACTGCTCTGTCTCTGATCTGTGCTAGAGTGAGAGCAGAGCTGAGAGCTGGCCCTTTAAGAACCTCTCCCCACTGCTCTGTCTTTGATCTGTGCTAGAGTGAGAGCAGAGCTGAGAGCTGGCCCTTAAAGAACCCCTCCCCCACTGCTCTGTCTTTGATCTGTGCTAGAGTGAGAGCAGAGCTGAGAGCTGGCCCTTAAAGAACCCCTCCCCCACTGCTCTGTCTTTGATCTGTGCTAGAGTGAGAGCAGAGCTGAGAGCTGGCCCTTTAAGAACCCCTCCCCCACTGCTCTGTCTCTGATCTGTGCTAGAGTGAGAGCAGAGCTGAGAGCTGGCCCTTTAAGAACCCCTCCCCCACTGCTCTGTCTTTGATCTGTGCTAGAGTGGAGAGAGCAGAGCTGAGAGCTGGCCCTTTAAGAACCTCTCCCAACTGCTCTGTCTTTGATCTGTGCTAGAGTGAGAGCAGAGCTGAGAGCTGGCCCTTTAAGAACCCCTCCCCCACTGCTCTGTCTTTGATCTGTGCTAGAGAGAGAGCAGAGCTGAGAGCTGGCCCTTTAAGAACCCCTCCCCCACTGCTCTGTCTCTGATCTGTGCTAGAGTGAGAGCAGAGCTGAGAGCTGGCCCTTTAAGAACCCCTCCCCCACTGCTCTGTCTCTGATCTGTGCTAGAGTGGAGAGCAGAGCTGAGAGCTGGCCCTTTAAGAACCCCTCCCCCACTGCACTGTCTTTGATCTGTGCTAGAGTGAGAGCAGAGCTGAGAGCTGGCCCTTTAAGAACCCCTCCCCACTGCTCTGTCTCTGATCTGTGCTAGAGTGAGAGCAGAGCTGAGAGCTGGCCCTTTAAGAACCCCTCCCCCACTGCTCTGTCTTTGATCTGTGCTAGAGTGAGAGCAGAGCTGAGAGCTGGCCCTTTAAGAACCCCTCCCCCACTGCTCTGTCTTTGATCTGTGCTAGAGTGGAGAGAGCAGAGCTGAGAGCTGGCCCTTTAAGAACCCCTCCCCCACTGCTCTGTCTCTGATCTGTGCTAGAGAGAGAGCAGAGCTGAGAGCTGGCCCTTTAAGAACCCCTCCCCCACTGCTCTGTCTCTGATCTGTGCTAGAGTGAGAGCAGAGCTGGGAGCTGGCCCTTTAAGAACCCCTCCCACACTGCTCTGTCTCTGATCTGTGCTAGAGTGGAGAGCAGAGCTGAGAGCTGGCCCTTTAAGAACCCCTCCCCCACTGCTCTGTCTCTGATCTGTGCTAGAGTGGAGAGCAGAGCTGAGAGCTGGCCCTTTAAGAACCCCTCCCCCACTGCTCTGTCTCTGATCTGTGCTAGAGTGAGAGCAGAGCTGAGAGCTGGCCCTTTAAGAACCCCTCCCCACTGCTCTGTCTTTGATCTGTGCTAGAGTGAGAGCAGAGCTGAGAGCTGGCCCTTTAAGAACCCCTCCCCACTGCTCTGTCTCTGATCTGTGCTAGAGTGAGAGCAGAGCTGAGAGCTGGCCCTTTAAGAACCCCTCCCCACTGCTCTGTCTTTGATCTGTGCTAGAGTGAGTGCAGAGCTGAGAGCTGGCCCTTTAAGAACCCCTCCCCCACTGCTCTGTCTCTGATCTGTGCTAGAGTGAGAGCAGAGCTGAGAGCTGGCCCTTTAAGAACCCCTCCCCCACTGCTCTGTCTCTGATCTGTGCTAGAGTGAGAGCAGAGCTGAGAGCTGGCCCTTTAAGAACCCCTCCCCACTGCTCTGTCTTTGATCTGTGCTAGAGTGAGAGCAGAGCTGAGAGCTGGCCCTTTAAGAACCCCTCCCCCACTGCTCTGTCTCTGATCTGTGCTAGAGTGAGAGCAGAGCTGAGAGCTGGCCCTTTAAGAACCCCTCCCCCACTGCTCTGTCTCTGATCTGTGCTAGAGTGAGAGCAGAGCTGAGAGCTGGCCCTTTAAGAACCCCTCCCCACTGCTCTGTCTCTGATCTGTGCTAGAGTGGAGAGAGAGGAGGAGCACCAGGATTGGAGTTTGGAAAAGCTGAATAAATTGGCATACGATGGTCAAGAGGGACACATAATACCATATTTTTGTAGGGATTTTTGTCAGGAATGCAGTGGTGTGTTTGTAAAAGCTGTGGGATGTATGGTGTAGACGTGAGAAGCATTTGTTGTACAGTATATACCCTGAGAGGACACGGTCTCCCCATAGACTTCCATTGTAAGCGTGAAACGTGTCTCCCCCACTTTGAGGGCTTATAAAATCCAAACCCAGAAATTCACATAAAAACTATTAACAACTTTTAATCAGCACAGTTGGGAGAGTAATGTGTGAAAGTTTGGAAGTGATAGCATTAATGCCCTAGAAGGAGACAGATTTTGTTAGGGGAGTCAAAAAAGTCTTCATTTTGACAGTTTTGTCCAAATTGTGGACATTCTGTTGTAGATAGGTGAGGGGTCAGAGTGTAAGAATTGTTGGTCTTGATGAGACGAGTCCAACGGTGTTTGTCCCATGTTTGTGGGACATTCGTGGTAGGAGTTATAGTGCTGCAAATTATCTAAAATTATCTTTTAGTTGTGTGGCTCCCTAGGTGGCGCTATTGTTTTTTAGACTATGGAATGTTTAGGTACACCGGACAAGTGTGGTGAATCTCAGCGTATTTCATGCATGTTCAGGGGGTGAAATTAGATGATGCTCATATTGAGCGCTCATTGAGAGCAAGAACAGTCCAGGACCAGGTTTTGAATGGTGTGGATGTGAAAACCGGCTCCAGGCTGTCTGGCCCAGCTGCCTCATGGGTGTTGGGGGGGCTGGGACACTGGTTAGTGTGTGTTTTTAGTGTTTTTAGTGCTGATGATGTGTTGCTCCACTGAGCAAACATGATAGGGTCTTCGCCTGAAGGACCTTCTGGCTCAGGCCCTAATGATACCCTCTGGGATGAGCCAAAGTCAGCAGGTTGAAACCTGGGTGTTGCTTCTACTGCAGAACTTCACCTCCAAGCTAATGAGGAATGTGTCGCTGAATTGGCTTTTCGCCATCTCAGAATGTTATTGAATTGCAGCCATTTCTTGATCTGAGTGACGCAGAGAGAAGAATGTATGTCTGTAGCACTCTCACCCTCAAACAACCATCAATCACCTCCAGCTGGCTGTGTGCTGCTGAGTCACACCATCCTGATGAGATTCAAACTAAAGCCTTTATCTCTTGGTGTTTCCCGGTCATGTTTCATGTTGATTTGGGTGGATCCCCCTGGAGGCTGATGATTCAGATCTTTTATAGAACGGCCAGAGTCGACTGAGATGCTTCAGAGTTGCGAACCTCTCTTAACTGCCCTGTGCTCAGATTTGCCAGTGTTTCATCCACATCATCGTGTACTGAAAGGTTTTGTGAAAAGCAGAGCCGGAGCAGCAGCTTGCATGCTAGCGATGCACAGATTGCAGTTCCAACTAGGAGCTGCACAGTTGCTCTCCTGCGCTGCTCGTCAGGTAATGGGAAGCAACATTCTGATGTTCATGTCTCGGGTGGTGGAAGTTTCATGGTTTTTACTCTCATTCATGGAGAGAGGGAGAGAGGAGGAAGAACGGATAGTTCTTTTTCAGTTTTATTATATTTTCAGCATTTCATTTGTGTAAATTCATTCACTTAAGCAGTAACCCACATGAAAGGTGTTGAGCGAGTGAAGAGTGAACAAAGCAGTTGGTTACACTGAGACTTGAGAGGCGTTCACTTTCAGGGAACCTTGAGATCTGTTCTTTCTTGTCAGACTTCTGTTCCCAAGGTCAAGAGTTTACATTTTGCTCAACACTGTTTTGTGTTTCGGAGTTTTCGTTCAGTGATAAACTTGTGCTTGATCTCTTCCTCTGCACTGCCAGACATGTAAACACCAAACACTGAATGCAGCAAAATCATAGTTGATTCTCTGGGTGATTTGTTGAAAGTCAGTCTGGGAAGAACAGGGAGGCACTGAAGTAGAAATGTGGGTACATGACAAGAAGAAGGTGTCAAACTTTTGTGCATCCCTGAACAGTGATTAGTTGTAACAGGGAGTTTAATGCAGGTGTAATAAGGAGCGTAACAGGCGCCATGTCTGGGTTCAGCGTGTTGTCACGGGGACGCCATTCTCTCCTACAACAACAACATGACAACTGCCTGAAACAGTGACACACAACTGCAGGCTGATCCCAAAATGCCAAGGTAACCCTTTCAGGATGTTTACAATCATGTTGGTCAGATTTGTTACCTAATTAAGTGTGAATGGCATTACCCTGCCAGCTCCCCGGGGCCTGCTGGAATACATTGACATTCAGAGTGAGCAGACGGACTGAGCCCACTCAATCCCCGCAGTCATCCACCAGCTCTGGACACACAAGCACTGACCACAGATGCACAGCTTGACTGCCTCGCACAGTACAGAGCCTTACCGTTCACTGCTGGGGAGCCTGGAACACCTGGGGAGCCACAAAAGCTCCACACAGAGAGGATCTGACGTCCTGGACCTTCCCTCTGTGACGCAACGGTCCTTTGCATGGAGGACGTTTCTGCATCGTACATCAGTCAGACGCACTGGACCACCTTTGGCAGTGCACTAAGTAGAATGCCACAAATCTATCAGATTGAACTCTTAAACTGGCCACCGAGAAGTATTTGCCCTCCTGCAGCTATGAAATAATATCAATAATGATATACAGTATGAATAATATATGATAGCATGCAAACAGACATCATGTCAAACCGTTCACACGTACAACCGAAGTAACAAGGAACAAAATACAGGCTGCTTTGAGTAGATGGGGCTTTAAGGCCTTCAGCCTTTACCTGGAATATTTCTAAAAAGACATGAAACTTGGAGCTGTCAGCCCAGTTGTGTGTGTGTGGCACCCCGGACATTTTATTAGTTCAGCTGAGTTCAAATTATGTCCAGAAGTATTTCCTGATTAGGTCTTGCAATTAACTTGGTCCCTCCACCATTATTTTCCTCATTAAACGCTTTGTGTCACTTGTAAAGACTCACCTGCTTCAAGTAATCGTAGGCTCATACCCATTTGGGTCAGAAGTTGTCAGTGTGGCGCTGTAACCCTGTTGTGGCAGGAGTCAAGCTCAGACGCAAAGCCTGCTGGTCAAGATCGCGGCACAGAGAGCCGATGCTCATCCAAGACTGCTTCTATGTTGTGTGTTACGGTCACTGGCACCTGGAGGAAAGTTGTCATCATTATCAAAGTGTAACACACGTACATGGAGGAGTAGTTTGTAGCCATCCAGTTCTATAATGCAAGCGAGCACAACGTGTGATTGGATGGATGACCACCATGCTGCTGGGATGTCATCGCCACACGAACAGATTACTGAAGGCTAAAGTGTTTGATGAGCTGTAAGCTGTCAGTCAAATATCCTCAAGGCAAAGCTTCAGCCAGATGGAACATGGACAAACAGGCCTTTGATATTCTTCGATAAATTAACTCTGCATGACTCGTCCTGGTTTTCCTTCCAGTGCTGACACCAGTACTTTCTTGAGCTGGTATTAGTGTCGTGTATTTTCTGGAGGCCTCCCCCTGAATCAGGTTGTCAATGTCACTAAGCGGTTCGGCTGGAACTTGCAATTTCCTGCAGCGTGTCGTGTCAAATTTGACACAAGTTTTCATTAGCCATTAGCAGAGGTGCACGCTTTGAGGCCTGTCCTGGTGTGAAACTTCACATAATCACATCTGTAATTCAGGAGGCACACAAAGCTCGGTGAGGCTTTCACTTAGTTTCCATGGTGACAGTTAAAGAACCATGAGAGTAGGAAGAGAAGAAGAGGAGATGTTTTCACAACAACATGAATGTAGCCAGCGTTTAGTTCCTTTAAGCCCCCTCAACACTCGACCCACTCTGATTAAAAAGTGTTAAATAAATGAACACTTTTTAAAAGTACTTTGTTGTAGTATCTTAGAAGTTAAGATGAATAAAACATGGATTTGAGAAACTTATATAACGTTACTAATTGCCTAATGAAGTGTATTGGGGTTCATCCATCTTCTTAATTGTTTAAGTTGGACTTGTTGTTTCCCAGGGTTCATCTCTTCAGTGATACTGAATGTAGATGTGCTCGTTTCTTATTTGTCCACCTGATCTCATTCGTTCTGGCGTCACCGTTGATTGAAACTAAAAAGAACAGCACTTCAAATCTCTCTGTGGCTTTTTCTTGCTTATGCATTCTTTTTTAGTGTTAAAGTGTAGGTTCTTTTTCACTCTACGTTGATACTGATGTCATTATTTTATTGATGTCAAATCTGTGCAATGACATTAGAGAACCGACAAATGTGTTAATTAACAAAAACTGCATTATAACCATGACTCAGCGAGCCCAGAGCTATCACTCTGTAAGGTTTACAGAGCCGCCAGAAATGTGACGACCTCTTATACAACCCAGCCAAAGACAGTTCTCTTTTGAGTTCTCTTTTTGGTTCTGCCAGGATGTTCCTCAAACAGACCAAAAATGACATCGGCTGCACAAAATGATGGACAAACGGAACTTGTTGAACTTGTTTGAGATGTAATTTTGAGGTGGCCTGAAGTCCTGTGAACAAAGCCGGATCCAGGACATCTGACAGTCTGTGTTTTTTCAGTGGTGCTGGTGGGTTAGTCTGGTGCCTCTGAACAAAGCTCGACCAACTTGTCCCTGTTTCTAGGTGTTGTGATCAAATATTTCACTGGTCCCAATGTCTTTATACTTTGAGTAAAACCCAGGAAAAGCAGATGTACCTAAGAGCAGACAATTCAATCATAAGTAATCTCAAATGACTGAAGTTAACTGCAAGCCTCCGTGACTTGGTGTTGGCGTGACTGCAGCCTCTTTAGGGAAGAGCGGAGAATGTTTGTTTTTACAGTTGTGCATTTTCTTAAAGTGTGTTTACAGCACCCCCAATTTTCTTGGAGGGATTCAACTCAGTAATTCATGGTCATACATGTACAGGGTTATAAAGCTTTAAATAAAACAACAGAAAACACGTGAAAACAAGCAACATGCAACGCTTGCAGATACGGCTTAACTAGCCAGCCAGAAGCCAGTGAACTCATTAGTGTGACCTAAATTAACAGCGTGACTTAGTTAGACTTAGACTTAGAGACTTAGACTTCCTTTATTGTCATTGCACAAAAAAACACAAAAGTGAGATTTTGGCAACAAAATGCCGTTGTTTGGCTTCCGGATTACAACAGGGATGGAATTGTAGGGCAGTTTGAAAGTTAAGTATAGACTCAGAAACTAAAACTACAAACAACAAGAGCTAACAATGATGAGTGCAAATAGAGAATTAATAGATGAAACAGAATGGAGACAACAGAATAAACAGTGTCTGTTATTGCACAAATAGGAGGTGATTAATAAATAAAAAATATTGCACAGAAATGTGTTGTCCATGTGCGAAATATGCACGGAGGAATTTTGCAGTCCTGAAAGCCATTCTGATAGTGTCCGTGGGTGTGTGAGTGTGTGCCTGTGTGTGCGGGTGGGTGGGGTATTTGGCATTTAGCAGTCTGATGGCAAGGGGGAAGTCTTTATTTTTTCTTTATTTGTCCAGGCACATTGATTATCTTTCACTAAAAATGCTGCATGACATCGAACCGACTTCTGTCACCCCCCTCAGGCTTTCTGTGCACCCTCCTCCTCCCACCTTCCCTGGTCCAGTTCCTCATGAAGGCTCTACAGGGAAGTAGAGCTTCAGAGCCGCGAGTATGGATGGACTCTCTTAGTTACCTTTGCTGGCGATCTGTGGGCTAATCTGTTGGCAAACATGAACGTTGGTTGTCTCATCGATTGTCTGCAAGTGATACATTTTCCAAAACATCTAATTATTCAAGTAATTGACCCTTCATTAAGGCCCGCTGCCCTTAGTTACTGTTGCTAAGTCCATCAAGTTTGCAGAACAAGCGTAGCTTTCCCACTGTCTCACCACTCTCCCTGGAGAAATATTGTCGGAGTGAAAACTGCACAATTTCAGACAGAAGCAGACAAAAGTCTACAACATGCAACAAGAAGAATGTATTCAGGATAGCAAAGCTCCTCAGCAATGAAACCATGTTGATGAACAAAGACAGAAGCTGAAGCCTGCAGATGACTGAGTGAAAACGAACCATCGCATCAGCTGGCGAGTGAGTAGAGGACGACAACATCAGGCACAACCCTGTTCCTGTAGAGCTGACGAGGTCATTAAGAAGCAGAAGCAGCAGGCCTGTAGAACGCTACAGCCACGAGTAAGTTAGCTCGCGTTAGATAACCACCGTAGCATTAGCAGCCCACAGAGCACGAATGTTCCCAGACTACCAGCGGTGTGTCAGCCCGGTCCTCTGTTAAAGCAAAGAGTTACCTTGGAGCAGATGAACCTGAGCCTGGCCATCTTAGATGGGTTCAACTGGATTTGAGGACGTCCTCATAGAATATCCTCAGACACTTCTCAGGTTTTGATTTTGGTTTTGTCAAGGTAACAAAATGTGTATCTCCAAAACCACCTTGATAAAGAAAAGAATTTGGCATGTGGCTTAGCGAAGGGTTCATTGTACGAGTTGATTTGAATGCAGAGTTCAATGTGAGGTTCTTTGCTGCATTTCAAGGAGCTGCATTTTACTCACTTGGGCAACTTCCTTCCGTTCACCATCAGCTGAAATTGAAACACTCCTCACAGCATCTCCTTCTCCCTGTTCCTGTTTGTTGGCAGCTCCCAGCTCAGCTCCCAAAGACTTGACAGTCATTAGTCGCGAGGGACGACCCCGGGCCATTTTAATCAGCTGGCAACCGCCCATGGAGGCTAATGGACGAATCACAGGTGAGAGATCAATTAACACACTCTCCTCATTCTAGGTACTCTCTGCTTATCGTGATCAACCATAGTTACTCAGAATTTTCTTGATTTGGAGGATAAGGCAAACGTTTTTCACTTAGAAAGACATTTTTGTTTTTGAGAATAAGTATTGAGCTACTGCTATTTGTGTCCACACAGACACACTCACACACTCTATCCTATCCTATCCGAACCCTAACCCTAACCCTACACACCTAACCTAAACCTGATCCGAATCCTAACCCTAATTTTAACCCTATCTAATTCTAGCCCTAACCCTAATTAACCCTATCCTAATAATTTATCCCTGTCCCCACACCTAACCCCAACCCCAACCCTAGCCGAGGGGGGTTGTGAGAATAAGGGGAAGAGAAGGACAGACGAAGAAATAAAAGAAACTCAAGAAAGAGACTAATAGAGAACTTAAGAAAAGAAATATAGAAACTCAAGAAAGAGACTAATAGAGAACTTAAGAAAAGAAATATAGAAACTCAAGAAAGAGAATATAAGAAGTTAAATTAAACTCAAAAGAGATAAGATAAAAGGGGCTTAACATAAAGTAACTCAAGTAAGAGACTAACAAAAACAAAACAAGTACAAGGAAAAGATAAACGAATTTGAAATCAAGAGGATAGGAAGGGAGGGAGAAAATTAAGAACAAGAAGGGAGAGTATAAAAGGGGTACGCACAAGAGGGAAAAGGGAAACGAAAGGGACAGCACAGAAGGGGATGGAAGTGTGTGAAGCAGTTATGCACCGCACTTACCACAAGCTGGCTCCGCCTGAAGAAGGCCTAAATCGGCCGAAACATTGCGGCAATAGCCAGGCTGATATGGGCCCAATGGCCTAATTTTTGGACCCCCCCCCCCCCACACACACTTTTGAGTGGAGGGACATAGCCCCCAGGAAGGACCGTGCACTACCCTAACCCACCTAGGTGGGAGTGGGCAAACTCCTAAACCTAACCTGAACCAACTGAAGCCTAACCCTGACCTTAATCTAACATTTTCTTCCTTTTAAAAGCCCCACAACAATAAACCAGGTATTATGACGCATCCTGAATGATTAACAGTACTGTAAGGACTCTACATCATTCATACATACATCACATACAGCCGGCGTGGCTCAGGGGTAGGGCGGCCCTCTGGCAACCAAGGGTCGCTGGTTCAATCCTTGACGCCGGTGACCATGTCCAAGTGTCCTTGAGCAAGATACTGGACCCCTCATTGCTCCTGATGAGTAGGTTGGTGCCTTGCATGGCAGCTCCACCATCAGTGAGTGTGTGTGTGTGCAAGCTTTGAGAACCTGAAACAAAACGAAACAAAACGAAAATGAGGAACTCTACGAAGAAAATAACACCAAGTTAAGAATTCCTATTAGAATTTATTTTCTTACCTAACTCAAGTCACACCTTAACTCCAATTTAGGAACTCATAAATTATGTTGCGCTGCATTAGGATAGGACTGATGTTTGGTCCCAGTGAGGACTACAGGTCCTGATAAGGTTAGGGTTCACACCAGAAAAGGTCTCCAATGAGTAACAAAAAACAATTACACACACACACACACACACACACACACACACACACACACACACACACACACACTCTTCTATTGTTCACTTTCACTTCTTTGGGGCAATCGACCTGGCTGCAAACCCGTCTGTTCTAACGAATGCTGCTGCTCCTGCAGCATCCCGGAGGATGAAGCAAACGCTCCCTGCAGGAACACAAGATCACTCAGGGATCATCCATACTTGAACAGGACTCTGGGCAAGGACGTGCTCACACTTACATGATTAACCATTGCATGTCTTCATGGCAGGTTACATCCTGTACTACACCCTGGATAAGAACATGCCAATAGATGACTGGGTGATGGAGGCCATCAGCGGCGATCGGCTGACCCATCAAGTTGTTGATCTGAATCTTGACACCATGTATTACTTCAGGATCCAGGCAAAGAACGCCAAAGGAGTCGGGCCGCTATCAGAGCCTATCCACTTCAGGACAGCCAAAGGTGTGTGTGTGTGTGTGTGTGTGTGTGTGTGTGTGTGTGTGTGTGTGTGTGTGTGTGTGTGTGTGTGTGTGTGCGTGCGTGTGTGTGTGTGTGTGTGTGTGTGTGTGTGTGTGCGTGTGTGTGTGCGTGTGTGTGTGTGATTTGGTATTTAGGAGGTTTCTGATTCTCTATCTTACTTTCGCTTGTTATTCTTTCTTTCAGTGGAACATCCAGACAAGATGGCCAATGACCAAGGTAGGCATTTAACTTTTGTGCATTCAAGTTTCAAATTACATGAGAAGTCCAAGACGCCAACTCAGACTGGATGATATGCCTTGTTTTGTAATGACATCATAGATATAGCAAGTATTTTAGAAAAAATTTGCATTGAATTTTCATGGATCAAAAAATAGAATTTGTGTGTGTATGTGTGTGTGTGTGTATGTGTCTGTGTGTAAGTGTGTGTGTGTGTCTGTGTGTATGTGTCTGTGTGTATGTGTGTGTATGTGTTTGTCTGTGTGTATGTGTCTGTGTGTGTGTCTCTGTGTATGTGTGTGTGTGTGTGTCTGTGTATGTGTCTGTGTGTCTGTGTGTTTGTCTGTGTGTGTGTGTGTGTGTGTGTGTGTGTGTGTGTGTGTGTGTGTGTGTGTGATTATGGCAAACACCCACACACACCCATACCAAGACATGTGGACGCCCACCAGAGACGCTGCTACTGAACTGCCTTGTTGTCTGCCGAGGGAGGGGCAGTGTCCAGTGCACTGCTGGGATGTGCTAACAAAACCCTCTGTGTGCTCCGCTCTCGTGTCGGTAGCATTGCTTTGGCGGACGCACACAAGGAGCAGAAGCAGTCATTGTGATGGGAGTGTATTGTTGGGTGATGATCAAGGATGATGATGCTAAGTGGGTCCATATTCCAGCATCATGGTGGATTTACACCTTGCTGGCATTTCCTCTCATCTGAATCATGTGTCTGGGGACAAGTCTTGATAACTCTCCGAATGGCTTCTTAGAATCCGTTCAGTCGGCCTCTGGGATTGTGAACAAGCACTTGGACTTGGCACTGTTCATTTTGTCTTCAAGTTGAGATTTTCTCTCCCGATGTTGCACTTAAGTTTCATCCTCACTAAAGAGATGTTATTTGCTAGTCAGGATACTCGACTGCTTTTGTTTCTGCACAGACCTGATCAAGGTTCACTGGTGTCTCTCCTCTGTCACAAAGTTACGTTCCAGCCAGATGTGTAGCCCAGTGACCTGCCAGCTGCCAGTGCTTCGCTCTCACGCTCACCCTTTGTCTCATGTCCCTTCCCCTTCCTTTATTTTGCCTTTAATGCACTGCAATCTTTCAGTTAACTTTTTTATTCTATCATTTTCAAATCCCTTTAGATTATCTTCAGTTTTCACACCAGCTTAAAAGAATCCTGATCATTGGAATTCCCAATTATGGTTTCACCTGTCATTATCTGAACTGTTCTCCAAACCCTGTTTTTCCTGATGAAAAGCTGGATTCTGCATATTTGAATATTTATGAGTCCACGTTTACAGAAGTATTATATGACCAGACATTAGAAGAATGAATTAAAGTTGCTGCGCAGCAATGAGAGATCAGGGTTCTTGAGGTGGAAGAGGGGGGAGGACAGATGAGAGCTGGAGTCCATCAGCAGGACGGTCAGGAAGCTTTCAGGTCACGTGACTGTAAGTCAC
This sequence comes from Aulostomus chinensis, assembly GCF_037954235.1. Taxonomy (NCBI): domain Eukaryota; kingdom Metazoa; phylum Chordata; class Actinopteri; order Syngnathiformes; family Aulostomidae; genus Aulostomus; species Aulostomus chinensis. Next base: position 25,051,518 of record NC_141338.1, read on the forward strand.
ACAGCACAGTCACTCAGGTCGCTTGTCTCCTCACACAGCATCAGAGATTTTTGACTCAAGAACTGAAGTCAGCAAGTTGCTGCAAGCATCCATAGAAGCAATAATCATAATAATAATAATAATAACAACAACAATAATAATAATAATAACAACAACAACACTCAAGAAAACAACTGGTTGATTATCCTACCAGGGGAACCAAACCAGAGCTCCTGATTGGAAGCCAGCTGCTGAACCTTTTGAGCTGAATGACTTCCTCATGACAGAAAGCAAAGGATGAGTGGGCACAGCAGCGTTGGGTTGGGTAGAATTCTCCAGGATTGTGGGTATTGTAGTTGAACATTCTCTTATCAAACAAACGATGTCATGTAGAGACGTTTGTCTCTTATGAAGAACTTCATCTTCATGAAACATAAATCACAAATACAGTTGTAAAGAATGATCCATTGACTGCAGCCTATAAAAAGGTGGAATATATAAGATTTCCCAAAGTTCATTGTTCTCAAATATATTTGTTCATGATGAATCTGGCTGGATCGTCCGTAGACTTCCTCTCAAAGCACGTGAAGGTTCTGACGGCTTCAGGCTACATTCCATTCCCAGTTCCAGATTAGTTCAGCCTATTTTCCTCGGCTGATTGAAGGTAATTTCGTCCATCTGAGGATGCAAGTGTAGAAAGGATGTGAGGTGATGTGATGAGAAGAAAAGGAAACAGGAGCAAACTTGAAGACTGTGGGGAGGAGAGATCTCGGCTGCGATGAGTGCGTTTGTTTTTATGCTCGAATGAGAAATCATTTAAGGCTGAAGAGACATGGTAGCGCAGGAAGTTGCTGCATTCTCCTCTCATTTATTTTTCACAGTGCAAACTCCTCTGACTCATCAAGCTGGAGGAAAGTCATTTGTTAATTGCATGACGAAAACCATTTTTCTTCAGACGGAGAGAAATAAAAGGAGAAAGAGAGAGAGCGAAGAGAGAGACAGAAAGAGGAAGAGAGGAGAGAGAGGAAGAAGAGGCTTTTGTTATTATTATTCCAGACATATGGGAGGGCAATGAAAAGGGACCTGAAATTAACACAGACATAATTAACACTCGGGTTATGTTCATCATCCACAGCAAACAGAATGGCACGTTCAGCAAATGAAGGCTCCAAACTTTTTAAATGTGTTCGACTAAACTTTCAAATCTCCCAGCAACAGCTCAGAGAGCACGAACTCACTCCGGTATTTCTGAAGCAGATTTGACGCAAGCGTTGTCTTCCATCATTTGACAGCTTCACTTCATACCAGGGGAAGCAAATCTTAAAGCTACAGCACAACCAAATCAACAAAACATAAAAACCTGCTCCCCAAAGTCACCGCCTGAAGGGAGCAGCTCATGCTGAGACCCGTGATAAAATCACTGCACTCGGAGAATGTGTTCGCAAGAAGCTCGATGTGGAAACATGCAACCTTGGACACCTCAGTTGATCCGTACTCAGGACGACGCGCAGCCCAGCCGTCCCCTTTCATCAAGTAAAGCTGCGGCACTGGCAACAGCAGGACTGCATGGCGCATTCTACTTTAAAATGGCTGCTTTCGGTTTTTGCCTAGCACACAGGGCTACACTTGCCTTGCTAGGCAACTTGATATTGCAACATCAAACAAGAATCCATCCTTGCAGCTTTCAAGGTTTGCACTTGCGTCCTCACCAAAACGGGTTTGGCCAATTTCTGTCCTTAAAGAACGGTGTCAGGGGGCACCCTGCCATTCAGGTCCCGACCCATGAGATCTCTTCTTTTTCTTATGATCAAAGAACTTTACTTGAAAGAACAATCAATCCTAGGATTACTTTAAAGATCGGAGTTAACCAGCTGGGTTTTAACAGGAGCTTCTCAGCAAGCTGGGGTCAGGGTAGCCTGGATTAGTTAAGCCATGTTTAATGAACTGAGCCCAGTCCACTGAGAGCTTTCAGGACAGCTGGACTTCCTTCCAGTGCAGTGAAGTGATTCAGGGGCTGGGGCACTGAGCCAGGGAGACTCAGCTCTGGTGTCAGGCTGTTAAATGGTGCTGTTTGTCATTGACGTGTGTGTGTGTGTGTGTGTGTGCAGTGTGTGTGTGTGTGTGTGTGTGTGCGTGCGTGCGTCCGTGCGTCCGTGCGTCCGTACTGTGCTCCCCCCTGATATAGATAGAGGAAAGTGTCGTCCAGGGAAGAGTGAAGATTGATGTTCAGCCCTGTTTCTGTGGACCACACACTGCACACACACACACACACACACACTGCACACACACACGCACACACACACTGCACACACACACGCACACACACGCACACACACACACACTGCCAGTTTAATGCATACAAAAAGACTGACTGAAGAAACATAGTGTCTGAGTGTGTGCGTGCGTGCGTATGTGTGTGTTTATGTGTGTGTTTGTGTGTGTTTAGGAGAAGAAACTGGTTTCCTAAAGGTAAAAAGAAGAAACATTTTATTGAATACATTTTGAGTTTCTACCCTGTTTCATGAAGCTGCTGTTGACCTGAAACCACAGTGACTTTTGAAAACTAGGAGGTAACGGACTTGAAGTGTGTCAGATCATCAACGTATGAATACACGCATGAGCAACCATGTTCATGTTCAAGCTGCTAACATCTGACTCTTCATTAACATGAAGCTAATAAACTGCACAAGTTTCATTGTGATGTCCTGATGTTGATTTTACCGGCTAAAGAACCATTGTGCATCATGGCACACACACACACACACACACACACACACACACACACACACACACACACACACACACACACACACACTCACATAAACAAATGTGTGTGTTTTTACCTCTTTATACAAACCCTCACCAAAAAAGTTGGGACACTGAACAAATTGTGAATTAAAACAGAATGCAATGATGTGGAAGTTTCACATGTCAACATTTTATTCAGGATACAACAAAGATGACAGTCTGGATGGGAGCGTATGCTGTTCTAGAGCTGGGATATTCCTCTCAGCATTGACGGTGCCTTTCCAGATGTGTAAGCTGCCCCTGCCTCACGCTCTTGCAGCCCCATACCATCAGAGATGCAGAATTCTGAACTGAGCGCTGATAACAACTTGGGTTGTCCTTGTCCTCTTTAGTCCGGATGACATGGCGTCCCAGTTTTCCAAAAAGAACTTCAAATTTTGATTCATCTGACCTCAGAACAGTTTTCCACTTTGCCACAGTCCATTTTAAATGAGCCTTGGCCCAGAGAAAGCGCCTGCACTTCCGGATCATGTTTAGAAACGTCTTTTTTTTTACCTATAGAGTTTTAGCCGGCAACGGCCAATGGCACGGTGGATTGAGTTCACAACAAAGTTTTCTGGAAGTAGTCCTGAGCCCATTTTGTGATTTCCATGACAGTAGCATTCCTGTATGTGATGCAGTGCCGTCTAAGGGCCCCAAGATCAGGGGCATCCAGGATGGATTTCCGGCCTTGACCCTTACGCACAGAGATCGTTCCAGATTCTCTGAATCTTTGGATGGTATTATGCACTGTAGATGAGGATAACTTCAAACTCCTTTCTGTTCTTGCTCCACTATTTTTCACCGCAGCATTTGGGGAATTGGTGATCCTCTGCCCACCTTGACACCTGAGAGACGCTGCCACTCTGAGAGGCTCCTTATAACCCAATCATGTTGCCAATTGACCGAATGAGCAGCAAATTGGTCCTCCAGCTGTTCCTTACATGTACATTTGACTTTTCCAGCCTCTTATTGCTACCTGTCCCAACTTCTTTGGAATGTGTGGCTCTCATGAAATCCAAAATGAGCCAATATTTGGCATGACATTTCAGAATGTCTCACTTTCAACATTTGCTGTGTTATCTATATTCTATTGTGAATAAAATATAAGTTTAGGAGATTTGTAAATTATTGCATTCCTTTTTTATTCACAATTTGTACAGTGTCCCAACTTTTTTGGAATCGGGTTTGTATAAACACCTATTCATATATCCATAAAGGCCTGTTGTCATTTTCAAATTCACACCCATGCAAGTGTGATTCAAAAATAGAAACCAAAAAATCGGGTGCAGCTTACTGGCGAGTGGCGCTACAGTGAGCTATTTTTAGATCAGGCCCACGGGCGACGCATGTGGTCCTCACGGTCGACCCGGTGCCCGTGTTGGTGACCCCTGGCCTACAGCAAGAAGAGAGCGGGTGAAGGGGCCTCTTCAGTGCCCCCAGCTTGGTGTTGTCAGCCTGCCTCCCAATCAGCGGTGGTTTTTTAGCGAGGGTTAAACCTGTCATGGAGAGATGAAGCAAATGATTTGGCCTTGTTAGCTCGTTCTCGGCATGTCAGAGGAACCAGGCTAATTATCTTACTCATGACTTCATTAGAAAACCATGGCTTAATCACGTTGTCAGGTAACTGGAGATGTGGAAAGTTTCCTTTTGGGAATGACCCACTTCCAAGTGAACAACACTCACTTGCCCCAGGAAATCTCCTCAGTTTGTGTCCAGATAGAGAAAAGTGACAAACAGCGGTCATCAGTGAGCAAGCACAGGGACAAAATGAAGCTGAAGAGTTGATACACGGCTAACAGAACGCTAACATCACCACAGGACAACTCGCTGAAAAACTCACTCACTGAAGTGAACTGTCAGCGCCGTTTCCTGAGCTCGAGTGTCCCTGAGGAGCTGAACAGCTTCTCCCTTCGTGGTTCAGCCCACAGAAGGCTGTTTTAGCTCTTACAGACCTCCCTGTTTCCTGGTCGGATTCCTCGTTTGAGATGCACTCGGGGGCATCGTGACTCACGGGCAGAACCCAGTTGCTGATGAACATGTTGAAGGTTCTAAAGAACCCATCCAGCCATCGGTCTGGGTCCAGGTCCGGGTCCGGGTCCAGAGCCTATCCCGTCTGTCACTGGTTGCCATACTCTGCCCTTGCTGCATTTTTGATCCTCCTGTTTTTTCGTTTCCTTCACTACGTGGAAACACAACCGTCTACTCAACCTCCACACTGAAACAGCAGGTTCTGACGAAGCTCAGAACTGCAGGATGGTGGAGACGAACGGCGAATGTGGTCAAACAAACAGGTTTCCTGAAGAGAATGACGTGAACCTCCCATGTTAACCTGTGAAAGCACCATTGCAAAATTGTGACTGGCTAACAGAAATACACGCCCGGTGATGACGAGCTGAGCCAGACGTCTCCACAGCGCGATGAAGGGAGGTCGAGCCTCCTGTAAACATGCCATCAACCACAGTAACAAGCACAGACACCCTCCACTGCAGCGTTCGTGTCCAGGCGCACCAGAGAGTGTGTTTGTGAGCGACTCCACCCCTCCCTTCTCCCGCTCCACCATTGCCTTTGTTACCACCTGACTTTCCTTATTTCTGGTCATCCAGGTCGAGGAGGAGACCACACCTACTGGCCATCTGATACCAACTTGATTGACAGGAGCAGCATTAACGGTAACCCACACACACACACACACACACACACACAATCCCTCCAATTGACTGAACGTCATAAAGCTGCTCAAAGACGAGGCATTTTTATAGACCCGATGGTTCTTGAATAACTGTCACACACCCAGACAGTAGAGCTTCCCACTGCGTGTGTGGGTTCTCTGGTTCATGGGATCCACACGCTCAGAGTACATGAATCAGTTCACAGCACGACATCCAGACGAGCTTGCGTGTGGCAGTCCTCAGAGTCCCGGGACGCCACTTCAAATAAAGGGGAGGGTATAATTAGTCGGGAGGCATCAGCTGGGGCACCGAGCCCTGCTCTCAGCACCGCTGCCACGCCCCTCCCCCGCTAGCCATGCTCTCCCTCTGCAGGGTTCATGAGTGGACCTGATCCGAGCGTGAGTGTGTGTGTGAGTGTGTGTGTGTGTGTGAGTGTGAGTGTGAGTGTGAGTGTGTGTGCATGTGAGTGTGTGTGTGTGTGTGTGTGAGTGGGTGTGTGAATGTGTGTGTGTGAGTGTGTGTGCGTGTGAGTGTGTGTGCGTGTGTGTGTGAGTGTGTGTGTGTGTGAGTGTGTGTGCATGTGAGTGTGTGTGTGTGTGTGTGTGTGTGTGTGAGTGGGTGTGTGAATGTGTGTGTGTGAGTGGGTGTGTGAATGTGTGCGTGTGAGTGTGTGTGTGTGTGAATGTGTGTGTGTGAGTGGGTGTGTGAATGTGTGTGTGTGAGTGTGTGTGCGTGTGAGTGTGTGTGCGTGTGAGTGTGTGTGTCTGTGTGTGTGTGTGAGTGTGAGTGTGAGTGTGAGTGTGTGTGTGTGTGTGTGTGTGAGTGGGTGTGTGAATGTGTGTGTGTGTGATTGTGTGTGTGTGTGTGAGTGTGTGTGCATGTGTGTGTGTGTGTGTGAGTGGGTGTGTGAATGTGTGTGTGTGTGAGTGGGTGTGTGTGTGTGTGTGTGTGTGTGAGTGTGTGTGTGTGTGTGAGTGTGTGTGAGTGTGTGAGTGTGTGAGTGTGTGTGTGTGTGAGTGTGTGTGTTATGTCGCAGCACCGTCAGACCGTCCCAGGACTCTGTTGTTGTCCTCCATCTCTCAGACGCTCAGTCAAGTCTAAACTCACTTTAATGGCTGCCGCTCACTGATTTCCAGCTCCATGGCAACCCTTCCTGACTGTGGTTGTGTAACCACCTGCTGAAAAAATCAGTTTGCCGATCACCATCAAGCGGTGTTTTTACAAATGAATTAGAGTGCTCATATTAGTGAAGGGACAGAATTAAAACATTTTGGTAACATGTGAAGCATCAGTTTTAATCAGTGTTACGAAAACCCAGTTTCTAGAAGCTGGAGGGATGGGGACCCCTGGACTTTAGCTGGTTTTCAGTGTCTCAGCACAGCCAACAATGTCAAGCCTGATTCTTTTGATGAGGACAATAGAAGGATTGAGCTCTGCTTCCATCTTGAGAAAATGTCAACCCTAAAAACATCAGCTTCTAAAGAAAGGTGAGTTGACCTTTTCCTGCCAAAATGATCAGAGCCCATCAATCAATAGTCATAACAATACAATCAGAATATTGTATGCATGTGGTAATACACAGAACGAATGCTTAATTCAGTTGTATGTGAAGGTAAAGTATATGTATTATCAGAAATACTTGTGCTAGTACAGCTGCTAATACTACTGAAAACTATTCAAATCATGAACATAAATGTCTTGTCCTGTTTCAGCTTGAAAAACTGCTCTGCTGCCCTTCCTCCAATGAGGTCAGAGGTCATGGTCCGTAGTTGATAGTGATTCAATGTCCCACTAGAGAACTGTCAAGCAGGGTGTGTGTGAGTCTGTGTGTGTGAGTCCGTGTGCGTGGATGTGAATGTTTTATCAGCGTTGCTGCTGCCTCTGCTGCCTCTGCTGCCAGAGGTGATCATAAATCCAGCCTCTCTGACCTCGGCCCCCTGTGGCTCCACAACAGGTCTCTGAGGGCGAAGCCTCATTCATCAGCTGGCCGTATTTCATCTTTAACACACTGTCATCCTTGATGTCGCCGGGCTTCCTCTCGCTTGAAAAACAACCAGCAGAGAGTCGTCACCTCTGACTGTGTCCATCAGGTCCCAGCTCAGTGGGTCTGACAGCCTGTGCTCAGGTGATCATCTGACCAGACTTGTTCTCATCTGAGCTGGTTGGCAGTACTGTGTGTGTGTGTGTGTGTGTGTGTGTGTGTGTGTGTGTGTGTGTGTGTGTGTGTGTGTGTGTGTGTGTGTATGTGTGTGTGTGCTCACGACATGGTTTGGTTTACAAATGGTTTGGACATGGTTATGGTTTACAGTGCAGTTTTGCTGCTGAAGGATGTCCTGACAAAAAGTTTCTTGATTTTCTGCTCATGTCTCTCAGAGGAGGTGATGTTGGCTGTTGTCAGGGGCTGAGAGCTCCGTACTGCTCAGAGCACAAAGCAATTAAAGTTAAAAATATCTCAGCTTTAAGCGAAAGATGCTAGCAATCCAAGGAAATATGAATGGACTACATTAACATTTTGAACCCACGGAAACACTTGAGTCTTCAGATTTAAAGCTACAGGAGAAGGAGGGCTTTACACTGCAACTGCAAACATGAAGCACACTGTTGGTTATTTTAATGGTACAAATGCAGTGCTAGATGTTTGAGGGCTATGGTGTGTGTGTGTGTAAGTGTGTGTGTGTGTGTGTGTGTGTGTGTGTGTGTGTGTGTGTCTGTGTGTGTCTGTGTCTGTGTGTCTATGTGTGTCTGTGTGTGTGTCTGTGTGTGTGTGTCTGTGTCTGTGTCTGTGTGTGTCTGTGCGTGTGTGTGTCTGTGCGTGTGTGTGTGTGTGTGTGTCTGTGTCTCTGTGTGTGTGTGTGTGTCTGTATCTGTGTGTGTGTGTGTGTCTGTGTCTGTGTGTGTGTGTGTGTGTCTGTGTGTGTGTGTCTGTGTGTGTGTGTCTGTGTGTCTATGTGTGTCTGTGTGTGTGTGTGTGTCTGTGTCTGTGTGTGTCTGTGCGTGTGTGTGTCTGTGCGTGTGTCTGTGTCTGTGTCTGTCTGTGTGTCTGTGCGTGTGTGTGTCTGTGCGTGTGTGTGTCTGTGCGTGTGTGTGTGTCTGTGTCTGTGTGCGTGTGTGTGTCTGTGCGTGTGTGTGTGTCTGTGTCTGTGTGCGTGTGTGTGTCTGTGTCTGTGTGTGTGTGTGTGTGTGTCTGTGATGTCACAATACGTCTCCAACGGCTCTTTGACCTCAGGTTTCTGAAGCGTCTCTGACACTGCGATGATGTCACATCAAAGCGCTCCATTTTGACTCCTCAAACTGCCATCTCTGTCTCGCTGATTATCTCAGACTTTGATCTCTGTCATCTCTCAAGTATTCACCTGTCATCTCAGTCAGTGAGAGGGTTCGGGTTGCCTGACTGCTCCCTGTCATCTTGTCACCTTTGACCTCTAATGTTTTGGACCAATACAAGCATGCTACTTCAAAGCTATCTGAAGTCCTTGAAGACTTGGACCGTCGCTTCAGCCATCCTGCATGACGTCGCTCCCCAGACTGGCAGGCCCCTTAAACGCTGCACTCCGGGTGCAAGTAGAAAATCATTGTTGCAAATCGGGATTGTTTCATCTGTTTTTCTTCATTCGTTTAAAAGCAAATCAAATTTTTTAAGAATCCTCATGGTCATCGGTCACTGATGATTGTTGCTGTTGTGATACTCATTACCTGCACAACTTTTTCACCTGTCGTTGGAGAAACCTGTGAGAAGTCCAGCCAAACCAAATGGACTTTCTCAACTTCATGAGTCTTGACCACCACGATGAAGGCTTTGACAAATACAAAACTGGAATTTCTAAAATCAGCAATTCGCTCTCGTTCACATATGAAGTCAGTTTATTTATGCATGAACAGAAAACGAGACTCAGTTCAGGACAGACGCACCAAAGCCCCCGCAGCGGTTCTGCTCTGGGTGAGCTCCCCTCACAGGAGGGGTATCAGGGGAGGATCAGACTTTGGCATGAAATTAAATGAAAAAGGAAAAAGCTTGAAGGGAGACGGATGATGAAATCTTCTCTTTTTAAAAAAAAGAGAAGAAAATGATATTGTGGTGCGAGTGCAGCAGCTGGAAGCTGTGATGGATTGTGGCTTTCATTGAGACAGACAATGAACTGAGAGAAAGAGGGGGAGAGAGGGAGAGTTGAACTGCTCGTCTCTCTCTTGAACACATTGTTCTTCACCTGGCTTTCCTCAATCACCTCCCTACGTCCAACACCTGCAACAGCTGTTTTCTTCCGTTCTTGCTTTCACGCCACATCATCTTTGCTGTCTTTCCATTCCTGTTTTCTTCTTCCGCCATCGCTTGTCCCTCCACCTGTGCTGCCTCTCTCTTCTGCTCCATGGCCAGGTAATGAATGACAGGGCACGTCATCAATTCCCACTTCTCTCTCTCTCTCTCTCTCTCTCTCTCTCTCTCTCTCTCTCACACACACACACACACACACACACACACACGCTTGTTACTCCAAGGAAAACACTGTATTTTTTTGTGTGGGTTTTGTATTTTGTGGCTGTATATTTCAGCTTGTGATGATGCACTGCTGTGTTTGTGTAAAAGAGTGGATGTTGCTGGCAACGCCACCATCAAGGAAACCCAGCCTGGACGGTGTGATCACGCCATCGCGTCTCCGCTCTCTTTCTTGTTGTGGGTGTTTGTTCAGTGACAGTGAGACATCAGTTGAACAAGAGCTGGTCCAGTGAGGGTTAAGTCAGACTTGAATTTTGAGAGAAAGGTACTTGGGAGTAAATATGTTGATTAGTTTTTTGTAGTTTTTTAACATTTCCTGTGCAACTAGTAAGCTTTTACTGAAAAATTACAAATCCATAAATATATTTTATACTCCAAAAATGAATATTCATATATTTGGCACTGGCTTCAAGACATCTTTGCTCTAAAGGTTTTGCAAAGAAAAGCACAAAATCCCTCTCAGATTTGAAATCAAACCCTCATCTCCTGTATAAATGTGTTTAAAATGACATCATCGTCGTCATGAACAATATTGAAGTGCTACTGATGTTGAACGACAACTTTTAGAGATGTTTCAATGAAGTGTTAGGGTTGGTTCCTGCCATCGCGACCATCAGGAGGAAGCTCATTTCTTTTGACTGTCGTTTTAAAATCTGCCAGCAGGCTTGGATGAAAAACACTCATGGATACACACGAGAATACACACCCACCCTTCCATCCATCCCTCCATCCATCCATCCCTCCACCCTTCCATCCATCCCTCCATCCATCATCCATCCCTCCATCCATCCATCCCTCCACCCTTCCATCCATCCCTCCATCCCTCCATCCATCCATCCACCCATCCATCCCTCCATCCATCCATCCCTCCACCCTTCCATCCATCCCTCCATCCATCCATCCACCCATCCATCCCTCCATCCATGTTTTCCCTCCTCTCCTGTTCAGGGTGGTGTGGGTGGAGCCTATCCCAGCAGCCTTCCCCCTGGACAGGTCACCAGTCCATGGCAGGGCCAACACATAGAGACAGACAACCATTGGCTCTCCCAGCCACGCCTACGGTCAATTTAGAGTCTGGATTAACCTGGTCCCTCTTGATGTCTTTGGACTGTGGAGGAAGCCGGAGTACCAGAGAGAACCCAGCAGGAACAGGGAGAACATGGAGACTCACCCAGAAAGCCCCCGTGCTGCAGCCGGGGCTCCACCCACAACCTTCTTGCTGGGGGGCCACAGGGAGGACCACTGCTCCACTGTGCCTCCCAGTTCAAGAGCAAATTGGATAAAAACAAGGCTTAAGCCAACACAAATATATCTTTTCTTGACTTTGTATTGAATGTTTCAATCATTTTCAGCCTTAAACACTGATTTTTTTTTAAATTTGTATACAATGTGCAGTGTTGGACTGTGTTTTTTATAGTCTAATCCCCACTTCCTCTTCAACATCTATTTCAGAGTCGCCCATTGGCCAAATGCGTCCGCCTCACGGCAGCGCCACACTTCAGAAGAACAGTAACCTCCTGGTCATTATTGTGGTTTCCGTGGGAGCCGTTACGGTGGTCGTGGTCGTCATCGTGGCCCTCATCTGTACCCGCCGCTCCTCTGCTCAGCAGAGGAAGTAAGACATTTCTCTCACCTGTGTGGTGGCGGTAAACAGCTGTCACGGTAACGAGGCAGATGGCTGGTGATCTGTCCTGCTTGTTTTGTTTTTCAAACAGTCTCAAATGAATCACCCTGCCAACTGCCGTACCATTTTCACAGCACATTAAAAAGCACCTGATGTGGTTATCTTCCCTAAAACTGGATCAAGTTGTGTTGGCATAGTACAGTCACGCATATCAAATTGAAAAAATAATTGAAGAAAAATGAATTTAACCTATTAAAAATGGCCAAAGTTGCCTCGGCACAGAAGCAGTGGAGGGTTGGTAGGCAACACCCCAAACCTTTGTGGATGTGGGGCTTCTCACTGTCACTTTATGACAGTTTGGAAATTTCTATTTCTGTTCACGGTGTCTTTCATGATTTGATTTGCTTTTTAACTCTCAGTTGAGGTGAGGCAGTTGTATCATCTTTTTCCACACATTTAGACTCGTCAAGAGCACACCACTTGAATAATGGAGTTCATCATGTTCCCGTGAGCAGCTAAACTAATCCAGCCAGATTCTGCTTGCTTTGACTTCTGTCTAAGTGCACCATGAACTAGCAAGCAAATGTGTTTTTATGATGGGGAGACATTTCTGCTCTGGGCAACAGTATCCATGACATTTGCAGGGTTAAAAGCAGACAACCCATGTTTCAGCGTGGAACCCCGTGGTGTCATTCTGACTGTCTACCCTCTGACTTCCTCACCCTCTGTGCAGGAAGAGAGCGAGTCACAGTGCCAGTAAGAGGAAAGGCAGCCAGAAGGACTTGCGACCCCCTGACCTCTGGATCCATCATGAGGAGATGGAGATGAAGAACATGGAGAAAGCTCCCAGTGTCGCCCCATCTGCACGTGATTCACCCATCCAGTCCTGCCAAGACCTCCCCCAGGTCGCCCACAGCCAATCAGAGAGCCAGATGGGCAGCAAGAGTAGCCACTCAGGTGCAGAATAGACATTCATTCACAAAGTTATCCTTACAACCACTTATTAACCAAGTCAGTGAATTTATGAAATGAATCTGTCATTAATTTTGCATCATTAATCATGTCTAGACTAACCCTTCATGCTGATTTCATCTGCTTTGAAATATCAGGCTCAACACCACTAGAATTAAAAATGTCATCGGCATGCAAATATGTTCTCCTTTTCTTCAATTTTATGTTCCAAAGTCATTCATTCTAATCAGTTATTGTTATTAATCAGACCACTTTTTGAATGAAGCCAGATTTGATGAAAAACAACCCAAAGGTAGTTAAAGTAAGGAGCAACTTCTTGGGCTGATGTGAGATTGTTTGGTCGTCCAGGAGCAGATGGTGATGAGGCATCCAGCAGTATCTCCACTCTGGAGCGCTCTCTAGCTGCCAGGAGGGGAACTCGAGGCAAAATGATGATTCCTATGGACTCACAACCAAGTAACACACGTATGTAATTCAGCTCTGTATGTGTGTATGTGTCGGAGACTCATCACCTCAGGGTCCTCATCTTGGAGGGGGCTGTCAAATCAGTCCGGATTTGGAGGGTAGAGGAACAAACAAACAATGCCTACGTTCATTTTGCACTGCATTTTTGTTAAAAAAAAAAAAACATGCAGGATTTACGTCTGAAAAAATATGTGATTCAACATTGTGGACAGAATCATTTCCCACTGTTTAGATCCTGACTCTGAATTGAGCAAGTGATTGCTGACATTGTGAAATGAACATCTAAATGTGAGCCATCATTTATTTTGTCCACATGGAGATCACGTAGACCTTAAAGAGGCTGTTGCCTTGAAGCTGTCGACCATCTGAACTAGGTTGAATTAATCCCTCCATCCCTCCATCCACCCATCCACCCGTCCATCCACCCATCCCTCCATCCACCCATCCACCCGTCCATCCACCCATCCCTCCATCCACCCATCCATCCATCCATCCATCCATCCATCCATCCATCCATCCAGCCACCCAGCCACCCATCCACACATCCACCCATCCATCCAGCCACCCATCCACCCATCCATCCATCCACCCAGCCACCCATCCCTCCCTCCCTCCATCCATCCACCCGTCCATCCATCCATCCATCCATCCATCCATCCATCCATCCATCCATCCAGCCACCCAGCCACCCATCCACACATCCACCCATCCATCCATCCACCCATCCATCCATCCATCCATCCATCCATCCAGCCACCCAGCCACCCATCCACACATCCACCCATCCATCCATCCACCCATCCATCCAGCCACCCATCCACCCAGCCACCCATCCCTCCCTCCATCCATCCACCCGTCCATCCATCCATCCATCCATCCATCCACACATCCACCCATCCATTCATCCACCCATCCATCCAGCCACCCATCCACCCATCCATCCATCCACCCATCCACCCACCCACAACCTTCTTGCTGGGGGGCCACAGTGAGGACCACTGCTCCACTGTGCTCACTTGTCACTCACTTGGTTTAAATAGGAAGTTTGCATCCAGTGTCCATCACTTCTGCAGGAAAAGTGATGGACATTTAAACTGTAGCTGCAATCCTGTCAGAAGACATTCTCCAGGGGAAACCATGTCTAGTGTCTGAAATATTTCTTTCAAACAAGCAAATAACTTGTTTTCTCCAGTCATTAAAATAACTGTGTGCCAAGGTTCACATGGGGTGATGAGTTTAATTAGCATCAGACCCAAAGCAAACCTATGATTCAGTTAAATCCTGCTGCAGCTGCACGCACCAGCGTAGATTCAAGTTTTATAAACTCCTACAAATCTGAAAGAAAAGCTCATTTATCCCTTTCCCTTTTTTGGGTTGGTTTTATTCTTAATAGCTGATTTGTTCCTCCTGTGTCATGTTCTCACCACCAGTGACACATTTCTCATATTAATCAGAAATTAAAAGCAAATAAGAGAGAAATGAAAACAACACAGCCTGGTCTGTTCCTCTGCATGTGGCTCCCAACCACACTCCCAGAGGGTTTGACGAGCTGTGATCGTACCTTTTTCACACGATCCCATGTTGTAATCAGCTGCTGTTCAGTCACCTACCGATGCAGATTTCTGCTAGAAGAAAGAATATCAGCTGAAGAGGCGGTCCATCTTAAGTCCATGCTACTGCAAGAACGTGGTTTCTGAGCACTGACCTCCAAACAGAAGCACATGTGTGCTCACCATGCGGACCACTTGTGATCACATCACTCAGGACGGAGCTTAATACCCAGTGTGCACTGGGACGCTCTCTGTCAGTCTGTCACTCACATTGTCACGACAACGGCGAAGCAACCGCTGCGTGTCACAGCTGCTGTAGCAGCTTTACTTACTGTGATTTGCTGTTGCAGCTGAATAGAAACAGTGGAGCAGGAGCACAGCTCAAGGACACACACACATTGGCCCGGAGGAGAAGGCAGGTCCTAATGGACGCCTGTGATACATTCTTTGTGTACTGATGACACAGAAGACCAGCGAAGTGAACCGTTTCATGAACATGACATGAATTTGACTTCAAAAAGATAAAACAGTCGTGTTGGTGGGAATTATTGAAGCACACACAACTGATCAGCTCAGATGTTCCAGTTTTCATTGTCTGTACTGCTGACTGTTGAGGTGTCGTTAGCAGTCTCGCTGCAGCCTCTCCTCCTCTCTGCCTGCCAGGAGCAGGAGCTCCTCCACAGGCTCACACTCGCTGCCACAGAGCACCGGCGCTGCCTCTGCTCAGCATCTGCATCCCTTTCCAGCCCACAATGCACTGCATTCCTATTTAAAGTCTCATGTCAAGCAAACCAATCAGTATTTCACTTTGAAATGGGCTGAGTGGTGAAAGGGCCCGGGG
Organism: Aulostomus chinensis; assembly: GCF_037954235.1. Lineage (NCBI taxonomy): Eukaryota > Metazoa > Chordata > Actinopteri > Syngnathiformes > Aulostomidae > Aulostomus > Aulostomus chinensis. The sequence continues at coordinate 25,066,900 of NC_141338.1, forward strand.
GACAAGGATAGAACACGAGCCCTCACTGAGGCTAAAACCAGAACACTGACATGTATCAGAAAGGCAGGATGTCTGCATCCTCTGTTCATGTGGATGAATGATCAACTGTCAGATCGCTTCATATGTTCTCAACTCTCACTGTAAGGACTGTCCATGTACCCTCAGTAGAAACTTGCAGAGCTGAATATAGCTGACGTGCTCTGTGAGCTGTCAGTCCCTGTCCACAACCTGCGTCACACTGCTTCCTGGTGCCAGAGGGAGGCGGCGGTGCTGCAGCGCCAGCTGGGCTGGGATGACGGGGATGTTGATGTTGAGCCGGCTGGTCTCTGTCTTCCTCGCTGTCTCTTCCTGGGAGGCCGAGTTGTAAAAAGTCAAGTTAGGTAGTAAATAGAAAAGAATAAATCAATAAATAAAGAGAGAGGGTGGCCTTACAGACCATGAACCCATTCAAACTGGAGATTGACACAAAATGAGGGTTTAGAGTTCCATCTCTTTTGCTTTTCATTCTTTTCTTTCTTTCATTTGTTCCCAAATCCTCTCCTCACATGTCCTCTGACTCAGTCTGTGCACTGTGTGTGTGTGTGTGTGTGTGTGTGTGTGTGTGTGTGTGAGGGGGGGGTGGCGGTGAATATATTCCGAAACTTCCAGTTGACCCCACCAGTGAGTCTGACGATGTGAAGTTCCATCTGAGCTTCAACAGTCAGAGTTTTGGAGTCTCATTGTTCTAGAAGAGAGAACACATTCAGCAAATCATGCAACAGTCAATTGCTGAGGAACAAAACTATAAAGCGTTTTTATTGATACTTTCATGAACATATGGTCATCAAAATCCAAGGACAAATATTCAGAGGAAAAAAACTGGAAATTATGATTTAAAACTTGTTAATTGAATGCATGCCAGCTGTCTTCAGTCTGATTAGACAACATTTAGCAAATTTAGTGACATGTTTTTCCCTGCAGCGGTCAAAAAGTAGAGAACTGTTTGAAGATTACGCACCGACAACGGGCCAGCCCTTAAACTGGCGGGGGGGGGGGGGGGGTGAACAAAAAGGAAATAAGAGGATGTGCATAACTCAGTTTGGACTTCATGATGATCTTAAAAATCCTGCAAACGTGAAAATCCCATACATGCATGATACAAGTACACAGAACAGCCACCAGACCTAACCTTAACCCTAACCTAACCCTAACCCTAACCCTAACCTAACCCTAACCTAACCCTAACCTAACCTTAACCCTAACCCTAACCTAACCCTAACCCTAACCCTAACCTAACCCTAACCCTAACCTAACCCTAACCCTAACCCTAACCCTAACCCTAACCTTAACCCTAACCTAACCCTAACCCTAACCCTAACCTAACCCTAACCCTAACAGCCACCAGACCTAACCTTAACCCTAACCTAACCCTAACCCTAACCCTAACCTTAACCCTAACCTAACCCTAACCCTAACCCTAACCTAACCCTAACCCTAACCTAACCCTAACCCTAACCCTAACCCTAACCTTAACCCTAACCTAACCCTAACCCTAACCCTAACCTAACCCTAACCCTAACCTAACCCTAACCCTAACCCTAACCTAACCCTAACCTAACCCTAACCTAACCCTAACCCTAACCTAACCCTAACCCTAACCCTAACCTAACCCTAACCTAACCTTAACCCTAACCCTAACCCTAACCCTAACCTAACCCTAACTCTAACCCTAACCTAACCCTAACCTAACTCTAACCCTAACCCTAACCCTAACCTAACCCTAACCTAACCTTAACCCTAACCTAACCCTAACCCTAACCTAACCCTAACCCTAACCTAACCCTAACCTAACCCTAACCCTAACCCTAACCTTAACCCTAACCTAACCCTAACCCTAACCCTAACCTAACCCTAACCCTAACCTAACCCTAACCCTAACCCTAACCTAACCCTAACCTAACCCTAACCCTAACCCTAACCTAACCCTAACCCTAACCTAACCCTAACCCTAACCCTAACCTAACCCTAACCTAACCTTAACCCTAACCCTAACCCTAACCCTAACCTTAACCCTAACCTAACCCTAACCCTAACCCTAACCTAACCCTAACCCTAACCCTAACCTAACCCTAACCTAACCCTAACCTAACCCTAACCCTAACCCTAACCCTAACCTAACTCTAACCTAACCCTAACCTAACCCTTACCCTAACCTAACTCTAACCTAACCCTAACCTAACCCTAACCTAACCTAACCCTAACCTAACCTAACTCTAACCTAACTCTAACTCTAATCTAACTCTAACCTAACCCTAACCTAACTCTAACCTAACCCTAACCTAACACTAACCTAACTCTAACCTAACCTAACTCTAACCTAACCCTAACCTAACTCTAACCTAAACTTAACCTAACCCTAACCCGAACCTAACCTTAACCCTAACCCTAACCCTAACCTAACCTAACCCTAACCTAACCTAACTCTAACCTAACTCTAACTCTAATCCAACTCTAACCTAACCCTAACCTAACTCTAACCTAACCCTAACCTAACTCTAACCTAACTCTAACCTAACCTAACTCTAACCTAAACCTAACCTAACTCTAACCTAAACCTAACCTAACCCTAACCCTAACCTAACCCTAACCCTAACCTCACACCTAACCCTAACCTAACTCTAACCCTAACCCTAACCCTCACACCTAACCCTAACCCTAACCTAACCCTAACCCTAACCTAACCCTAACCTAACCCTAACCTAACCCTAACCCTAACCCTCACACCTAACCCTAACCTAACTCTAACCCTAACCCTAACCCTAACCCTCACACCTAACCCTAACCCTAACCTAACCCTAACCCTAACCCTAACCCTAACCTAACCCTAACCCTAACCCTAACCTAACCCTAACCTAACCCTAACCTAACCCTAACCCTCACACCTAACCCTAACCTAACTCTAACCCTAACCCTAACCCTAACCCTAACCCTAACCCTAACCTAACTCTAACCCTAACCCTAACCCTAACCCTAACCCTAACAGTTTTAAAGTTAAAGTTTTTCTGCTCAGATGCAGATTAGCGATTACAGGACTGTGGCGAGTGCAGAGCCGGTCCATCTGACTCACGCAGAACTGCCCAACACTTGCTTGCTCGTCAAGCTGGGTGGAGATGCTGGAGGCGGGGATGGAATCAGCACCAGCTCAGCGTCATGCATGTATAGAGGTGGACAGGAACGTCGGCTCTTCACGAGAGCCGACGTTCCTTTCCTAGACTCAGAGTTCTAAGATTGGACCTCCCAAATGTATGGACATACCAAATTCAAAATCTAGTTTGTTTGTAACAGACATTGAAAATGCCCTATGCACAATTTCCAAAGATGTTTTCAGTTCACTGTCTTTAATCTTAAAACCTGTGGAAAGGGATTTTCAGTGCAGAAATCGCACTTATACATAGTAAAGCATACTGAAATACAAAAGAATGGCTTAGCGTGTCTGTATTGAAATTTCCTGGCTTTGACTATAATGTCATCAGTCGTGTCGCTCTCCTGTACGTGTAGCTGCACGTGAGCAGTTTGAACACCGTGTAAACTCAGTTTGTAACTCCAGAACTTCTCCCATGCTTCAGTCAGCTCAGTCACGCCGTCCTGTCACTTTGATCAGACTGCAGGAGGAGTTCATGGCGGGTGGAACTGCTTGTGAACACATCCACCTGTCAGGAAAATTCCACTTTGTTCCACCAGCAGCCTGATACAGAATGTCTGCGATCATACAAGATCACATCCTCAAACAAGTTCTTAGTATGTAGGAGCAGTTTGGTTAATTAACCCCCCCCCCCCCCCCCGTCTGTCTGTCTGTCCCCCAGCGCCAGGGGTTATTTTTGGATGGTGTGAGTCAGTGGGTGACTTTCTGTTTTTATTATTGCAGTGTGACCTGCAGTCCTTTGTGTTTCCATTGTGTGTGTGCGTGTGTGTTTGTATGTGTGTGTGTGTGTGTGTGTGTGCGCGTGTGTGTGTGTGCGTGCATGCGTTCAATATGTGGGTGACTCTGGGACAGAGGAAGCCTTCAGGCCTCCAACACAGACCTGTCCTTGACGCTCCTCCCATCAGCTGTTCTGTGACATTCCACCACTGTCCACTCTCCTCTCCTCTCCCTCAGTCTTCGTCACATGACTATATTGAATTCGCCATCAACAATTTCTAAACTGTGTAAGTGAGAGTTGCATAGAGTGGTTCCTGTTTGTTGATAACACTTCTGGTTCAGTGTGGGAGTTTCCACTTGTCTTTCGTACACTCTCTATCACTCTATCTCTAATTGTTTTCAGTCTTGTCATTCATTGGCTTTTTTTTTCTTTTTAGTCATTACATTAATTTCAACATATTGGCATCTCTGCATTTAAGTCATGTGATCAAACTGCTGGGAGCCTTCCTTCAATAAATATTTTCACCACAAAAATAATCACTAACTGATCCTATGAGTTGTAAAAATTGTTTTCAGTCAGGACGCCTAGTGGCCCAGGACCTCTCTCTCTCTCTCTCTCTGTCTCTCTGTCTCTCTCTGCCTCTCTCTCTCTCTCTCTCTCTCTCTCTCTCTCTCCACACACACACACACACACACGCACACACTTTCTCTCTCTTACGTTAGCGGTTTGGTGTTCGCGTCTTGTGTTTGAGTTTTCTAGGACTGAAATCATTTGACAGCCTCCCTCAGATAATGTGGGATTAGCTGAAGATGTGTTCATTCTAATTTCCTTCAGGCTCTTTCTTTGTTTTTGTGTCTTTCTCTCCATTTCCACTGAATCAGCTCAGCTTATCCACTTCTTTTGCCATCTGCTTCCACATCTCTGCTTCGCAGACGTCACAGCGACTGATCTCTTTATCTACCTTCTGTCTTTATCTCTTTGTTCATGTCTGGGCTCTGTTGCTGTCTCTCTTTTTAAAAATCATTTCTTTTTCCTGACTTTAGTTTTATTCACTTTCTTATTTCAATTCTCATCTGACTTCCTCTCCCTTTTCACCCCAAGTTCTCTGACACTTTTTATTGAACTTCTTTAGCTTTGGCTGTTTGTGACGTTCATCTGATCTGATCTTTCTCTCTCCTCACGCTTTGTTCCTATCTGAATTCTTGTGTCTGTGTTCCTGATTTACTTTCTTGCTCTCCACACAAATGAACAAACCTCCATAAATCAATAATCTCCGTCAATGACGACACTGATCAAAGCTGCTCATCACTGAGCTCGTCTCGTTGCTGTAATCAAACCCTTCCTCTCTGTAAGTGACCAGAGCAAATACAGTAAGCAACACACTCACACACACTCACACTCACACTCACACTCACACTCACACACACCTCCTAATGTTGCTGATCACAACCTCCATGCCTCCAAATTATCAATACATTCCAATCAGTCCTGGTATTGATCAGACTGACGAAGAAAACAAGAGCAAGCGTCTCCCTCTCTCCTTGTTTCCAGGCTGTCAGTTCCAAAGTCACTGAAAAGCTTTTGGAGGATCAGTGAGTGACAGAATGACGACAGTTCAAAAGCAGTTTTATAGATATTTGGCAGACATCAAGTCATAAACAACACAAGTCAAGTGCTGGCTAGAGGTAAACCAACAGTTTATTATGCCGTCATGTTAGGCCCATTTATTATGCATTCATATTTAATCATTGAATTAAATGATTTACATTTTTCGTCCTTTTGTTGAAGCCTGACTACAGACAAACGTGGCAAGTTAGCACCAGCTGTAAATGTTTGCATAGGAACTATATTAACTATGTTCACTGCACTGGCGTTCATAAATTACACTAAAAATAGGTCATTTTAATCCCACTGATGATACTCCTGGGAGTGGACTGCAGGGGGCCGTGGCCCTCAGAGGGTCTGGATCTCAGAGCAGTGTGCAAATGAAGATGATGTGCATGCAGCAACATTCCATCCGTAGGGAAAGACCTGAAATCAGAGGGGGATGGGTGATGAACGCCAGCGGCCATCGCCAAGACAGGGCTTTTGAGAAACATGGTTTCTACAGGTAGAGTTCTCATGTACAATACCACCTGGGTGCTCATCAGCTTTTCTCAAGTACACGCGCATCACAAAAGGCCGCAGCAGAGGAAAGCAGATTGGAGCAGCTGGATGAAAGAGGAGATTGTTTACGCAAATGCTGCATCCTGGAATTTCAAGGAATTCCATCCAAAAACCCTCTAAAACTAAAACCAACACCGCACGGCTCGCCCAAGTCAGTTTCCACCCTGAACATATGGCCATTTGTTCAACACTGAATCTTGCCGATAGGAAAAGATCCACTCTGTCTGACTGTTCTCTGGCTGGGCTGTCAGTCAACACACACACACACACACACACACACACACACACACACACACACACACACACGGAAAAAAAACACATGAAGAAATGTCTCATCAATCACCTTTTCAAGGATTTTTTGAAAATACGAAGCCGGCCGGCCGAGGGCACGGCTCCTCTTCTGAGGGCTATATTGAAGAGAATCTACTCCCACTTCCAAAGCAAAGTGACACTTTGCTCATCAATGGCTTCTGTGGGTTGTCGTGTAAAAAATCTGCTTTTGCATAATTTGGGGAATTTTTCTCCAATAACATGACAACATTGATTCCACTGAGGGCTCGTACACTGTCAGAGCCGGCCTGGCTGCAGGGGGCACTTTCATCTACACCAAAGGTAGAGCTGAACAATGGCACTTCACCATCTTGCCAGTGCGCTGCCACGATCGATAAACAGATGTTAAGATGGCGGGACAAGTTGTTCATAAACACGGTCGCGGCTGCTCAGTTCACGTTAGGGTTCCTGGTAGGTGGGAGTTCCCCAGCAGAGATGAATTCAGGGAAAATCATCCACATGGAAACTGTTAGAACAAAAGGAGTGAAGTCGAGTCCTGGGACTTCAACAGGAGCCTGAAACTTGATTGACAGATGAGTGAGCAGCTCTCGCAGCGCAGGCCAATTTTTTTTTATTTATTCATTTTTTTCCGGAGCTTCCACAGCCTGACAGTGACAAAATCAAAATGCGACAGGGAGGTCGCGGGAAGCCTGAGACGACGCGGGTTGCCTTTTTCACTCTGCAGCCGAGCCGAGCCGCTAAACAGCGACCCAGGTCAAAATGCCGAGTCGACCCTTTCAGAGTGCCCAAACACCCGTGTTGATCCGTGTTTTTGGTGCAGTGTGAAAGGGGCTCTCGAAAATATCACCTCAGTGAGAAATGGGAAACCAGTATGCTCTTCTCACCCAGAGTGGCGAGTTAGCGATCAAGCTAACATTTCTGAAGTCACAGCGTTGTGTGCCTCAGCCGAGACACGTTTACTGGCCACTGTCAGGTGAAATGCTGATGACATGTCATTTACGTGATGTTATATTTTGGAGGGGTATTAATCATCAGCATGTCACTGAACCAATAGACAAAGCTCTGATTCACAGTTTTTCATGATCACGGTTTTTATCAATCAGCTCCTCTGTGTCATCAGAGTGTCAGCTTTGATTTACTGGTCTGTTTTCCATCATTTCTCAGATGAGTCCAGGTGTTTGTGTGAGTGTGTGTGTGAGTGAGTGTGTGAGTGTGTGTGTGCTCACGACACTGGTTTATATGGTTTACTGGCTGATGTTTTCCAAGTGTTTGAGCTGTGCTCAGGAGCAGCAGCCTGGTTCACCAACTGCTGTCTCTGTGTCTGTCAGCGGTGGTCAGTGCCATCCCCGTGCCAGCTCTGGACTCATCTCAGTATCCCGGTATCCTGCCTTCACCTTCCTGTGGCTTCACACACAACAAGTTCAGCCTGAGACCGATGCCCTTCCCCAGCCTGACGGTGGACAGAGGATACACACCAGGTACACACAGTAATCCTACGGATTATGATTGATGGCTTCAACAGTCAAGAAGCGAAAAGAACCAACAAAGCCAGTATGATCAACAGAAATTACCGCTTAAAGCTGGGGTCAGCAGCAGCTGATGGTTTTGATTCACAAATTACAGAAATGATAACGTTACAGAAAATTACCACAGTCGACTGTGCCCTTTCCCCTGGGCCTGATGTATGGAATAGTTAGAAAATGACCAGTGGAGGGCAGCAGTTTGCCTCGGCTACATTTAATCTGCTGGAAAAATATTTATATATCTATATATATATTTTTTTTTTCAGCAGATTAAATGCTGGAGATTTCATCCTCTAAATTTGATCAACTCATTTATTCACATTTTAACCAAAATCAACTTGAACTGAAATATTTTAAATGTTTGTCACAGTCTACATTGATACATTTGACTCATTTTGATTGATTAATTACAAAACCTAATTATTTTTGATTGATTATTATATTGATGGGCTATCTTATTCAAAGTACACACCAGCAGTCCTAGTTGTGGAGACAACGATACACTTGTCTCTTCTTTGGACGCCGCCTGTGTGTTGACATTTACATTCTTTTAAAACAGGATTCTGTGACTGTATTCATGTGGGACGAGGGGACAGAAGGTTCCGCCGAGAGGCTGGCACCTTCATGTCACTCATCATGGACATGGACGTCTGTGTATCCAGTGAACTCACATTCTCGTGTTGTAATCCACCACCGGTGTTTGGCTCTGTTCAGACAAGCAAAGTATGCCAGTTCTGTAGAATGGATTGTGGAATATTTCTTGTGGAAAAAGTGCCTTGGTGTCAGTTCAATACTGCAGGTTGCTACACCTCTGCTGACTGAAGGCATTCTCATGTCCAGTGATATTAGCATGCTTAGCTCCTGTCAGCTAACCAGCTCATGTTAACTAGCTGCCTATCAGATGCCCTGCACAGTTGCAGTCATGAAGTCATAGCTAAATGCAGTGTTTTTTAGAGGCGCTCACAGACTGCTGGGTAAGAGGCAGCACAAAGGACACACTCATCCATTCCTCTTAACTGAGACGCTGCAGACTATTTGAAGACGTCTCAGGCAGGAAACGGGTCAGTGTCTAACACTGCTTGATGCCTTGATGGCGGGTCAGCACCTTCCTCAGAAAAGCATCTGACGAGTAGCTACCACTGATATCATTTAGAATTGCAGCCATGATGGTTTTATCACTTTCATACCTGGTAATGCTAAATTTGATCACCTGTACACCTGATAATAAAAGTATCAGCATCATGATAGTACAACCTGAACAGCAGGGCAGCATCTTAATCTCCACTGCTCCTCTCCTCATCCTCCCAGTCACACTCAAGCCCATTTAGCTGCAGAGCTCAATGCTGAATGATGTGGTGGCGAGCATTCATTCAGTAATGGCCCAGCTCCTGGTCGGCAATGATTAAACAACACCAGAGAGACAAGAGGAGGCTTCAGTGTCACTGCATCAGCTGACACTCTGGGACGGCTGGTCACTGCTTTACATGTGATGGCAATGTAGGCCCAACAGCACTCAACCAACCAGTAGGAGCTGTGTTACCAGTTTGTTGACTGATGTAAACAAGGTGAGGTGTATTAACACCATACAGGTTAAAAATAAAATACACAACAGCAATCAATACAATGAAATAAAGATTAGCTGTTCTTGGTGCAGGAACCACGATTCAAAAATGATTCACTACGTTAATATTTTCACGCGGCTTCGTGGCATTTTTTTGTGCTTTTTGTGTACTACAGTCAATTATCAATTATTATAATTAAATCAATTATTAATGAGAAGACAAGTCAAGCCTTGTTAAAGCCAGACCAGGATTTGTGCAAGTTGGAATGTGTGTCCGTACACATCCACACCTGTGTACCAGAAGCACAACTAGAACTGTTTGGGTTTAGCTTGAGATGGAACCAGAATGGAAGCTGTGGAGTGATGAACTTAAACTTGGTTGTGTTTTCTGATGCTCATGCAGACATTAATGGCATGACGTGAGTTTATGTTATGATCAGTGTAGCTGGAGCACAGGGGGAGGACATGATGTTGGAGCAGGCTGTGGTGTAGAAGGAAAGACGTCAAATACAAGTAAAGGCCAAGTGGACATTTTCTTGGACGGTAATCACCATGAAGTTATGGTAATAATGTTTAAATGGCAGGTTACGTTCAAGCTTTAAAATAAGATCCCCATAGTGACTGTAGCCCTGTGAGAGGGCAACAGCAGTTCTTTTTCATTGTAGACATTTAAGCTGTGGTCACTTCATCTAATCTAAGCGTACTGTTTTTCAACCCCACTGTTCAGTGGCAGGCTGTGGACAGTTTGCTCGGAGCATCATGGCTGCCGTTGAGTGCCAGGTTTACTTGTTAGCTTAGCTGTCCCCGCTAGCGGGAGCCTCAATGTGACTCAGTACAATTAGAGTGAAATAAGACTCTCAACAATCAGTGGGGATTGCTAGCATGCAGCATAGAACCTTACCAGTGTTGTAGTGGGGTCACCAGTTCTCAGGGTTTGGCTTGGTCAGGCTCCAGGACCCAGGATTGGAACACAAGTAGAAGTCACCAAAAAAGACTTCAAGTCAAGTCTGAGTTGGGTCAACTTTCGAGTTCAAGGGCAAGTCTCAAGTCTCAAGTCTCCCGTGTGCAAGTCAAAGACCAGTGGTCAGCAGTGATGCCATTCTTCCTCATTCCTGATAGATACCTTTCAAACATGGCATTTGAGATATCAGGCCAAAAGAAGCGGTGCAGTAATGTGCTCTCTCCGAAATGTTGACTGTTCTGCAGTGGCCGCGGTTCATGTTCTCATCATATGTTTCTGGTTCAGAACGCTTTCTTTTGTGGTGATACAGTTTTGCCATATGACTTCAGTTGTATTACAGTTTCACTCATCAGCCCCATGTTTTTCATGATAAACTACTTGAACCTGAGTGTCTGTAAAGCACAAGTCTGACACTGAGTCCCTGTCTCAAACTTGGAGTTTGATTTGAATTGCAAGAAAACTGCAGCTCAGGTTAGACCTGAGTCCATGTCCTAGACTCCCATGCTACAACACTGCCACTTGCAGCTTCTGTTCAGTGGACAGTCAGCGGTTACAATCCCCATCGGCAACAGCCCCAGACATGACTTCCAAACCTGCACCCACTTCACCAAATCATGCCAAACTCGCCGGAGGGTGCAGACCAAGCAATGATCAGCTTGTCCTTCAGTGTCTGGCTCAACAGGACACCAGTCCCATCAGCATCCAGCTTGCTTGCAGCACCCTCAGCTGTGGAGAGGGAATTATTCTGCTACTTCACTCATGCATGCATGCTTTGACACTGACTTGTTCACAGAGCCACAATCTCAAGGGTTTGGCTCAAAATGGGTGTCATATGTGAACTGATCCAAATTGTCCACATCTACATTGCAAAGCTTTTTAGAAGTGACGTTTCCTCATTTCTATTCATGTTCCTCTTACCGTCTCTCTGGCTTCTTTGAGCATTCGAAAAAAAGGCTCCCCCGCAACGGCTTCTCTTCGCTCGGCCACCATTCCTTCGTCTCTGAGTGGCTCTTCCTGCCCCCCCTCTCATTTATTCATCTTGTCTTGGTTCGTTAATGAACACAGTGACTCCATGTGTAATTGCTGGTTGTCTTCTCCCATGCTCGCTCTAATCTGACCGACTGCCGCTGTATGAAGAGTTCCAGCTCTCATGTCACTTCACAGGCATGTTTCTGCGCGGAGTCAGGAGATTTTCTTTCCTCTTTTCTTCAGCAGGATGCTCGTATTCCTCTGTCTCATATGTATCTCTAGCAAGATAAAATAGAATTTCTCTCAGTTGGATGCAATAAAGGCAATGCTGAGTAGGAACATGAAAAAAGAACAAAGCTGCAACTGTGGCAGGGATTCTTTACACATGAGATAAAGATCAATGTTTGGAAGTACAATCTTAGATGAGTGTATGTATACATTTTACACCTACAGTTTGATATATATTTGACCATTTGAACACATACTCATACACAGGGGTGAAAGTGAGCCGGATCGGGCCGGAACGCAGTTCCGGTCAAATATTCACAGCCGGAACGGAGTTCCGTTAAAAAAAGGAGGAGAAGGGAGCTGTCAAAATCCCATATTAAATAAAGAAAACGACGTCTGAACGCGGCAGACGCGCCGCGCTGCGCGGGGTGGGGCGCAAGCTCGCGCAGCGCTACCAAGTTGCTGGGCTTGGTTCGCGCTCATGTGACGTCACAGCGCGGCCACATACACAATGAATGCACCCCCCCCCCCCCGCAGCCTGCACCTTGCGCGTTCAGTGTGAAGCCGCCTTGACACGGAGTCGTGCCCATGAGCGCATCTCCGGATGCGAGGCGTTTCTGGTTGGCTGACAGACGGACACGTGGGTCACGTTACCAGCATTGTGAGTTTAGATTGGTTCAAACCACACGCGTTCTGCTTTCATGGAACAAAAAACAGAGAAAGAAAAGAAAACAGAGGGCAAAATCAAAGAACTCGGCTGCTGGTGACCTGCTTTGGCACAATTCAACGTAAAATAAGTGACATGTTTAAGAGAAAATGTGACAGAGCTGAAGAAGCAGGAGAAAAAGTTAGCAAAATGAGACCCACGGAAGATTGAGACTCAGAGCCACTCCTTGATGAGAGTGAGTCCAGGGAGAGACTCTCTGAGGAGTCTGCCACCCTACAGGAAGAAGAAACCATTGAGTGACATTGATGATCTGTGTCTGCATGTCTGCCTGTTCCCTGCTGTCAGCTCTGTAGTGGGCAGTTGCTGTACAAAGAAGTTTTCAAAGCATTTCCAGGGGTCGCACGGGAAGGGCGGGGCTATGGGGGTGCAGTTGTGTGGGGAACAAACTCCCGAAAACTGCAGAAAAATCACCCAAAACTGATTAAAAACCGTAAAACTTCGGCGGCGGCGCAGGCGTGCGCTTTTCTTAACACACGCCTTTTGGGCGTGCGTACAGTTCCAGCAAGACTTGTAAGCCACTTTCACCCCTGCTCATACATGAACAACAGAATACGCCATCCATACGTGTTTCCCATGACTTAATTAGAAACTAATCATGAACCACAAGATCGTTACCGTCTGATTGGTGCCAAATCTTTACTCTTGGTAAGGTTAGATTTTTTGATGTAGAAGTTTCAGCTTCACACCAGACATACAAATAGAGTCATTTTTCTGATTGGAACGAAATAACAATTTTTACTCACAGCTTCAAATGTGTATGGGACAGTCAGCTCAGGCATCACACACTGATCAACCCATTTCAAAAACACAGCTTTGGATATGAACCAGTTCAGTGCATTTTTTTGCAACTGCAAAGCAGACAGTCTGCTTCCTGTTTACACCGTCAGGTGTGTTACAATGGACGGAGACCTTTTAAACCCCCAGGGTGCTTTCATGAGTATTGAAACAGTCGAAGCAGACATTATTCCAGACCTGCAGTTTCCAGACATCAGCTTCCCCTCATCCTACTCCACAGAGTCTGTTAAAGCTGCTAAAGCTTGGAGGACTACAAATGGACAAAATCTGGCTTGTCATGAGTATTGTGCTTTGAGGTCTACTAGCTAAAAATAGCAAGGTTGTCACTGGAAGGGTGAGTGTCCCTTCAGCTGAGGTACAGCAGCACAATGGGCAGTGTAATGGAAGATATTGAGGTTAGGAAGCATTTCACTCTGAAGCTGATATGAAGTCCCTTTGGTTTCCCAGCACTCCTTTTTCTTCTGCTCACTTCTAACGCGTTTTATTGCAGTAACCCAGTTCTGTCATTTTACAGAATCTGATAACATGCACGTCCTCGACAGAGATCCACCATGCTCAATCTTTGTAAATGCAGTAGGCGATAAGTTAGCAGCTAGCATTGTATATTGCACCTCCTGGTCACTTGAACAGCCTGCTTTCCAGCCAATATGATTTTCTTTGAATTGGGACTGTTGCATGCTGGGATTGTGTGCCATCTATTCAGTCGAGTCCTACTTGATAATAAATGCCAGAGTGGTCTGAATGAGTCTGAACCTTTTAAACTTCAGCTCTAGTTTCTGGTGCTCCTCCACCTGACAAGTGAAGCACAGAGGTGATGTCTGCAGGCAGTGAGGAAAGGCTTCCTCTTGAAGAGTTGTGAATCGGAGTTGCAAAAGATTTTTGTCAGCCATGAATCAGTAGTGAAACAAGGTTAATCCAATATGCAGTTTCAGTGAGATCAATGATAGGCATTTAGAAAGAGGGCATAAAAATATGTGAAACCAATGACAGAGAGTTAACACATTTGCAAGGTTCAGGGTCTTCAGTGTTTTAGCAATCGAGAAAAACAGTAACAGTGCCAACATCAAAGCTGGAACTGTCTATGAAAGATCCCTAAAGCAGAATTTTCACTCTTTTGATGTCGGGCTGTTTTTAAATGTATTCTGTCTTGTCTCCAAATAAATTTTTACTTTTTACAAATGACTCTGACTAATTAGATGTCTTATCCGTCCCTCATTCTGTCATTCTCCAACTCTTCTCCTGAATAACATGATCTCATGTCATCCTTTGATCAATTGTTTCCACTTGCTTCCCTCTGACCCAACTCTCATCCCTCCTCTCCCCCTCAGTGATCACCTCAGATGCCTCCACCAATCCTCTCCTCCAGCAGCAGTCTCCACCCCAGCAGCCCCCTCCCCTCCTCCCCGGCTCCTCTGCCCCTGCTCCAGAGCATGTTCCAGGCATTGGTCCAATTCCAGGGGCCCCTGCTGCTGCTGCTGCTGCTGCTGCTGACGACGCCCAAGCAGGCACCGGTCGCACCATCCCGACCGCGTGTGTGCGGCCAACCCACCCACTACGGAGCTTCACCAACCCACTGCTGCCACCACCCATGGGGACAATTGACCCCAAGGTGTACACCTCCATGTTGCCACAGTCCAGTGAGTACAACTGTTAAGGCTTCACAAGTGATGGACAGAACCAGCGTTGGTTCCTTATCAATGGGTTTGGGTGACACACTGTTTATTAGTTTAGTCAAGTCAATTTTATTTCTAGAGCACCAAATCACAACAAAAGTTCTCTCATGACACTTTAAAGGTAGAGCAGGTCCAGCACCTCCCTCCTTCAATGAACCTCCACCCAACAATTCTCCATCAGCAGCACATCCTGCAACAGCAGCCACCAGAACCTTCCTTTACCAGCAGGAAGGTGGAGCAGATCCAGGATCAGTGGGGACGGAGAGAGAGCAGGAGAGCAGGACAGAGACAAAGACAGAGAATGGAGGAGGACAGAGAGACAGAAGGAAAGAGAGGGACAGAGATAAAGAGAGAAAGAAAGGAGGAGAGACTGATGGACAGAGACAAAGACAGAGAATGGAGGAAGACAGAGAGACAGAAGGAGAGAGAGGGACAGAGATAAAGAGAGAGAGAAAGGAGGAGAGACTGATGGACAGAGACAAAGACAGAGAATGGAGGAAGACAGAGAGACAGAAGGAGAGAGAGGGACAGAGATAAAGAGAGAAAGAAAGGAGGAGAGACTGATGGACAGAGACAAAGACAGAGAATGGAGGAAGACAGAGAGACAGAAGGAAAGAGAGGGACAGAGATAAAGAGGGAGAGAAAGGAGGAGAGACTGATGGACAGAGACAAAGACAGAGAATGGAGGAAGACAGAAGGAAAGAGAGGGACAGAGATAAAGAGAGAGAAAGGAGGAGAGACTGATGGACAGAGACAAAGACAGAGAATGGAGGAAGACAGAGAGACAGAAGGAAAGAGAGGGACAGAGATAAAGAGAGAGAGACAGGAGGAGAGACTGATGGACAGAGACAAAGAGAGAATGGAGGAAGACATAGAGACAGAAGGAAAGAGAGGAACAGAGATAAAGAGAGAGAAAGGAGGAGAGACTGATGGACAGAGACAAAGACAGAGAATGGAGGAAGACAGAGAGACAGAAGGAAAGAGAGGGGCAGAGATAAAGAGAGAGAGAAAGGAGGAGAGACTGATGGACAGAGAAAAAGACAGAGAATGGAGGAAGACAGGAAGACAGAAGGAAAGAGAGGGACAGAGATAAAGAGAGAGAGAAAGGAGGAGAGACTGATGGACAGAGACAAAGACAGAGAATGGAGGAAGACAGATATGCAGAAGGAAAGAGAGGGACAGAGATAAAGAGGGAGAAAAAGGAGGAGAGACTGATGGACAGAGACAAAGACAGAGAATGGAGGAAGACAGAGAGACAGAAGGAAAGAGAGGGACAGAGATAAAGAGAGAGAGAAAGGAGGAGAGACTGATGGACAGAGACAGAGACAGAGAATGGAGGAAGTCAGAGAGACAGAAGGAAAGAGAGGGACAGAGATAAAGCGAGAGAGAAAGGAGGAGAGGCTGATGGACAGACGGGGACGTGAGCAGGTGGAGCTACGGGTGGCAGCTGGAGCCTCTTCAGGTCTGGAGCCTCCTCCAGCAGCACCAGGATCTGGGATGAGGGGAGAAGAAGAGCAGTTAGTAACACCACAGGAGGGGGGCCTGATAGCTGAAGGTTCTGGCTCCATTCTACTGTTAGAACTCTAGGAACCAGCTAGAACCCTGCATCCTGGGAGTGAAGGGTTCTAGCTGGATCATAGGGGACTAGGAGCTCTGTCAGGGATGAAGGAGCCTGATAGCTGAAGGCTCTGGCTCCATTCTACTGTTAGAACTCTAGGAACCAGCAGGAACCCTGCATCCTGGGAGTGAAGGGTTCTAGCTGGATCATAGGGGACTAGGGGCTCTGTCAGGGATGAAGGAGCCTGATAGCTGAAGGTTCTGGCTCCATTCTACTGTTAGAACTCTAGGAACCAGCAGGAACCCTGCATCCTGGGAGTGAAGGGTTCTAGCTGGATCATAGGGGACTAGGAGCTCTGTCAGGGATGAAGGAGCCTGATAGCTGAAGGCTCTGGCTCCATTCTACTGTTAGAACTCTAGGAACCAGCAGGAACCCTGCATCCTGGGAGTGAAGGGTTCTAGCTGGATCATAGGGGACTAGGAGCTCTGTCAGGGATGAAGGAGCCTGATAGCTGAAGGCTCTGGCTCCATTCTACTGTTAGAACTCTAGGAACCAGCAGGAACCCTGCATCCTGGGAGTGAAGGGTTCTAGCTGGATCATAGGGGACTAGGAGCTCTGTCAGGGATGAAGGAGCCTGATAGCTGAAGGTTCTGGCTCCATTCTACTGTTAGAACTCTAGGAACCAGCAGGAACCCTGCATCCTGGGAGTGAAGGGTTCTAGCTGGATCATAGGGGACTAGGAGCTCTGTCAGGGATGAAGGAGCCTGATAGCTGAAGGCTCTGGCTCCATTCTACTGTTAGAACTCTAGGAACCAGCAGGAACCCTGCATCCTGGGAGTGAAGGGTTCTAGCTGGATCATAGGGGACTAGGAGCTCTGTCAGGGATGAAGGAGCCTGATAGCTGAAGGCTCTGGCTCCATTCTACTGTTAGAACTCTAGGAACCAGCAGGAACCCTGCATCCTGGGAGTGAAGGGTTCTAGCTGGATCATAGGGGACTAGGAGCTCTGTCAGGGAATTTGTCAGGGAGCCATGCAGAGAAGCAGTCCAGGAGAGACCTGGTCTCTGCTACCAGTTCTAGTCAACACACGGGCAGCAGTGTTCTGGACCAGCTGGAGAGTCTTTAGGGACTTGTTAGTCCAGCCTGGTAGGAGGGAGGTGCAGTAATCCAGCCTGGAAGTGACAAAAGCAGGGACTAGTTTTTCTGCATCTTCTTGAGCCAGGATGTGTCTGATCTTAGCGATGTTACGTAGATGGAAGAAGGCGTCCTGGAGATTTGTTGAATGTGGGAGTGAAAGGATCCTGGTCAAAGAGAACTCCTAGGTTCCTACGGTGGTGCTGGGGTAGGAGGTACCAGTAGGAGGTCACTGGTACCTTTGACTGGTTCTGTGTCTGTGCTAGGATGAACCTGGAACCTGACTGAATCCTCCAATCAGCTGTTGCTGTGGAGAAGTCACAGAGCTGTTTAGCAGCTGCTTTCTCCAGAACCTTGGAGAGAAAAGGAAGATGTTATGTTGGTCTGTAGTTGGTAGAACTTCTGGATCCAGGCTTGTTTTTTGAGGAGGGTTTAATTCCTGCCACTTTAAAGGACTGAGGGACGGAACCAGATACCAGCGCCACATAGATCATATCTAAGAGGGAGGGGCTAACGAGGGGAGAGAGTCTTGGAGCAGCTTAGTTGGGATGGGGTCCAGGAGACAGCTGGAGGTTTAGAGGAGGACATTATTACAGTAATAAACTAATTTCAAATCAGTGTGTGTGCACAATATCAAACATTTTCATCTGTTTCTCTTTGAATGTGCCAAGTGTACTTCAGAAGTGTTTCTTGCTCCTGTGAATCACATTCTTGTGTCGACTGCCGGCCCAGTCGCTGCAGGATATACCTGACCTGGATGAGTGAGCATCTTCCCACACATAAAGTGCCAAGAGTGAAAACCAGTCTGTCAGTTCCAAAATGGTGACATGATGTCAGACAACATTTACATGCACTGTTATTTGATACACCATGATGTGATGCAATATTATGTCATGTGAAGTGATTTGAAATGACACAATGTGGTATGATGTCGAGGGGGGACGAGCATGTAAGGCGTGTTAATATGGCAGTGTTAACATTACATGACGAGTAATGACAAGTTCTGGTGCAAGGTGGTGTAAGGATGGAAAACAGTATCGTAGAAAATGGTACATGATATGACATGAAGTGAAAATGAAGAACAGAGGCTCAACATTAAAACCACCTGCCTAACATTGTGTTGGTCCCCTTTTGCTGTGAGCACAGCTGCATGGACCCCACAAGAGCTTGGTGGGTGGATGTGATGCCTGGCACCATCATGTTTGCAGTAGATCCATCCATCCATCCATCCATCCACCCATGCATCCATCCATCCATCCACCCATGCATCCATCCATCCATCCATCCATCCACCCATGCATCCATTCATCCATCCATCCATCCACCCATGCATCCATCCATCCACCCATGCATCCATTCATCCATCCATCCACCATGCATCCATTCATCCATCCATCCATCCATCCATCCACCATCCATCCATCCACCATCCATCCATCCATCCATCCATCCATCCACCCATTCATCCATCCATCTATCCATCCATCCACCCATGCATCCATTCATCCATCCATCCATCCACCCATGCATCCATCCTTCCATCCATCCATCTATCCATCCATCCATCATCATCCATCCATCCATCCATCATCCATCCATCCATCCATCATCTATCCATCCATCCATCCATCCATCCATCCATCCATCCATCATCCATCCATCCACCTATCCATCCATCCATCCATCCATCCACCCATGCATCCATTCATCCATCCATCCATCCATCCATCCATCCATCCATCCATTCATCCATCCATCATCCATCCATCCATCCACCTATCCATCCATCCATTCATCCATCCATCCATCCATTCATCCATCCATCATCTATCCATCCATCCATCCATCCATCCATCCATCCATCCATCATCCATCCATCCACCTATCCATCCATCCATCCATCCATCCACCCATGCATCCATTCATCCATCCATCCATCCATCCATCCATCCATCCATCCATTCATCCATCCATCATCCATCCATCCATCCACCTATCCATCCATCCATTCATCCATCCATCCATCCATTCATCCATCCATCATCTATCCATCCATCCATCCAGCCGGAGTACCAGAGAGAACCCAGCAGGAACAGGGAGAACATGGAGACTCACCCAGAAAGACCCCGTGCTGCAGCCGGGGCTCCACCCACAACCTTCCTGCTGGGGGCCACAGTGAGGACCACTGCTCCACCCACAACCTTCCTGCTGGGGGCCACAGTGAGGACCACTGCTCCACCCACAACCTTCCTGCTGGGGGCCACAGTGAGGACCACTGCTCCACCGGGCCGCCTGCAGCAGATTCATTTCTTCAGTAATTTGTCAGACAGGAGCTCTTCTGTTGAATCCGATTGCTTCCATTAGTGCACCAGTTCACCAGTTTTCCTTCCTTGGACCGCATTTATAGGTTCTAAACACTACAAACCAGAGAGAAACTACAAGACTGACTGTTGTGGTTCTGGCCCAGTCGTCTAGTGATCAGAAATTGTCCCTTTTGAAATAGCTTGAATTCTTACATTTGGTACTTTATCCAAAACACCAACTTCAATCTACAGTTTTAATGGGTTCATAAGTGCGTGTATGTGTGTGTGTGTGTGTGTGTGTGTGTGTGTGTGTGTGTGTGTGTGTGTGTGTGTGTGTGTGTGTTGTAACTGGACTTGACATCTGCCATGGTGCTGGCTCTCTCTGTGTTACCTGCAGGTCTCTGTGCCCTACCCTTCTATGCAACCTATTTAAGGCAGGGATGAAGACCGTCTCCCAGCAGCCATTTTGACATGATCTAATTGTAGTTCACACACACCTGGGAATTGGGAAAGTTCCTACCTCCAAGGGGGAACATTAGACAGAACACCTACTGACCCATTGGTAAAGCTGGAGGTTTTGCAGGTAGCTTTGATGTCACATGACTTGGCAGAATTTCTGCTGAAAGATAGGAAATGTATTTGCTCTGACGTGGAAGTGGTGTCCTCACAAATGCTGCAGACATGCATGATTAATATTAACAAATGATATTAACAACACCGGTGAAAAAGGATTATTGCACTGCTTTCACGCCAAACTTTCCGCTATGAAAATATACCAAGAGGCAGTGGAACATTGAGCTGATCAACTAAAGGGCAGTGGAGGTCGTCCATGCTGAATCTGTCTGTCTGAGAGGGACACATCATTTGGTCGTGACATTACTGTTTGATGAAGTTTCCAGTTTTAGTTGTTTTTCTGTTTTTGATCGTATTGGGGATGTGATATTGTCACACCCTTCCCATGTCAACAGTAAATGTAGTTATCAGGTTGTCTCAAAGGTTTTCTATGAATACTTTCAGAATCGCCAAAATGTTGGATGGATGGATGGATGATGGAGGGATGGATGGATGATGGAGGGATGGATGGATGATGGAGGGATGGATGAATGGATGCTGCTTAGCAGCAACCCAGTGCCGTAGCTGTGGGCATCAAGGAGCTCCACAGGGGCGCTCCTGGAAGCTGAGGCTATGTTTTGCACTTTTATATTCTATGACCACAGTGCCACTTCACCTATTAGTTGACAGAACAAGCAAAACACCATCATCATGGAACTTTTAGAACAAATAACCAGCATTAGAAAATAACCTCAAAAGGGTGGGAACATGGAAGGGCATCAAGATTCCGCTCGTGACAGTATCTGTACACTTGACCTCTAACCTCTGCTGATGACATCACACAGGTATCCACCAGCTGCTGTTGCCTGTGGGTCCATTGTGTTTGTGTGGCTCTGCCTCCCTCCATGTGATTGGTGTTGGGGCACTGGTCTTGGACCAGTGAATTCTCTTCTGTTGTCTCATCAGCGCAGCCTTGGGTTGATAATTTGATTGTAGATGAGTTTTTGGTGCTTAAGATACAACCGAATGTAGAATGTACGGACTGGATATTGGTGGAGAGCAATAATACTTGTAGGACAATGCAGTAGTGGCTGATATTGGGGGCGCATCCTGAGCGCCATGACCAACCCCAGGCCCCTGCAGCAACCTTCTCCGCTCCTCACTACTGTAGTGTTTCAATGAACCAGGTGCTTGGAACGATGGTGATGGCGTCGAGAAAGTGCAAATCCATATCTGATAACATGGGCATTATGAACAGGCTTATTTGGGAAAATAATGTTGCAGTAAAATACATTTAGTTGCGAGTGCCTGATGCAACATAATTTATAGACATGCTGATGTACCTCCGACATGTCAACCAGCCAGGGGCCATAGGTGCGAACTACAGCTACTGAACTAACTGTAAAATATTATTACTGATAAATATATATTCCTCACATATGAATACTTTGCATATTTAGATTCACAAAATATTCTTTTAAATACGAAACATGAATCTGACCGCTTCCATTTGTTACATTTTGATATTTAAATATTAGAGATTGGTGAAGACTGAATGACACTCAGACAGAAATGTGTATCCACAGGCAGATTTCTAGCGTCTCTCCACTGCACTTCCAGCGCGTCCTTTGACCCTGTGGCTTGTTCAAGATTCATAGACCAACTGTTGGCAAGAAACTGAGCTCCTAAAACAACTGTAAAACCTCATAAGAGTCAGAGGTCATTGTGCTTTCATAAAGGTGAGCCATTGTTGTGCTTTCATAAAGGTGAGCCATTGTTGTGCTTTCATAAAGGTGAGCCATTGTGCTCTCAGAGCGCCAACAGACTCAGCAGCCCCTGAATAAAATGTGTTCACCGAGTTCTTCGTCCCCTCGACAGTCGGCTTTCCTTCAAGGTGTGTTGGAGCCTTGCTGCCATCATGATCATCCAGAAAAAAGTCGACGACAGGGATGAGTGTCATTCTTCCTCAAGATCTATCCGTCTTCTTCCTTCTCCTTCTTTCTTTTTTCCCTCTTGATCCTATATTTCTCCCTTACTGCTTCTTTTTTTAGATCCTCTTATCTCTTTGCTCTCCCTCTGCGTCTCATCCTGTCACTCTTTCTGATCGCCTGTGGCACTGTAAACACAAAACTAAACACCTACATATGATCCCTGGACTGTGTGTGTGTGTGTGTGTGTGTGTGTGTGTGTGTGTGTGTGTGTGTGTGTGTGTGTGTACTGTAGGAGTATTTCTTGTGCGGTCCGTGTGTTCCTGTAGGTGTGTATTACCTCTGTGTGTGGGTGTATACTTTCATTATGGTTCTGTTTACACGCCCAGGTGGCCTCAGATTAACATTGATTTTCGCCTCCTGGAAACCTTTTGCTCAGAAATAGCAGCCTGTGGCAACGCTCAGCTCGCCTCCCAGAGACGCCACGCTCACCCCTGACCCCCTACACTCCTTCCCCATCATACAGCCTCAGGGCCAGTCCTCCGTATCAAAGAGGAAAAGAGCCCACTCGTGAGCAACAGCTTACAGTTCGTCTGTTGTTGGCGTCTGTGTGTTCATCCAGGTGTGAATGATTCCCTCTGTGAAAAGAATGAGATGTGTTCACGGCTTAATTGGGTTGTCATGGTGACAAGCTGGTGGTCTACTGGAGGACAGCAGAGTCACAAGTTACAAATAACATTTGAGCAACACTATGGGACCTGACGACTGCTCTCAGTGTGCAGGTCATTTGAAGTCCAGCGTCCAATCACATTCATTTATTTTCCGAGCAGTTGAGCGAGTCCCCCGCTAGTTTGAGAGAAAACTGAAAATGATCTCAGAATAAGAGGGACAATAGCGAGAGCGTTGTATACCGGGAAGATTGTGGGCATGGAAATGGGAATATGTCACCAGTCATATATGGTACTGTGAGTGGTGTATAGTACTGTTAGTAGTGTATGGTACTGTGAGTGGTGTATAGTACTGTTAGTAGTGTAAAGTACTGTTAGTAGTGTATGGTACTGAGAGTGGTGTACGGTACTGTTAGTAGTATATAGTACTGTAAGTAGTGTATGGTACTGTTAGTAGTGTATGGTACTGTGAGTGGTGTATAGTACTGTTAGTAGTGTATGGTACTGTGAGTGGTGTGTAGTACTGTTAGTAGTGTATGGTACTGTGAGTGGTGTATAGTACTGTTAGTAGTGTATGGTACTGTTAGTAGTGTATAGTACTGTTAGTAGTGTATGGTACTGTGAGTGGTGTATAGTACTGTTAGTAGTGTATGGTACTGTGGGTCGTGTATGGTACTGTGAGTAGTGTATTGTACTGTTAGTAGTGTATGGTACTGTGAGTGGTGTATAGTACTGTTAGTAATGTATGGTACTGTGAGTGGTGTATGGTACTATTAGTAGTGTATAGTACTGTGAGTGGTGTATGGTACTGGGAGTGGTGCATGGTACTGTTAGTAGTGTATGGTACTGTGAGTGGTGTATAGTACTGTTAGTAGTGTATGGTACTGTGGGTGGTGTATGGTACTGTGAGTAGTGTATAGTACTGTTAGTAGTGTATGGTACTGTGAGTGGTGTATGGTACTGTTAGTAGTGTATGGTACTGTGAGTGGTGTATGGTACTATTAGTAGTGTATAGTACTCTTAGTAGTGTATGGTACTGTGAGTGGTGTATGGTACTGTTAGTAGTGTATAGTACTGTTAGTAGTGTATGGTACTGAGAGTGGTGTATGGTACTGTTAGTAGTGTATAGTAATTTTAGTAGTGTATGGTACTGAGAGTGGTGTATGGTACTGTTAGTAGTGTATAGTACTGTTAGTAGTGTATGGTACTGGGAGTGGTGTATAGTACTGTTCGTAGTGTATGGTACTGTGAGTGGTGTACGGTACTGTTTGTAGTGTATAGTACTGTTAGTAGTGTACAGTACTGTTAGTAGTGTATGGTACTGAGAGTGGTGTATGGTACTGTTAGTAGTGTAAAGTACTGTTAGTAGTGTATAGTACTGTGAGTGGTGTATGGTACTGGGAGTGGTGCATGGTACTGGGAGTGGTGTATGGTACTGTGAGTGGTGTATGGTACTGAGAGTGGTGTATGGTACTGCGAGTGGTGTATGGTACTGACAGTGGTGTATGGTACTGCGAGTGGTGTTTGGTACTGTGAGTGGTGCATGGTACTGTTAGTAGTGTATAGTACTGTTAGTAGTGTATGGTACTGTGAGTGGTGTATGGTACTGGGAGTGGTGTATGGTACTGGGAATTGTGCATGGTACTGGGAGTGGTGTATGGTACTGGGAGTGGTGCATGGTACTGAGAGTGGTGTATGGTACTGTTAGTAGTGTATGGTACTGTGAGTGGTGTATGGTACTGTGAGTGGTGTATGGTACTGTTAGTAGTGTATAGTACTGTTAATAGTGTATGGATCATGTGAGTGGTGTATGGTACTGTTAGTAGTGTATAGTACTGTAAGTAGTGTATGGTACTTAGAGTGGTGTACGGTACTGTTAGTAGTATATAGTACTGTAAGTAGTGTATGGTACTGTTAGTAGTGTATGGTACTGTGAGTGGTGTATGGTACTGTTAGTAGTGTATAGTACTGTTAGTAGTGTATGGTACTGAGAGTGGTGTATGGTACTGGAAGTGGTGCATGGTACTGGGAGTGGTGTATGGTACTGGGAGTGATGCATGGTACTCAGAGTGGTGTATGGTACTGTTAGTAGTGTATTGTACTGGTAGTGGTGTATGGTACTGGGAGTGGTGCATGGTACTGGGAGGAGTGTATGGTACTGTTAGTAGTGTATGGTACTGGGAGTGGTGCATGGTACTGAGAGTGGTGTATGGTACTGTGAGTGGTGTATGGTACTGTTAGTAGTGTATGGTACTGTTAGTGGTGTATGGTACTGGGAGTGGTGTATGGTACTGTTAGTAGTGTATGGTACTGAGAGGGGTGTATGGTACTGTTAGTAGTGTATGGTACTGAGAGTGGTGTATGGTACTGTTAGTAGTGTATGGTACTGGGAGTGGTGCATGGTACTGGGAGTGGTGTATGGTACTGTTAGTAGTGTATGGTACTGAGAGGGGTGTATGGTACTGTTAGTAGTGTATGGTACTGAGAGTGGTGTATGGTACTGTTAGTAGTGTATGGTACAGAGAGGGGTGTATGGTACTGTTAGTAGTGTATGGTACTGAGAGTGGTGTATGGTACTGTTAGTAGTGTATGGTACTGGGAGTGGTGCATGGTACTGGGAGTGGTGCATGGTACTGGGAGTGGTGTATGGTACTGAGAGTGGTGTATAGTACTGGGAGTGGTGTATAGTACTGTTAGTAGTGTATGGTACTGGGAGTGGTGCATAGTACTGGGAGTGGTGCATGGTACTGGGAGTGGTGTATGGTACTGAGAGTGGTGTATAGTACTGGGAGTGGTGTATCGTACTGTTAGTAGTGTATGGTACTGGGAGTGGTGTATGGTACTGGGAGTGGTGTATGGTACTGTGAGTGGTGTATGGTACTGTTAGTCGTGTATGGTACTTGGAGTGGTGTATGGTACTGGGAGTGGTGCATGGTACTGAGAGTGGTTTATGGTACTGTTAGTAGTGTATGGTACTGGGAGTGGTGTATGGTCCTGGGAGTGGTGTATGGTACTGAGAGTGGTGTATGGTACTGGGAGTGCTGTATGGTACTGTGAGTGGTGCATGGTACTGTGAGTGGTGCATGGTACTGAGAGTGGTGTATGGTACTGGGAGTGGTGTATGGTATTGTGAGTGGTGCATGGTACTGGGAGTGGTGCATGGTACTGGGAGTGGTGTATGGTACTGTGAGTGGTGCATGGTACTGGGAGTGGTGTATGGTACTGTGAGTGGTGCATGGTACTGGGAGTGGTGTATGGTACTGGAAGTGGTGTATGGTACTGGGAGTGGTGTATGGTATTGTGAGTGGTGCATGGTACTGTGAGTGGTGCATGGTACTGAGAGTGGTGTATGGTACTGGGAGTGGTGTATGGTACTGTTAGTAGTGTATGGTACTGTGAGTGGTGTATAGTACTGTTAGTAGTGTATAGTACTGTTAGTAGTGTATGGTACTGTGGGTGGTGTATGGTACTGTGAGTAGTGTATAGTACTGTTAGTAGTGTATGGTACTGTGAGTGGTGTATAGTACTGTTAGTAGTGTATGGTACTGTGAGTGGTGTATGGTACAATTAGTAGTGTATAGTACTGTTAGTAGTGTATGGTACTGTGAGTGGTGTATGGTACTGTTAGTAGTGTATAGTACTGTTAGTAGTGTATGGTACTGTGAGTGGTGTATGGTACTGTTACTAGTGTATAGTACTGTTAGTAGTGTATGGTACTGAGAGTGGTGTACGGTACTGTTAGTAGTATATAGTACTGTAAGTAGTGTATGGTACTGTTAGTAGTGTATGGTACTGTGAGTGGTGTATGGTACTGTTAGTAGTGTATAGTACTGTTAGTAGTGTATGGTACTGAGAGTGGTGTATGGTACTGTTAGTAGTGTATAGTACTGTTAATAGTGTATGGATCATGTGAGTGGTGTATGGTACTGTTAGTAGTGTATAGTACTGTGAGTAGTGTATGGTACTGAGAGTGGTGTACGGTACTGTTAGTAGTGTATAGTACTGTTAGTAGTGTATGGTACTGAGAGTGGTGTATGGTACTGGAAGTGGTGCATGGTACTGGGAGTGGTGTATGGTACTGGGAGTGGTGCATGGTACTGGGAGTGGTGTATGGTACTGTTAGTAGTGTATAGTACTGTTAGTAGTGTATGGTACTGGGATTGGTGTATGGTACTGAGAGTGGTGTATGGTACTGTTAGTAGTGTATGGTACTGTGAGTGGTGTATAGTACTGTTAGAAGTGTATAGTACTGTTAGTAGAGTATGGTACTGAGAGTGGTGCACGGTACTGTTAGTAGTGTATAGTAATGTTAGTAGTGTATGGTACTGAGAGTGGTGTATGGTACTGTTAGTAGTGTATAGTACTGTTAGTAGTGTATGGTACTGGGAGTGGTGTATAGTACTGTTCGTAGTGTATGGTACTGTGAGTGGTGTACGGTACTGTTTGTAGTGTATAGTACTGTTAGTAGTGTACAGTACTGTTAGGAGTGTATGGTACTGAGAGTGGTGTATGGTACTGTTAGTAGTGTAAAGTACTGTTAGTAGTGTATGGTACTGTGAGTGGTGTATGGTACTGGGAGTGGTGCATGGTACTGGGAGTGGTGTATGGTACTGTGAGTGGTGTATGGTACTGAGAGTGGTGTATGGTACTGTGAGTGGTGTATGATACTGAGAGTGGTGTATGGTACTGGGAGTGGTGTTTGGTACTGTGAGTGGTGCATGGTACAGTTAGTAGTGTATAGTACTGTTAGTAGTGTATGGTACTGAGAGTGGTGTATGGTCCTGTTAGTAGTGTATGGTACTGGGAGTGGTGTATGGTACTGGGAGTGGTGCATGGTACTGAGAGTGGTGTATGGTACTGTTAGTAGTGTATGGTACTGTGAGTGGTGTATGGTACTGGGAGTGGTGTATGGTACTGTTAGTAGTGTATAGTACTGTTAATAGTGTATGGATCATGTGAGTGGTGTATGGTACTGTTAGTAGTGTATAGTACTGTTAGTAGTGTATGGTACTTAGAGTGGTGTACGGTACTGTTAGTAGTATATAATACTGTAAGTAGTGTATGGTACTGTTAGTAGTGTATGGTACTGTGAGTGGTGTATGGTACTGTTAGTAGTGTATAGTACTGTTAGTAGTGTATGGTACTGAGAGGGGTGTATGGTACTGGAAGTGGTGCATGGTACTGGGAGTGGTGTATGGTACTGGGAGTGGTGCATGGTACTGGGAGTGGTGTATGGTACTGTTAGTAGTGTATGGTACTGGGAGTGGTGCATGGTACTGGGAGTGGTGTATGGTACTGTTAGTAGTGTATAGTACTGTTAGTAGTGTATGGTACTGGGATTGGTGTATGGTACTGAGAGTGGTGTATGGTACTGTTAGTCGTGTATGGTACTGTGAGTGGTGTATAGTACTGTTAGTAGTGTATAGTACTGTTAGTAGTGTATGGTACTGAGAGTGGTGCACGGTACTGTTAGTAGTGTATAGTACTGTTAGTAGTGTATGGTACATGGAGTGGTGTATAGTACTGTTCGTAGTGTATGGTACTGTGAGTGGTGTACGGTACTGTTTGTAGTGTATAGTACTGTTAGTAGTGTACAGTACTTTTAGTAGTGTATGGTACTGAGAGTGGTGTATGGTACTGTTAGTAGTGTAAAGTACTGTTAGTAGTGTATGGTACTGTGAGTGGTGTATGGTACTGGGAGTGGTGCATGGTACTGGGAGTGCTGTATGGTACTGGGAGTGGTGTATGGTACTGGGAGTGGTGCATGGTACTGGGAGTGGTGTATGGTACTGTGAGTGGTGCATGGTACTGAGAGTGGTGTATGGTACTGTGAGTGGTGCATGGTACTCAGAGTGGTGTATGGTACTGTTAGTAGTGTATTGTACTGGTAGTGGTGTATGGTACTGGGAGTGGTTCATGGTACTGGGAGGAGTGTATGGTACTGTTAGTAGTGTATGGTACTGGGAGTGGTGCATGGTACTCTTAGTAGTGTATGGTACTGTTAGTAGTGTATGGTACTGAGAGTGGTGTATGGTACTCTTAGTAGTGTATGGTACTGTTAGTGGTGTATGGTACTGGGAGTGGTGTATGGTACTGTTAGTAGTGTATGGTACTGAGAGGGGTGTATGGTACTGTTAGTAGTGTATGGTACTGAGAGTGGTGTATGGTACTGTTAGTAGTGTATAGTACTGAGAGTGGTGTATGGTACTGTTAGTAGTGTATGGTACTGAGAGTGGTGTATGGTACTGTTAGTAGTGTATGGTACTGAGAGGGGTGTATGGTACTGTTAGTAGTGTATGGTACTGAGAGTGGTGTATGGTACTGTTAGTAGTGTATGGTACTGGGAGTGGTGCATGGTACTGGGATTGGTGCATGGTACTGGGAGTGGTGTATGGTACTGAGAGTGGTGTATTGTACTGGGAGTGGTGTATAGTACTGTTAGTAGTGTATGGTACTGGGAGTGGTGCATAGTACTGGGAGTGGTGCATGGTACTGGGAGTGGTGTATGGTACTGAGAGTGGTGTATAGTACTGGGAGTGGTGTATGGTACTGGGAGTGGTTTATGGTACTGTTAGTAGTGTATGGTACTGGGAGTGGTGTATGGTCCTGGGAGTGGTGTATGGTACTGTGAGTGGTGTATGGTACTGTTAGTCGTGTATGGTACTGGGAGTGGTGTATGGTACTGGGAGTGGTGCATGGTACTGAGAGTGGTTTATGGTACTGTTAGTAGTGTAAAGTACTGTTAGTAGTGTATGGTACTGTGAGTGGTGTATGGTACTGGGAGTGGTGCATGGTACTGAGAGTGGTGTATGGTACTGGGAGTGCTGTATGGTACTGTGAGTGGTGCATGGTACTGTGAGTGGTGCATGGTACTGGGAGTGGTGTATGGTATTGTGAGTGGTGCATGGTACTGGGAGTGGTGCATGGTACTGGGAGTGGTGTATGGTACTGTGAGTGGTGCATGGTACTGGGAGTGGTGTATGGTACTGGAAGTGGTGTATGGTACTGGGAGTGGTGTATGGTATTGTGAGTGGTGCATGGTACTGTGAGTGGTGCATGGTACTGAGAGTGGTGTATGGTACTGGGAGTGGTGTATGGTATTGTGAGTGGTTTATGGTACTGTTAGTCGTGTATGGTACTGGGAGTGGTGTATGGTCCTGGGAGTGGTGTATGGTACTGTGAGTGGTGTATGGTCCTGGGAGTGGTGTATGGTACTGTGAGTGGTGTATGGTCCTGGGAGTGGTGTATGGTCCTGGGAGTGGTGTATGGTACTGTGAGTGGTGTATGGTCCTGGGAGTGGTGTATGGTACTGTTAGTAGTGTATGGTACTGTGAGTGGTGTATGGTCCTGGGAGTGGTGTATGGTACTGTGAGTGGTGTATGGTACTGGGAGTGGTGTATGGTACTGGGAGTGGTGTATGGTACTGTTAGTAGTGTATGGTACTGTGAGTGGTGTATGGTCCTGGGAGTGGTGTATGGTACTGTTAGTAGTGTATGGTACTGTGAGTGGTGTATGGTCCTGGGAGTGGTGTATGGTACTTGGAGTGGTGTATGGTACTGTGAGTGGTGTATGGTCCTGGGAGTGGTGTATGGTACTGTTAGTAGTGTATGGTACTGGGAGTGGTGTATTGTCCTGGGAGTGGTGTATGGTACTTGGAGTGGTGTATGGTACTGTGAGTGGTGTATGGTACTGTGAGTGGTGTATGGTACTGGGAGTGGTGTATGGTACTGTGAGTGGTGTATGGTACTGGGAGTGGTGTATGGTCCTGTGAGTGGTGTATGGTACTGGGAGTGGTGTATAGTACTGGGAGTGGTGTATGGTACTGTGAGTGGTGTATGGTACTGGGAGTGGTGTATAGTACTGTGAGTGGTGTATGGTACTGGGAGTGGTGTATAGTACTGTGAGTGGTGTATAGTACTGTGAGTGGTGTATAGTACCGTGAGTGGTGTATGGTACTGTGAGTGGTGTATGGTCCTGTGAGTGGTGTATGGTACTGGGAGTGGTGTATAGTACTGTGAGTGGTGTATAGTACTGTGAGTGGTGTATGGTACTGTGAGTGGTGTATTGTATATCAGCATTGACATCTTTGTTTCTTCCGAGCCAGGAACAGGGAAACATGACATCACCTGATATGATTCTTTTTCTGGCATGAAAAGAGTCCTTCCTCCCCTCCAACCACATCACCCCTCCCGCCACTGTTTATGTCCATTTCTCAAACAAGAACTTGCTTTCCTTTAAACTGAGGCTCTGAAGCCCCTCTGCAGAGTAAAGTATGATGGTGAGCAGTTATTCACTTAAATTGGCCTGCAAGTGTGGCTTAATGCAGGAAGCTATCATGGGATTGTCTGACTCGACGTCTGCTCGCCAGAGAAGTGTCAGCCACAGCTGGAGGCGAGCACATGTGCCGCCATGATGGATGTTCTCAGAGGATGTGGTATGAGCCACAAGAGCTTTGCTTTTTTAAAGATGATTGTCTGCAGGGTTTGGGCAACCACGCAGGCGATAAAGAGAACCTTTGGTGTTTCGTTATAGTCTTTCTCATATCATGCGCATTACTTTCTTATTTTTCGGAGGCTGTAATCAAATTCACCTCAAAGAATACAAACGCCTTAGTTGTGGACCTGAGACTCGTTTGTCCTGGAGCGGACTTGAGAGGGGGGTCGAGGGGAACACATAAGTCTGTGAATATTCACAAAAAAAAACTCCAGGAAAAAAGACTAAAATCAAATTATATGCAAAATTGATTTTCACTACTGATTGTGACTGAATTAAATTGCTTTTTTTAGATCAAAACCATTTATGTCCTATTATAAGTAGGGCTATCAGACTATTAATTTTCTTAATCCAGATTAACAATTTGTCAAATATTTAACTAGACTTTCCTAGATTTAATCCATTAAATCACTATTTTCTATCTTGTGAATGTGATTTACATCATCTCATGAATACAGGTTAGATTATATCACCTAATTTTCAGAATGTTAATCATCACTTAAAATTCTGACTCAAAAATAATCTTATTTTCAACACATCTGCCAGTTTTGATTCATATATCTAGCCTGAGTATTGTAATTTTCTCTAACTATTTATCCTTTTTTTGGCCCTTGCAGAAATATCCATTCATTCTTTTTTAAACAGGGCAGAAAGTTGTTTTCACTTGTAAATATTTGAATATTATCTTCACAAATGAGGTAAAGATGCAGTTTTTCTTTTGATACCAGGAGCTAGGGTTCACCAAGGTGTGTGTGTGTGGGGGGGGGGGGGGGGGGGGCTGCAGCTGATTGGTCAGACAGGATGACATCAAACAGATGAGCAGACAGACAGATGAAACCAGCAGACGAGGAAAACCAAACCCCTGAGTGAGGCGTCGAGATGCCGGCTCCCCCTCCAGAGACAAAGTCTTCTTAAAGACACTTTTCATCTCTCACTGTATTTACTTCAAACTGTCCTCAGGATCAATAACTCCGCCCCTCCTTCCTCACCTCGTGACTGATGTAACCCCCGCCAGGCGTTTTACACCTCAACTTCCAGCTGTCAGTCTCCCCACCTCCACCTTTCTCTGACAAACCCCCAAGGGCGAAGCAGGCACCATGAA
Organism: Aulostomus chinensis; assembly: GCF_037954235.1. Classification (NCBI taxonomy): domain Eukaryota; kingdom Metazoa; phylum Chordata; class Actinopteri; order Syngnathiformes; family Aulostomidae; genus Aulostomus; species Aulostomus chinensis. Next base: position 25,099,430 of record NC_141338.1, read on the forward strand.
ACTCTCTTTTATGGTGTTCTTGCCGCTGTGGATGTGTAACCTTTGCTATAGCGCTCTGCTGTAGCAGCACATTGTGTTTTCCACACGTTATTTTTCCTGTTGAGCTCAGTGCCGTTTGGATTCGCTCTGACAGCAGCGTGCTGAGGAGTCATACAAACACATTTTGTTCTGCTTCATTTTGAAATGAACTTGGCAGGGATTTCTATGCTCCATTTCCTGGCATTCAGAGCCACACAAGGTCAGCGTGAGTGAGACATACAGTCCCAGAGTGCCAGAGACACCTGACTGTGGACACGTTCTCAAAAAGAAAACATCTGTCCACTGTGTTACATGTGGAGACATCACTCAAGTCTACCGCCGTCAGATGGCTCCCGCTGGCCGTCAGTTGCATCATAACCTTTATCCAATAGAAGTGTTCACCCCCAGAACGTTAGCTTAGACAGCAAGACTTTTGACTCTCTTGTTCCCACTAGATGATAGTACGAGAAGCTCTCTAGTAAAAATGGATCTGTTGGTTCTTCTGTGAGGTCAAAGCCTCAAACACTACCAAGTCTGTCCCTGATCCTGCTCTGACGCAGCTGTTGTAGCTGATCGCCATGTCAGACGTGGCTTGTGCTCCGCTTCAAAAACGCTGAAGTGGTTAATTTTTGACAACACTTTGAGATGCTTTAAGCTGCTCAGAGCCACAGGGCCAGAGGGCAGACAAAGACAATTTTAAAACGCTGGTCAAAATATTACACAGCGTGCAGACCTGACCTGGTGTATGTATCACCCCCCTGTGCCAGACCCCAAGTTAACAAGTCAGAGGACATTTGACATGATGGACAACGAGACAAGTATTTTGGAGCTGGTGAATCACAGTCCATCCATCTACTTCCACTTATTCCTGATGACGGTCGCGGGAGGGGGAGGGGGGGCTGGAGCCTATCCCAGCGGCTATGGGTGACCAGTCCGTACACATCCACACAGAATAGTATCGTCACATTATAGAGCGTGATTAACGGTGTTTGTGAAAATTATATCTATTGGTGATACATCAAAAAATAAAAAGCACCTTTGAAAAATTCTGGTTGATGGAGCAAACACCTGACTTGACAGCTCCATAATTAAAGGCTGCAGATGCAGCAGTATCTTCACCTCCATATTTCTTAGTTGTTGTTTTTTTTCGTAAAGCAGCAACAACAGCACCACTCAACTACATCTATATGTAAACATCATGTTGCCACTCACTGAGGACACATAACTAACATGTTCAATAAAAAAGTGCTTTCATACTCAAATTGTCTCTGTCAACCACAACAAGTTGGAGTGAAGCTGAATCGCCTCCAGCTGCTGTTGACTGAAAACCTTTAGTGCTGAGCAGAGGTAAACCCTCCTAACACTGCACATTACACATACATTTACAAATGTTATGATTGAGACACTAATTGAGTTGATTCAGTTCAGATTTTTTGTTTTTATGTCATTTTGGTGTTTGTGGTGCCAAGAAAAATAGAAATTTGTGAAATAACATGACATCTAAGTGGCAGCATGACAGAACAACAAACACACACAAGGTTGATTTGGCCCATTTTTCTTTACAATATCGCACTGTGATTCAAAGGCGGCACGGTGGTGCAGTGGTCAGCACTGTCACCTCAACAGCAAGAAGGTTCCGGGTTCAAGTCCTGGCTGGAGCACGGGGTCTTTCTGGGTGAGTCTCCATGTTCTCCCTGTTCCTGCTGGGTTCTCTCTGGTACTCCAGCTTCCTCCACAGTCCAAAGACATCAAGAGGGGACCAGGTTAATCCAGACTCTAAATTGACCGTAGGCGTGGCTGGGAGAGCCAATGGTTGTCTGTCTCTATGTGTTGGCCTGCAACTACTGCTGGCCAAGACCTCATTTTTGACGAGTTGCCATTGTTCTCTGCTGGAATCTGAAGTGGATTTTGTTTTCCTTTTTCATGCAATTTATGAGCTATTGGAGATTTAACTGAGGAGTGAAAGGAGGTCACTGAGACAATCAGTCACAATCAATTTAATTTCTGACGGTTTGCATCATTATTCAGCCTGAAATTGGGGTTTGGTCTTTTCTTGTTTATCAACACTTGCCACTGTAGTGACTGACACGTCCATCCTGCATACATCATTTGTTGTTGTGGTAACCACTAAATGGATGATGCTTATACACTGCTTAATAGTGATCACTGCAAGTGCTCTACAGCACATTCATACACACACCTTCATGCATGCACATTCATTTATCTAACGAGACATTTATTTTTGACATTAGTTAAAGAAGTTATGGCGAGGAGGCTCCTCCTTGAACCGTCACCTTATTGTGGTGAAGGAGTTTGAGTGCCCTAGTGACCCTAGGAGCTATGCTGTCGGGGGCATTTTGCCCCTGATATGGTTACCCAAGGCAGACTGGTCCGAGGCAAAGGGCCAGACAAAGAACGGTTCAACAGACCCCTCATGGAAGTTAAACCTAGGGGTTTGTGTACTCAGCCCAGAGGGGCACCAGGGCCCCATACCTGGAGCCAGGCCTGGGGTAGTGGCTCGATAGCGAGTGCCTAGTGGCCAGGCCTTAGTTCATGGGGTCCAGCCGGGCCAAGCCCAAAGGGATACATGGACTCCCATGGACCCACCGCTTGTGCTACGTGGTTTGGGAAGCAGTTGAAGGTGTGGGCCTTGGCTGTCTGATCCCCAGGCATGGAAGCTGGCTATTGGGACATGGAACATTACCTCTCTGATGGGGAAGGAGCTGGAGCTGGTGGAAGAGGTTGAGCGTTACTGGCTAGATATTGTCGGCCTCACCTCGACACATAGCCCCGGGTCCAGAACCCAAGTTCTTGAGAGGGGTTGGACTCTCCTTCACTGGAGTTGTTACAGGTGAAATACAGAGGGCTGGCGTGGGCTTTTTGTTAGTCCCAAAACTCTCTGTCTGTTGGGGTTTTCCCCGGTGGACGAAAGGTTTGCTTCCCTGCGCCTTCAGGAACGGGTCCTGACTGTTGTCTGTGTTTATGCGCCGAACAGCAGTTCAGAGTACTCACCATTTTTGGAAACCTTGGAAGGGTGCTGGATGGTGCCCTGACTGGGGACTCCATTGTCCTGCTGGGGAAATTGAACGCTCACATGGGCAATGACAGTGGGACCAGGAAGGGCGTGATTGGGAGGAACGAGAGTGGTGTTAAGTTATTGGACTTCTGTGCAAGCCGCAGTTTGTCCATAACAAACACCACGTTTGAACATAAGGATGTCCATCGGTGCACGTGGCACCAGGACATCCTAGGTCGTAGGTCTATGATTGAGTTTAAAGTCGTATCATCTGACCTGCGACCATTTGTTCTGGACACTCGGGTGAAGAGAGGAGCTGAGCTGTCAACTGATCACCATCTGGTGGTGAGCTGGATCAGGTGGCAGGGGAAGATGCCGTGCAGACCCAGCAGGCCCAAACGAGTAGTGAGGGCTTGCTGGGAACGCCTGGCGGAAGAACCTGTCAGAATGATCTTCAACTCCCACCTCTGGCAGAGCTTTGACCACATCCCGGGGGTGGTGAGGGACACTGAGTCCAAATGGGCCATCTTCCGCTCTGCAATTGTCGAGGCGGCTATTGTGAGCTGTGGCTGTAAGGATGAAGAAGGAGGCTTACAGGGCATGGATGGTCTGCAGGTCTCCAGAGGCATCTGACCGGTACCAGCAGTTCAAGCAGTGTGCAGTCATGGCAGTCGCCAAGGCAAAAACTTGGGCTTGGGAGGAGTTCGGTGAGGCCATGGAGAATGGCAATCGGTCGGCTCCAAAAAGGTTCTGGCAAACCATGCGTCGCCTCAGGGGGCGACATGAACTTATTTCATGTTCAGGTCAGGCACAGACCTGATCAGACTGAAGAGGGCGTGGCTGACAAAAAGTAATGAATACATAAAAATGCCAGAAAAAAACAAAGACGGATAAATGTCACAATGAAACAATGGCATTCAACACAAAACACTGGAGAATATTTGCTGGGAGACTGATATCCTACCAAACACACACCAGGAACACAAAACTATCATTGACACTTGCAGCTTATTACAGTTAGAACAACCTCTCCATGCTGTGTGTAGTCCGTAGTTCCATGATGCAACAGGGAAAATTTGCATTTCCACCATGCCATTTTTCCAACACTGTCAAAAATACCTGCAACTACCGCAGAGTCAAGTGACCCAGGAGTAAATACTAATTATGCAGACAACAACCAAGTGAGTGTTTTTGTCTCTTAGAAGTCAGTTTTCTGTTTCACGAATACCGTTGACTGCTGAAGCAGTTTAAATCCAGCTCCATCTTGTTCCAGGATGAGATTCATGGCTGTGGAATGTCTCCCTGATGTGTTTTTTCACAGGCAGCAGAACGGATGTTTATTGATCAGACAGTGAAGGAATGTAGTGCAGTGAGAGGGGGAGGGGATTGTGGCTACATGAAGCCTGAGGATGTGTCCAGACATCAGGGGGCTGGTTGGGGAATCCAGACAGAGAGAGAAAATAGATCTACTCTTTGGCCCCTAGCTCTGCCCCATACCTGTTGTTTTTCTTTTTTTTCTTTTCCTTTTTTGCTTTTAAAACTGTATTTAGACTGAGAATAACAAAGACAGAGCAATTAAGTATATTCACAGATTTATTATTTATTTATTTATGGATGGATGGATGGATGGATGGATGGATAGTCAGACAAATGCCTGCAGGGCTCAGACTTCCACTCTGTGTCCTGTTTGATGGTTCACTCAGTTACACATGAACTTGTCATTTTGATCAATCAATAGCAGCTCTGAGTTATCAGATCAAACTGTTCCTGCCTCCTGTCACACTGAAACTAGATGGCACTCTGGCACTCCGGCACTCCGTGAGGAGTCCCCCGATGACCCAAGGACATTAAGTCCCTTATTGTTAAGACTTGACCTTTTATTTAACATTCAAGTTTTTTTTATTTGTCTGTTCTTCAAGCTGATGTGAATGAAACAAACCACTAATTATTGTGTCTCTAAAATCTTTGGTTGCGCTCAGCGTTCTCAATTAGAACTGCTGTTCAATGTTTAACATCATTTGTGACGTGTTTCTGTTCAAACAATTCTCCTGATGACCCCCAGTTATGTTGCTAACCCAGCAAGCTTGCCCAGAGTGAGATGGCAGTTGCTGTTTTAAAACAATTTCAGGTCCAGAGAATCAAGGCTTTGCTGGCTGGATCTGCTTGAGCACATTTGCCGTGGTTTCACCCTCAGTGTTCTTCCTCCAACATCCTGAAAGTTCAGCTCCAACTGCATTTTAGTTTCGTCTTCCTTCTGTATTGTGACGTATTTAGAAGGGAAACATTTGTCTGGAACACTAAAATGAGGAGAACAGCCTCAAGTCCACCTGCACGCCGCTTTGCACATAATCTGCAGATGTTCTCCTCAAAATGAATCATGGTTTTATTTGTCAGACAAAGCAGTTTAAGATCAAGAACAGTCAAAAACACAGCTTTTTGTTTGCAAATATGTCTTAGCTTGTATTCACATAAAAGCTAAAAGCTGGAGTTTGATTGGTTGGTTGACTTCATGATAAAAGCTGGAGTTTGATTGGTTGGTTGACTTCATGATAAAAGCTGGAGTTTGATTGGTTGGTTGACTTCATGATAAAAGCTGGAGTTTGATTGGTTGGTTGACTTCATGATAAAAGCTGGAGTTTGATTGGTTGGTTGACTTCATGATAAAAGCTGGAGTTTGATTGGTTGGTTGACTTCATGATAAAAGCTGGAGTTTGATTGGTTGGTTGACTTCATGATAAAAGCTGGAGTTTGATTGGTTGGTTGACTTCATGATATTAGTTATAGGTCCAAACTTGAATGTGAATGTTTTGTATTTGTGGAAGCAACACAGATGGTATTTTTTTTATAAATATAAAGAATTTGATTTTGTGTGTGTACGGTGGAATAGATGGAAAATGTGACCAACTGAACTTCGAGGGTGAAAAGGGCATTTTTCATTTCAGCTTCATGTTCACCATTATGTATCTGAAATGGTGATATCCTGCTCTGTCTGAGTAATCGATTGTGTTTATTCTACTATGTTCTCTTGCTTTCTCTCTCTCTCTCTCTCTCTCTGTCGCTCCACACATTGATCAGAGCATCAAAATGTCATAACAAATAATGATAACCAGATTATTGTCTGACCCTGTTTTCTGTATCCTATTTAACCCAGGTTCCAGCCTTCCCAAGCCCCAGGTGAAGACGGCTTCTCTGGGTCAGGCTGGTAAGGCTCGATCTCCTCTGTTGCCCGTCTCTGTTCCTACAGCACCAGACATACCAGAGGAAGGAGGAACAAAACCTGCAGAGGACTCAGCTGCCAACGTAAGTCTCCAGTCCAAGGAAGTCAAGCAAATATGCTGTTGGCGAGACTGACAGCTAATATCGCTAGCTAACAGTTAGCGTTGGGTGATTAAACGACTTTCTCGGCCAATCCTGCACCACATTCAGATGACTTTGATGATGCAGCAGAGCAAAAGTCAGGCAAACAGGTGTGTTTTGGGGAAAACACGAGTTATTACAGTCTCATCTCCTAATTACTTCAAAAGACAGGTTACACGCTCCTCAGCATATTGCTGTTTTTCAGTGTGAAACAAGAGTTTGGGATTTTCCCTCATGCGTCGTCCACCCTTTGCCAAAATCCCCTCTGGAGAAGCGGGACAATAGACAAATCAGCACGTCTAAGGTTAAACTGTCTCTGAGGGAGGCGAGGCCCGTTTGACTGACAGCCCTCATCTCCTGTACGTTACACCTTCACCTTAACACGTACAGGTCCGTATAGAGGGGGGCATCACAGGTGATCCGCCATAGTTGTCTTCTTATTTCTTTTTTCATCATTTCTGACTGAAGTGGAAAGCTCTGATGTGCTTGAGCTACATACTCATCCCAGTCACACAAATGCTCTCAAACACACCTGCTAACCCTGCCATTTCCATCCTCTCAGTGTGGTTTTATTTCCAAAAATCCACACGCAGACTCATTCCTGCACCCACCGCTGCACCTCTGGTACCGGTGCTATAGAAAGACAAGTGCCATCACATTTGCAGAATTTAGGCATCAGCTCAGTTCTGAAGTACCAGTTTCTGCGCCGTCCCTCTTCCCCTCTGCTGTGTGTTGCCTCAAGTCCTGAGGGATTCTGTTGTTGTTCCTGAAGATGAGGCCAGGATCTGACACATCCCTCCTGTCACGACCAGGGCCGCTCATTTAGCATCCAGGGCTAACGGCCTCATTCACCTAGTAGATCTATAGTGGGCCCTTTCCATTTCACCAGTGTGGGTGATAACGCTTCTTTAATAGACTATAACAGTTAAATTAGGTGGTACAAGAGGATGAGGATGAACAAAAAGTGGGATTAGAGGGTTTAAGAGGTAGAAAGAGAGTAGGAAGAGACAAGAAGATGATTAAGAGAAGAAGAAGATATGTAAAGGAAAAGAACAGGATGAAAAAGGAGATGAAGAGAGAGGGGGAGGAGATTAGAAGGCATAAGTGGCCATGTAGAGGGGAGGAAGATGAAATAACAGAAGGCAAGTGAAGAAGAGGGAAGATAAGGATGGGGAGCTAGAGGGAAGCAGGGGGAGGGAGGGGTTATTGCTAAATTGGACAGAGGTGAGAGGGGGAGTAGAAGGAGATGATGCACTGAAGAGAGAGGTGGGACATGAAGGAGAACTAGACACAGGGGAGGAAGGAGAGGAGGAGAGACACTGAGGACTGAAAAAAGTGGAGGAGCGTGACATTAGAACAAGCAACCATAGGAGCAGGTGTGGAAGAGGAGAAGATGGAGAGAAGGCAAGGAGGGAGAGAAGGAGGACAAGCTGAGAGAAAAATGACAGAAGACGATCCAGAAGGACAGTGGACATTAAGTCTTGTTAAATATTCATATGTAACTCCATGACAATTGGGAGGGATGAGGTGTTACCATGGCAACAGGGAGAGGACCGATGAAGAGAGGAAATGAGAGGACACAAATTGTAGAGATGAGGGAGGGAGACAGAGGGGGTGTTAAAGGTCAGCAGGTCTCTCTCTTCATCTGCTGCTCTATCTCTGTAATTGATCTAGTCTTTTCCCATCAGCCCTCTGGCCTGTCCATCACACACACACACACACACACACACACACACACACACACACACACACACACACAGTGGCTGACACAGAGTGGGTGAATAATAAGACAGTGTGATGGTACTTAAATGATGTTGTTTCACCAGGTAAGAGACTCAGTGACAGAACAGTCGCGCTTGTGTGTGTGTGTGTGTGTGTGTGTGTGTTTCTGTGTGTACATGTTTGTGTCTGTGTATGTACAGTATGTGTGTGTGTTTGTGTGTGTGTGTGTGTTTCTGTGTGTACATGTATGTGCATGTGTGTATGTATGTGTGTCTGTGTGTGTGTTTCTGTGTGTACATGTATGTGCGTGTGTGTATGTATGTGTGTCTGTGTGTGTGTTTCTGTGTGTACATGTATGTGTCTGTGTATATGTCTGTGTGTGTGTGCATGTGTGTGTGTGTGTTTTACAACTAAATCTAACAAGATATGATAAAGTAGAGTCTACATATCAATCAGTATTAGATTAACAAACAAATTCTAAAATATTTTACTGAGTACATTTTAAGTGGATATTTTTTTCTCCCATAAAGCTTTGAACCGGGTTCGGGTTGGGGCGTGGCTTGGAAGACACTTGACCTCCTGGCAACTGAAGGGTTGCTGGTTGGATCCTCACAGAGGAACAGTGCCCAGTGGTGTCAATTATCTTGAATGAATGAATGGGAGGAATATTTGCTTTATTTATTTATATTTCTGTGGATTTTGAAACCAAAATTAAAAGTTTTTTAAAAGCTTGAACTCCGTCGTCATGGCAAGACCTGCAGGCTCAGCTTAACCCTGGAAAATTGACTATCAAGTCCTAAGGTTCTTGTGTTTTCCAAAGGTTGTTCAGTAGTCAGTGGGATGGATGTCGATCCAACCTGGCAGCACAAGTAGATCCACTCAGTGATTCTTAAAAACAGAGAGATACTTGAACAAATGGAGCCTTCAGAAGGCTTCACACTGTCTGTGTTTCTCAGAGCTGCAGGAGGAAATATCCCCCTGAATGAAGGCTTTTTATATTTCGCACCAGGGCGGTGCCTTGGACCGTCTTCAGTCTTCCCTCTAGCACCTTGTTGTGAGACAGAGAAAAATCGACTTTGTGTTGAACTTCAAATGAATGTATGTTAAAGCACGACGATGAGAGCGTTTTTCCTCCTGTCAATCATAGCTGGTAATGTTCAGAGGGCCAGGCTTTCTGTTTCCACCGCATCCTCTTGATCCCTCCGTAGTTGGAGATTTTCAACAGTAAGAACCCTTTAGAACACAGTTGTTATTACATTGAAACACAGTTTTCAGATTCATCTGCATCCGTGTGAAACTCTGCTGGCCCTGCTGGGTTGGGATGATTCTCTGATGGATTATAGAGGAGGGAGAATCCAGGTCAGCAGGCAGACAGCGATAACAGGATATCAGAGAGGAACACAGAGCATCGACAGCCCTTTTATCCCATCGATGAAGTGTTTGCTCACTCGGTGAAACTGCTGTTATGGGTCAACAAATGAGATCAGGAGGTCAGTGGGTTTGTGTGGGGTTTTTATACAGTGTTGTAGTTTGACAGTGTAGGGCGTTTAGCTTTTATTGCCTCAGCTTGACTGAAAGGGGAAGGTCGAAAGGTCAAACGCTGTGTGTGAAACAGATAAAAAAACAACCTGTTGTGTGTTGTTTGTCCTTTCCTTCTGTAACATCAGACACTACAATCATTCCTGTCTGAGATAGATAAGAAGATAAGATAAATCCACACAAGAGTTTAAAAAGAAATGAGGCAGCCCATCGCTGCAAGTGTGACCCTCGCGTCACACTCTGTGCTCATGCACCACTCAGGAAGGTCTGGTAGTTCTTCCAATAATTGGGAAATCATGGGAGATCCCAGCAGTCTGAGCCTAGAGCAGCAGATCTAAGGGCCAGCCTAAGCAGTCCTGATCAACAAGGAGGGTCTTAAGTCTGCTCTTAAACCTAGAGAGGAGGTCTGGGTCCTGGACTGAAACTGGGAGACGGTTCCACAGGAGGGGAGCCTGATAGCTGAAGGCTCTGGCTCCATTCTACTGTTAGAACTCTAGGAACCAGCAGGAACCCTGCATCCTGGGAGTGAAGGGTTCTAGCTGGATCATATGGGACTAGGAGCTCTGTCAAGGATGAAGGAGCCTGATAGCTGAAGGCTCTGGCTCCATTCTACTGTTAGAACTCTAGGAACCAGCAGGAACCCTGCATCCTGGGAGTGAAGGGTTCTAGCTGGATCATAGGGGACTAGGAGCTCTGTCAGGGATGAAGGAGCCTGATAGCTGAAGGTTCTGGCTCCATTCTACTGTTAGAACTCTAGGAACCAGCAGGAACCCTGCATCCTGGGAGTGAAGGGTTCTAGCTGGATCATAGGGGACTAGGAGCTCTGTCAAGGATGAAGGAGCCTGATAGCTGAAGGCTCTGGCTCCATTCTACTGTTAGAACTCTAGGAACCAGCAGGAACCCTGCATCCTGGGAGTGAAGGGTTCTAGCTGGATCATAGGGGACTAGGAGCTCTGTCAGGGATGAAGGAGCCTGATAGCTGAAGGCTCTGGCTCCATTCTACTGTTAGAACTCTAGGAACCAGCAGGAACCCTGCATCCTGGGAGTGAAGGGTTCAAGCTGGATCATTGGGGACTAGGAGCTCTGTCAGGGATGAAGGAGCCTGATAGCTGAAGGCTCTGGCTCCATTCTACTGTTAGAACTCTAGGAACCAGCAGGAACCCTGCATCCTGGGAGTGAAGGGTTCTAGCTGGATCATAGGGGACTAGGAGCTCTGTCAGGGATGAAGGAGCCTGATAGCTGAAGGCTCTGGCTCCATTCTACTGTTAGAACTCTAGGAACCAGCAGGAACCCTGCATCCTGGGAGTGAAGGGTTCAAGCTGGATCATTGGGGACTAGGAGCTCTGTCAGGGATGAAGGAGCCTGATAGCTGAAGGCTCTGGCTCCATTCTACTGTTAGAACTCTAGGAACCAGCAGGAACCCTGCATCCTGGGAGTGAAGGGTTCTAGCTGGATCATAGGGGACTAGGAGCTCTGTCAGGGATGAAGGAGCCTGATAGCTGAAGGCTCTGGCTCCATTCTACTGTTAGAACTCTAGGAACCAGCAGGAACCCTGCATCCTGGGAGTGAAGGGTTCTAGCTGGATCATAGGGGACTAGGAGCTCTGTCAGGGATGAAGGAGCCTGATAGCTGAAGGCTCTGGCTCCATTCTACTGTTAGAACTCTAGGAACCAGCAGGAACCCTGCATCCTGGGAGTGAAGGGTTCTAGCTGGATCATAGGGGACTAGGAGCTCTGTCAGGGATGAAGGAGCCTGATTGTTGAGGACTTTGATGGTAGAAGGATGATGAGTTTGTAAATGATGAAGACTTCTTGATCTAACAATGCAGTTCTTAACAGTTTATATGACTTTTAGTCATCTCATGCTAACGAGATATTATCTCGTTAGCATGAGATAATAAGCCTCATTATAAGTGATGCACTCATCTCATTATCATAAAATAACACCTTGTTTTGTTGTGATAATGAGATAAGAGCCTGTTATAATGGTTCTTATCCCAAGATAACAGCATCAAACAGCCTCTTCTGCTTCTGTAGTCCTGGGCTCCTGCAAACATAAAGGGAGCTGCAACTCACAAGGATTCACGATTCTGAACAAGAGTAACAACTGAAATACAGCAGACATGATGCAACGGGCTGTGCAGCTCTGTGACCACAGTCAGGCACACGACAGAAACCTTTACAAATGATTCCCATAGATACGTCAGAGCCAGTTAGGTGCACACGGCAAGAGCTGCTCAGCTCACATTCAAACTAATCAGTTTATATGATGTCTTTTAATAATCAATACATGCAGAGAAGGTGAAGAGTCCTGGAAGGAGAGCACTGAACACGCTCACACACACACACACACACACACACACACACACACACACACACACACACACGAGAATACAGAGTAAAAGACATATCTGACGCTGCTCAATAAAAAGAAGCGGAGCAAAACAGCAGAAAAGCGATTACTTTCATGAAAACCAGGGTTTGATATCCAGCTGACAGCAGCCATTGTGTAACAGAGCCTTTAAACTGCTGCAGAGCTTTGTTAGATCAATCTAGTTAGTTGGTAAATTGGCCAATTATGGATTCAGGATGCTTGTCACACTAAAGCATCCTGCAGTTCGTGTGCCCGATGATGTGAATGGAGGTGATATAAAAATCGATAAACCACCGGAGGGCCAGTTCGTTGTCCCACAGCCGAAACCAGTCAAAAGCTGGTTCAGTGGGACTCTGACTGGTTGTGTTAAAAGCTCTAATTGCACCAGACTGACATCGAATTTTCAAATCGTCCCCCAGCACTGGAAACCAGGTACTAGTTGCTGTCTATTTAGTTTTCCTCATCATGAGAAACTTTCACCACTTTTGAAGGAATGAAATTCAGATATTGTAACTGTTATCTAAAGAAAAATGTGACGTGATGACTGACAGGTCTCTGGGCTGCAGAGATCAATCATTCTTACTTTCTAATTTTAGGAGCAAGATGCAGCCGTGTGTGAGTTTAATAAAAGTTCATTGAAATAAAGTCCCCTGCCCTTTTTTCATCAGAGTGGCCCTTGGAATGTTTGTTTATATGCCACTTATAAATCTGTCCTGGGGCGTGACATAAGAAATATTAAATAGCATCCATTTTGGAAGCTGAGAAGAAATGTCTAGATTGGAAAACATAAAAAGATTTAGTAGAAGCATGGACTGAAAACAGTGCTTTCACCTTAAACTCAATAGTCTTTGTAGCTGCATTTGTTTCCTGTGTTCCTACAATGAAGCAGGCAGTGCGACTGTTGCTGCTGAGTGTTCTTTTGCAGTACAGAGCGCCTCAGCAACATTCTCACCCTGAGCTTGACATTCAGGATCAGTGCAGTATAATGGAGGAGCAGTACCACAAGTGCTTGCAGTCCTAATGCAATACAAGTACATGAAGGAGGCCTTGTGCATTGACTCAAACCTTTCAGTTTAGTTTTTCAAAATGCTTTTGCTGAGCATTTATTGTTTTCCACAGAGTGCTGTGGAGAATATTTCCAGCAGAAAGGACACACTCTGTTTGAAGGCCATACCCAATATCCGGTGGACACAGTGTATTTGTGGGAAACGTGCACTTGACTGTCACATTCACGCAGAGATGGAGGCACTCAAGCCGACCCACTCAATGGTGACAATTTGTATAGGCGGACTTAGCACACCATTACACAGTGACCACCGAGTCTCTGCAGGATTTAAGTGCCGCTGTTGCCACTGTCCTCTGAAAACCTGCAGCCTTGTGACAGCTTCATGTTTGACACAGTTTGCAAAACCCAGATATGATACGATCACTCTTCCTTCACTGCAGTTGAAAGAAGAGTTTCACGTCACCCGCAGAGACTTGTACGTTACTGCATACAGCTAATCCATCACAGTAAACATGAAGTCACCTTTTATTTTATTCAGTTCTAAGTGCAGATTGAAAACTCTGCTCTGCACTGCTGGGCAACAATGAATGAGCTCTAACAGAAATAAATACAGACGTGGCATTCATTGAGATGGATTAAGGCTGAGACCTTTTAAGTGCAAGTTGACTTTCAAACTGCACAGAAATAAAGGAATGAATGAGTGGCTGCTAAGGAAAAACATACTGCCTGTTCTTTAATCATACTTTTCCTTTTTGTTGAAATATGAACGTGAATCAAATTGCTGCTGTGCTGTGATGACTTGTTGCGTGTGCAGCAACACAGTTTGACCTTTTCAGGAGCAAGAAGAATGAGAAAGAGAGAGAAAGGAGACCTGGAATAGGGACCATCATCAGAACTGACTGGACCCAAATGATCATTGAGGTCATGTGTCTCATCTGACAATCTATCAGAGATTAAACTCATGAATCAAAGAAAACATGGTGATCAATTACAGAAATTAATACACAAGAAATAGAGCAATAAAGAAGAAAACTGATGTTTAAGACATACGTACATCTTAAGAAGGAAAGAGCAGTAAATGAATAATGAGTTTTTCTAGTCCCACTCAAAGCCTGGAGGAGCTTTGAACCAGGGACCCTCTGAATCCCAGACAATGTCCTAATGAGAATGTAAGAGAGACACCCATCCAAACAAGAAAATGTTTATTGAAGAGCTGTAAAGAAGGTAGAATGGTAAGGGATTGTGGGTTCTATTTCATTTCTTCTGACTTCCAGAGGCGGTGCTTTAAGCACCTGGATATCCATCACATGCAAGTGCAGGTCAAGTGTCTACAACAACAAAGTCACCTGGTGACACAGGGTGACGTGTGCCCGTGCGAGGGCACTTAAGGCACGTTCACCCCGGAAGGGACCTCTTGCCAACTTCTCGCGTTGGAAGCAGGTTTGGGTTTGTGGTAGTGTCGAACGTGGTTGAACTGATTATCGCCTGGAGTCTGCTAACTGATATGGGTGGGAGCAGCACCAGCGCCCTCCTTAGACTGCAATTACCGTCACTTACGCATTCTTTCTATTTTTGCTCATCAGTTGATGAGCATTCAGGTAAGACGAGCGTGCCCCGCTCTGCTAATTGCCTTGCTGTTGTAAGCTGTTGCTACCTACCATTATAAAAGTTTGTGTTATTAATATTGTGGTATTAGCGTTGCCTGACAAGTGTGTTCGCTCTGCGGTGGCATTATTGTCCGAAGAAAGCGCGTTATTGCCGTTCGAGCATGTTCACTCTACTACGGCGTTAATTATTTTGCTATTTCAGCTACTGCTACTGAGCACTATTTTGTATGGACCTTGATTTCTGAGGTTTGTTCCGTGTACACGTGCTTTTCGTTTACCAGACCGGTGAGCTGTCACCGGCTTCCCACGGTTTTGAAAATCTGTTTATTTGGTTTTGACTGCTACATGACAAGAGTGGGTTCGCTCTGCTCTGTAGCGTTTTGAGTTCCTGATTTGTGCCAGCTGCTAGTATGTTTATGGTTTGTATCGATTGTCGGACCCTTCTCGAGCCTGACAATGGGCATGATAAATGCCCTAGCTGCTTGGGCTTGGAGCAGCTGCGGCAGGTATTAACCAAGCAGGCTTGTGTGGACTGTGGTTGCCTGGGTCTAAGAGTCCATGCCTCTAGACTGGCCGAGCTCGAGGGACTGCCTTCTCAAGGTCTATGTAGCAGCGATATCAGCAATGCATAGCTGGGTAGATGGGCTAACAGTCGGGTCCCATGGTGACTCAAAGGGTGCTCAGAGGCTGAGACCTCCGCAGAGATGCCCGTGCCCTCCTGGGGCTTGCCTTTGGTACTGGGTGCACTGTGCCAGCCTCCATTCAAGCCTTTAGGAAGGACAGATCTAAAGTGGTTGTCACTGAAGGCAGCCTTCCTTTTAGCCATGGCATCGGCCAAACAGGTAAGTGAGTTGTATGCTCTGTCTACCAGCCTGGAGAGCCTGCACTGGACTCCCAACGGAACAGGGGTGACCTTGTGGCCTAACACTGCGTTCTTGCCTCAGACCTTCTCCTCGTCCTACGTAAACCAGCCCGTGTGTCACGCGCCTTTCAAACCCCCTGCTCAGGGAGAGGTGTCAGACCAGGGTAATGTTCTATTGTGCCCTGTTCGAGCACTGAGGACGAACTTTCAGTAAACTTCTGGATTTCAGCAGTCTGATTCCCTGTTCATTTGTCACTCAGGTCAAAGCTGGGGCCATCCTCTGTCCAAGCAGCGGTTGTCACTCTGGATTGGGGAGGCCATTAGTGCTGCCTACAAGAGCAGTGGCCCCCTAGCCCCTTCTCATGTTCGAGCTCACTCGACCAGGAGTATGGCGACATCATGGGTGGCCTTACGAGGGGTTCCACTCTCAGATATTTGTGCTGTCGCTTCATGGACGGCACATTGCACGTTTGCCAGATTTTATAGGGTCAATGTCGCCATGCATAACTCGATGAGTGAGTCTTCCTCATGACACTGTTGATATTAGTCATCCAGGTGCTTGAAGCACCCCCTCTGGCAGTCAGAAGAAATGAAATAGACGGAAGATTATGTATGTAACCACGGTTCTATGAATTGCAGATGACTGCCAGAGCTTGGCAGTCACTCGGAATACAACGGAGAAGATTGTCAAGAGGTCGCTTCAGGGGTGCCTTAAGTGCCCTCGCACGGGCACACGTCACCCCGTGTCACCAGATGACTTTGTTGTTGTAGACACTTGACCTCAACATGCATGTGATGGATATCCAGGTGCTTAAAGCACTGCCTCTGGCGGTCATCCAAAATTGATAGAACCGTGGTTACATACGGAACCTTTGTTTTGTAGTTTGAGTCCTCATGTTGTGACAGCCGAATTCAAGCTATTATCAAAAGTTCAATAATAATATACAATATACAACAATAATTTCAGGACTGGAGATGTACAGTATGCAGCGAGACTGCAGCTATTATACAGTGCAATTTACACTGAAACATCTTAATGCACTAAAGGCTTGATTTTTGGCACATTTAAAACTGCAGGAAGATGTGAAGATGCAGTCCAGCAGGTTTGGTGTAAACCGAGCAAAATTTGGGAAGAGATATGTTTAATAATTTTTTCGGAAAGAAAAACAGTGGCTTACTGCCAAATAAAAGCTCATGGAAGTTTTGGCTTCTGAGGCAAAGTTTGGTGTCACTGAAAAAATTGTACAACTGACTTGTTCTGAATTTTTTTTAAGTTGTAAAGTCAAGATGGCTGCTGCTCTTCCAAGCCATTTGAGAATGTTTGATGTCAAAAGACAACCCAGTCTCATGTCAAAACGTGAAAAGGCTCCGTTTGTCCACAGGTCAAAACCTATCAGTTCTACCATGAAGGCCTAAAAATTGTGAAATGTATATGTTTTTTTCCCCTGTTCTTTTCTATTGGAGCGCTGGTAGGTCATGTGACTCTTTCATGCGGGCCTCTCCAAACAAAAACATGGCGGCCGCTCCTGTCATTTTCGGAGGAAAGTGCCTTATTCCAAGATAGTTTTGATTTAGTAAAGCATTCTGATGACATTTCTAGCGAGAAATATACATTTTGTTTTCATAATCTTCGCTCAGTTCTTGTGTATAATCTTTGGTTTGTTCGTTATTACCATGAATCTGTCACCTCTCGGTTTCTGCTGTTGCTATGGTGGTTGCTAAGGACGCTACTACAGACGAAACGAAATGGCGTTTATGTGATTGTATTTTGTCGTGACATCATGACGTTATCTGAACTGATAAAATATTTTTGGGATTGTTGACTCTCTCTCTCTCTCGCTCTTTCTCTATATCTATATCTATATATATATATATATATTTAATAAAAATAATATAAAACGTATTGGCCCAGGAATTACCATCAAAATATAAAATAGCTAAGCTTGTTTGTTTGTGTGATTGTTGACTACAGCTGTTCAATAAAAATAATTCCATATATCTGCTTCCGTGGAAGTCGGCCCTCGTTCTTCTGTGAGAAAATCCGGAAGTTGTCGCTCACTCCGAGGAAAAAAACCCAAATATTTTTAATACTTTATCTTTTGATTAATAAGACAATCTACAAATTCATTTAATTTCTGGATGTTTATTCTCCCTACAAAGTACGTTTGTAACCATTATAGGTCTACCAATCAGGAAATGAGGCCTGATGGCTGCAATAGCAGCTTTGTGCTGTTCAGTGCCTCCTGCTATAAAAAGGAGTCAAGGCCATCTTAAAGATGTGAAAATGTTCCAAAGATCATTCTCCATGTTTGTCCTGAACAAGATTGGTTTCAGGCCTTTTTTCAAAGGAGCTCCAAAAGGCTCACTTAACCCTTTGAGGCCTGGCTGAGACATGAGGCCTGTTGACCTTTGACCCTGTTGCTCTTTTGCTCTCATTTGGCCTCTACAGTGGATACAGACCTGAAACTTGAACTGTGAGGCCTCTAAAATTGATAGAATCATAATCTGGTGGAATAATTCTAGAACCCACTCCCAAACAGGACGTAGCTTCAGGAAGGAGGTGGGGCTTCAAAGTTTTAAATGTTGGTTTCTGGCAGAGGTGTGAACTCCTCCCAGAAATCTCATCTCATTTGGAGCAACTTTGACCAAGTTATGATGCTTCATTGATAGACTTTACTGGACTTTGCCACGCCCTTTACGGACAGCAGAAAGGACTTAGGGGGGTCAAACCAGCACAGATGCGATCCTTATGGAGGACAGAACAACACACTAAAATTACAACTTCCTAGGTTCAAAGAGAAAAAAACTATCCCCTGGTGAAACTGGGCAAAATCAGGGTCTGTGACTGCTGCACTCTGGGAGCCTTTTGGAGCAGAATTGAGGATCAAATCTGGGTTCTGGTATTTCTACTTGGGCTACATACACCAAACTTTATACACATAGTATAATGCCCAAGAGTAGCATGTGCTGTGAATTTCAGCCATTGAGGTGCTAAGGGGCGCAAGCATGGTCCTGGGGCATCCACTAACCCTAAGGGGCTCCTCAAAGTCTGGCCCTGCTTCCCTGGTTTCATTTGAGCTGAAGCCACCGAAAGTCACACCAATGATTGATGTCAGTGAGAGGACTGATTCTGACATTTTCAGCCATCTAGAAGTTGGAGCTGAAACACAAGACCCCAAAGACTGCAGCAGTTTTTTTTATAATGGAGGTGCACTGTCATTACCACCATATCTCTGGAAACAAATATGGAAGGGACTTGTGCTTGGTGTCAGTGGAGCAGAGTCTTGTCACCAATATCTGTTTCAAGCCTCCAAAACTAGGGTGACCAAAAATCCCCTTTAGCCCAGACATGTCCAGTTTTTAGTCTGGGACGTCCGGGGGTGTTCATACATCCATGAAAATGTCCTGTTTTCACTGTTTTTCATGGGACCAGTTAGCGTGTGTTGAAACTGACCGACGCTTTGCACAGAATATGATGGTACTTTGTTACCTGTGACGTACAAAGATGCCTTGTAATATAAGGCACCTTTGAGTAAACATCCAGTATCATTTAAGGATCTTGAGGCCGGGCCGAGTGTCCTCTTTTTTGGAATCAAAATATGGTCACCCTATCGGTAACACTTCTTGTGTTAAGGTCCACAAGGACTACCTGGGCTCTCATTCAAATTTAGAGGCTCAGGGCTTTATTTCTTTTTGTATATAATTTTATGGAAATAAGTCCAAACTAAATGTGTGTTCTGGTCATGATGTACAACCATCATTGTGAATTTCAGCCTCACAGCAGGAAATGCTTGTAGGCCCTGCCAGGCCTCAGGCTCTGATCTGGACCAAATCCACAACACTTTTTTTCACAGATTAGAGGAACCTACAATAGAATCAGCGCTCCAGCTGCTTGCTTTTGGGTAACAAAATTTTTAAACATTTTTCATCATTAACTGTTTGCATATGTATATATTTTGTCTTCTTTTTATATTCTGTGTTCTTCTACACCCATGTAATGTGTAACAAAGCTGCTGGAAACAATTTCCCTGAAGGCGTTCTACCAAAGCATAAATGTAGTTCTTACATTCAGTGAAGAGGAACCTCATATACTCCAACTCCTGTGCTCAAACCAGACCTACCTTACACACCTTAGCTTCTTAAAATTGTAGGGTTTGGGGGTTGTTTTATATATATATATATATATATATTTATTTATATAATATAGTGGTGGTCCCTCGTTTATCGCGGGGATACGTTCTAAAAATAACCCGCAATAGACGAAATCCGCAAAGTAATCAGCTTTATTTCTTACAATTATTATCCATGTTTTAAGGCCGTAAAACCCCTAACCACACACTTTTCTACACTTTCCTCAGACAGGCATTAACATTTTCTCACAGTTCTCTCTTATTTAAACACTCTCAAAGTTCAAACTTTTGCAGATTTAAAAAAATAAGTACAATATTAGTAAATGAAACCAAAGATCAAATCTTGTTTTCAAGCCCAAACATTTTTAACAAATTTAATTTTAATGATCTATCTCTATGGTTTGACACATCAGAAATCATTACCAGTAACTCACGCGTATTTCCCAGTTCCTCTGACGGTGCCTCTTTGTCCTGGCGCTGCTCCGCTGTCACGTCTTTTTCCTCTGAAGGCCTTGGTGCAAGGTTTCTACCAAACCAAACTAAACCAAGTTTTAAGCTTTTAAGTTTTAAGTAGAAAACTTGCAAACATACAGCACTTCAAAGTCACACTGCAAGCGATTGAACATTTATGTAAATCTGGCTAGCCGAACACATTCTGTACTCCCTTAGCCAATCAGGACGCAGAACACATGTGCGGTTCTCCCTTAGCCAATCAGGATGCTGAACACAATAAAAATAAATGAAAAAAAAAAAAAGCATGCAAAATTACACAGAAAAAATCCGCGAAACAGTGAGGCCGCGATAGGTGAACCGCGTTATAGCGAGGGACCACTGTATAGCGACTATCTTGAAATGAGGCACTTTCCTCGGAGAATGAAAGGAGCGGCCGCCATGGTTTTGTTTGGAGAGGCCCGCATGAAAGAGTCACATGACCTACCAGCGCTCCAATAGCAAAGAATAGGGGGAAAAAACGTACCCATTTCACAATTTTTAGGCCTTCATGGTAGAACTGATAGGTTTTGACCTGTGGACAAACGGAGCCTTTTCACGTTTTGACATGAGACTGGGTTGCAAAAGACTGAGCCTCTGTGCAGTTTGGTTTATCTTCACGTATGAAACGTGGTTTTCCTCTGACGAAGAAGAAAGAACAAACACAGAGGGACTGACAGCCACTGACAAAGGGAACAGGAGGAGACAAAGATCAATCATGTTCATGAGAGGATGAGACCAATCATGCTAAAGCAGATCTCCATGAATCTCTGTCTCTCTGCATCAGTCTTCGTGTCAAAATCAGTTTCTCTTCAGATTGTGTTCACTAATTCTACCACTTCTGCAAAGACCTGTATTTTGCTCTTGTATCAGCAAAACTATGTGATGCTACTTGAAAACCTGAGTGGTTTTTGAGCTGCCACTGTGTGAGACCAGCTCAGAGCTCATGCGGCAGCTGAGGCAACAACTGAGGCTCTTTGACTGAAGAGTTCAGGACCTGCATGAGGCTCAGGTCTGCACGTAAGCAGCATTTCAACGGTGTTTCATTTGCCTCTCTGAATATCTTTGATGTTGTCATCTTTTGACTCTGTCATCAAGTCCAGGGTCCCTGTGGAGTGGAAGAGGCCTTTTATGCTGCAGTTTCAGTAGTTAAGTAGCAGCTGTGGGTGGGGAAAATATTTGTTTCTTTTCTCTCCCTCTCATCTGTCTCTTCTGACCTCCCTCTAACAGCCAGCTGACTGTATCCTCAGTCAGGCTCTAACAGATCTCCACTGGCTCATGACTGGGAGGCTCGCGAGATAGCAGCTTTGTCACAGCTACGATCTCTGATGCTTCCTCCCCTACATGTAGACCTGGGCCTTTCCTTTTCTCCTCTGTTTTACTTCATGGGTAATTTTGTGGAGGTAAAATACAATCACAGTGAGCTGCTGCTGTCAGGTGCTCTTGGAGTATCGCACGACAGTTGCAATGTGGTGCGACTTGATCTGAAAATCTGCCTGCCTTTGCCACAAACATTGTCTGCTATGGATATTTATCAAAATAATGACCCAAACCCCTGAATAAAATACGAGAGAATAAGTCGTATTAGCGCTACAGCCAATGGTAATTATAATAATGACTGGAGACTTCATTCAAAAGCATTCGTAATGTGTTAAATTATTTCTAGCTGCTTTATATATACTGCCTCACATACACATCATAAAAAAATACTCATTTCTATATAAATATCTTGCATGAACCGCTTCTCATTTCTAGATCAGTTTCAATGTATTTCTTTTGGATTGTCCTGACGCATTTGTAATGTGCATTTCATTGGCCGCACCCAACAGGAAGTGAGCTATTTTGTAAATGGTGTATGTGTGATGTCACAATGTTGCCTTCAACTGAGGCATAGCTTAGAACTGGAGGGGAATTACAAGGAAATTCCAGAATATTGCCAATGATACGGAGCATGTGATGGAGGTTTTTGTAAAGCTTAAACCCGTGTTACTCTGTCTTTTTTCCTGATTCTTCAGGTGTATGAACAGGACGACCTTTCGGAGCAGATGGCCAGTTTAGAAGGGCTGATGAAGCAGCTCAACGCCATTACTGGCTCCGCCTTCTAAAATCGGACCCGAGCTCAGCCTTCAGCCCCAGTCCAGGAACCCTTCTTCAAAGCCTTGATGTCACCCGCTGTCCATTCAACATCAGCAGCAACAGGTTCATCTAGGTTTAAAAATGCCTCTGGGGATCTGGACCTCCGTGAGCGCTGGGCTGACCAGCACAGCATCAACCCCAGGAACAGGACCAGTGTGGAGGGTCTTTGTTAGGAGTTCAAACTCCTGGAGACCTTTCAACCTCATAAACAAAACTAGAAAAGCCCAATGCCTACCACCTCGACCTGATGAAGCAGGAGGAAAGGATTCTTCTAAAAAGAAGACAAAATGAGAGGATCTCTCCTGTTTCTCTTCTTTGTGGTATTTATTAGCATTTTCCTCGGCTGGGTTCTCCAGGACTCGGTTACTGTGACTGTACCTCACTCATTCCCCATCATCGCCATTGGGAGTCATCTTTTTGTCTTTGATTTTTCTTTGCGTAATTTAACTTTATGCTGTCACCGGGTGTGAATATGATCGAAAAACCATTCTGGACCCCACAGGGAGAACAACCCAGCACATCCTCCAAAGTTTCACCTAAACGTCCCCACCTGGAGTGGACGGAGTGGGTTTCCACGTTGAGAGGGCATTCCCAGTTGCCATTTCTTGTCTGTTTGTCCCCTCAATCTCCTTTTTTGGTGCTCCCTTGAACATAACACTGATTTCACTGAACCAACCATCACTGGAAACCACGCAGCCCCTCCTCCTCTAAATCATGAGGTTTGAAAAAGAAATAAAGGAATTTAAACTGTGATTTTAGCTGGAAATATACAGGTGTGAGCCGTGCTGCCTGTCTGACCCATCTGGATCCACAACGGAGGACTGAAATGCCTGTAGACTCCCACAGTCTGGTTCTGCCCTTGACCATGCCCCCACCCCGACAAAGACACGATCAGCAAGGACTTCTGTCATTGCCAAATACCCATAACAGCAAGCTTAATACAACCTGCTTTGTTTCTGTTCCTTGTGTCCTCGTTGGGCTGGAAGTCACTGAAATGCAAAAATATTGTGAATGGAACAAATGTTGGTTCAGTTTGAAAGGAACCTGAAACTGAAACCAAGCTGGCTCTATGGGCTGATTGGTCCTTTCTGAGAGACATTTTCAGATTTATTCTGAATGCCTCATTCACAGTAGATCATGTTGCACTGTTAGTACATAGCATTCAGTGCAGCAGCGCCGCCTGCTGGTTGGAAAACTAGAACAGGATGATAGTCTAGAACAGTGGTTCCCAAACTTTTTTGGCCGTGCACTCCCTTCTATATCCCAACCGGGTTGACGCAACCCCAATTCCGACTACTTCGGATAGAAAATGCAACAATGCCACATACAGTGCGTAGAAGATAGCTTCTTCTTGAATAGCCTGTAATTAGTTATCAATTAAAAAGTCAGCTTTTGATTTGAAATTTTACAAAGGAAGTGATTATTTACGCATCTTTATTGAGTGGGAAAATCCAACTTAAAAAAACACTCCAAACCGCCATCACGTTTTTTATCTTGCGCACCCCCCAGTGGCAGCTCGCACCACACTTTGGGAATCCCTGGTCTAGAAATAGTGAAGACTGAGCTGCTGGCTTCATATTTTGAATACTTGTGAACACGCTAACATGACCAGACCAGACAGCAGTGTATTATCTTGATAAAGCTACCATTTCTGCAAAATCTAATTTTTGAGAAAACAAATGTTTCCTGAGAAAACAAGACAATGTGTTTGAAGATCTTGAGTTTCCTGCAACGGCCCGGAGCGAATAGTAGGGTCTTTATTCAGCCAGACGTCCGCGCTGGCCAGTGAAACACAAAAATCTACAAAACCCATCAAGGAGTGTAAGAAATATTTGAAATTGTGTAAAAATAAGTGATCTAAAATTTCTGCCACAGGAAGTTAGTAACAAACAACAGTGATCCAGTTTTGAGTATATTGAAAACACAAATTTTCCATCAAACAGCGGCGGTTACAGGGTTAAACTGAACGGTGACGACAGCGGGGGTGAGGTGGCAGCAGGCCAGCTGGCCACGAGGACGCCCTCCACGGTCTTTGACTTGTGTGTGCTGATGTTTGACTGGGTTGGGCTGGGTTTTTGTGTTCCTTTTGAAGAATTCCTATTTTCGTGAGGCAAACCCACATGTACCTCGGTCCACCTTGCTGCCACACGGGAACATTGCAAAACTGCCAGCTTCATTTCGGGTTCACTTCAGGGGGTCAGTTTTTTATACAAAATAAGAAAAAAAACAAGAATATAAACACAAATTATGCATATTCCACAAAGTATATTTTTACATATACGTTATATTTCACTGCTGCATCTGAACAGTTTTTTCATATTGTTTTCTTAAACATATTTCCACAGAGCTACATCAACGGAACACTTGCACTGTGGGAATCCAACCTGGCGTTTTGGTTTCAGGGTGACCTTTGTAACACAAGGTCAGACAGGAAGACGTCCACTTCTATAAACGTGTATTGACAGCAGGAAAGGAAAGATCAGATCAGTGGAGTCGGCGTGGGACTAAATGCCTTTTTGGGGAGTTCAGGGTTTGGTTTGCTGCTCTCTGAGAGAAAATGTAGTTGTGAAATGCTGCAGTTAAGCAGAGCAGCGAGTCGTCACTTCTCAAACTGCAAATGTGCTGGAAGACAAGTGATGAGCCTGCTTGCTTTTTTAAATATACTTGAGCAGCATCGTTCAAAATATCAAACAGCACTGGCCCTGAGTTGGAGGCCAACCATAGAATGACTCGTGAAGATCGACATTTTTGTAAAGCGCACAAAGACAGGGAAAAGAAAAACATTCAGCTTAAAAGACAATTGATTCAGTAATCAGCTGAGGTGAAAAACCAGGCCATCAGTATGCTCCATATTTGACTGTGTCATCCCGTCACCGTATTGTAATTTACAGACCTTTATCTTTGTGTGATGAAAGGAAAAAGCCTGTGGGAGGCTGAGTGAGCGGAGGAAGTGAATTGATATTCAGGGGTGGGTTGCATGTGTGAGCAGGGCGCAGAGGAATGAGGCTGGGAATTCATTATAAAGCCGTTTCAACTATTATGATTCAAGCTCACGCTCACTGGGCCGTTACAGCGGCAGGGAAAAGTCCCGGGGACAGAGGGGATGGAAAGGTAACGTCTCTGCAGAATGGGTGCAGGGATGAAAGGTGATGAACGCAGGCGGTGTGGGGATCAAACTCATCAACATGTTCTGGGAGATGAATCCGGCCTGAGCCCAGTGCTTTCAGTCTTCTCTGAGTCGCTCATCTCCTCCAGAAGGCAGAAGAGTGCTGCAGACTGATGGAAAGATCCAACGCTGCCGGCAAAACTGAGATTTGATTTGGAGAAAGAGACTCCTCTTTTCACTGTAAAATTAAATTGGGCTGTTGACACAAGAGATTTCTTCTCTTTCGCATCAAAGAGGAGACAAAGAGGAGCATTCTGATTCAGCCTGTTAAATCTGAAATGGTGATGCCTTTCAAATTCATCATTTTCTTCCTGGCAGTAGTTGTCGTTTCATTGCTGTGAAAATCAACTTGCAGAGACTTGTAATTCATTGGTGCAGTTACAGGTTTCAGTTCTGTCGTCACTGGTTTCTCTTTTTTCAGATTGAAATACATCCGAAGTGTTCAATCAGACACATTTTGTGAGGGATATTAAGAACAGAGATGTCACAGAGCCAGATGAACACGGACAAGACTCAAATCATGAGGGTGTAAACTTCCTAGCAACCCTCGACAGCCCCTTTCACCCTGCACCAAAAACGCAGGTCAACGCGGGTGTTTGGGCACTCTGAAAGGGTCGACTCGGCATTCTGACCCGCGTCCACCGACCCTCCAAGTGAAGTTTAGTGGCTCGGCTCGGCTGCAGTGTGAAAAAAGCAACCTGCGTCGTCTCAGGTTTCCCGCAATATGACTCGTTGACGTAGCTCGACCTCCCTGTTGCATCCTGATTTTGTCACTGTGCCACCTGTCAGGCTGTCATCGTGGAAGCTCCAGGGAAAAAAAGAAATACAATTTGGGCTGCTCACTCGCCGAGTTTGTCTGCTTAGCAGAAGAGACGACATTGCGATGCACGCAACGCCAACGTTCGACTCCACGACGTCCACGTTGTTGTTTGTTTACCTCTCAGTGTTCGGTGCACGTTTACGTGTAACGATGACGTGGTCAGCGCGATGACGTGGAGAGAGAAAAACACAGGCACGCAGCCTCACAGGGGGAGTTCAGACCAGGGTCTGCTGGAAGCTGGAATGAGCCCTGATGCTGAGCAAAGGAGGGTCCAAAAACCTGCGTGAATAATATTTTTAGGAACCATTCAAGACTTGGATTAGGGCCTTGATGTGAGGATAGATTATTGATATGTAAAGTAAATTAGTTAGAAAATAAGTCAGCGTCTGCAGATTGTAGAACACTGGCCTGTCAAGTTCCAGGCAGCAACTTAGCCCAAAGTCTGGACTGTCATGTCAAACACATGAAACATGTCTCCTGAGCCACATCCCGCTATCAGCATGCACAGCGTGTGAAACAGCTCATGCTAGCGTGAGTGGAGAACTCTCTGCCTGCTCAGTTTTCACTACTTGGCTGGTAATTATTTTCTCAATCCAGATTTTCCATCATATCCTTCAAACCTTTGCCATTATGATTGTGAAGCTGACATCAACTTCCATTCTAAATGGTCCTGAAATGCTCTTCAAAGTCTTGAGGAGCAGTTGGAGGATCGTGGGGTAGCCTGAGGTAACATCACATCGAAAAGGAGGTCTTTTTTGCTGCAGTGCTTGTGTGACACTGAAGGTGAAAACATCAGTGGCAAACATTCTGTCAGGAGGATGTTGTTTCGCATTTGACGGAAAGATAATTGGATTTGTGTCATCCTTAATTAAGTAGGCCGCTTATTTCATGTCACGGCTCCTGACTACAGCGAAGTATCCTCACCCTCTTATCATATGACAGTATTATAATTATGAGGTATCATGTAGCTCGTGCACCTGCTTAACATAATTAAAACAGTGGAAGCGTGCACGTGCTTGTAATGTCCTTAATGATTCTGTCCTGAATATTTCAGTGTCTGGTCACAGCAGGGAGCCAGGGAAGTTGTAAGAACCTGCAACCTCTGCATTTGATAGCCCCATCCACATGCGCCCCCCCCCCCCCTCCCAGAGATGCTCAGATGTTTTCATAGTTTCAGTTGACAACACTGACATGAAGTATATCTGTGAACACACCATCCACTCCAGTGCGTTGGCTCCCGATGCCTCAGTCTGTGTACAGACCCTTCACACGGCCACAGCCTCTCAGCCCTGCTAACTCCTGGATTTTGTCTGAGAAAGGCTTTTATGACCATCATTTCTGGGTCACATGACTCTGCAAGACACAGGAGCATCCGGTGCTGATCAACGCTCTCATCGATTGTGTCCCACTTCTTCTGGGACTTTTTGTCATGAGGCTTTCAACCTGTTTGCGTCCAGCAGCACTCTGACGTTCAGTATTGGGAGCACAGGATCCTGCGTGACGAGCAGCCGCACAGGCCGCTGGCCTGCCTGCTGCTCTCTGCTGTACGGTTGGGTTAGGATGTAGAACATGGCGCTAGGAAGAAAAGCACCAGTACCTTCAAACTGATAGAGGACATAAAAAATCAGCAGAGATAGGAAATTCAAAATGATTGTTGCTCATGGGACGAAACCATTTGGGTTTTGGGTTTCGTGGCTGTGTCTCCCCTGCATCTGTGTGAGGAAATTCTCTACCAAATGTTGACTCAGCAATGCAGGACGACCTATTCTCAACACGCCGCGAACACGCGCTTATTCTCCAAATCCCACAATATTTGAACTTGTTAATGTCATTATTCATTCCACGTGCCATTATTTTTTCAGTGCTATATTTAGCTCTCTTCATTTGGTTATTAGGTGATTGTTCTGTCCTTTTTAAACAAAGAAGAATGATTGAGTGTCTCTGAATTCTGTGGCCCAGATGCAGCATTCCAGCGGCAGCCCTCTCGCTCGGCGCTGACTCTCCAGACATGGCTCCAACAGTGCTCTTCTTCACAAGTCATTTAGTCGCAGACAGCTTGGAGCTTTTGCCTGGTTTCTTATTTCCCGTTCTCTGATCGATAGATGTAATCTCAGAACTCCAAAACATTATTTTACATTGCACAGGGGAAACCATGTTGACTAATTACCTACAATGATGATGCTAGGTTCATCTTAAATGAGGTATGAATCGAGAGGGAGACAGCAGGAATTTTTTGGTGGCACTAATAAGATTTCACAGAAAATCGGATCCTTTGACATCATTTTTTGATGATGAGGTTTCTCGCCGGACGGCTGCAGGGAACTCACACTTGTGTGTGTCATCTGAACACAATCAAAGCATCTCTGATAGCATCACCAGCACTAAAGATCAGCTGCTGTGGATGAGGCTTTCACCCTTTAATCAACCTCATCATTGGTTCATCTTTCAGTTATTAATAATATGATTGTAAATCCAGGACATCCCACAGCGTTGCTGTCCACGTGCCACCTGTTGCACGTCATTTCTACAGTGAAAATCTATTTTTAGTGAGATCTGGAGGTGAAGTAAACTGCATCATTAGAGGCCAGGTGAGAGAGGTGGAGCCAGAAGGAACCCTCACCTGTACATGGTGACGGAGGAGCTCACAGGTCTCTGCAACAGGATTTTCAGAGAGGGGAAGTGACATTGATGGTTGAGGGAAATTGTGACAGGATAGGAAGAAGTGACTTCAAGTTGATGGACTGAAACATGAAACTGGTTCTTTCCATGAGTCCGCATGAACATCGTGTCAACAGGAAGTCACACAATCCAAGGATAACAGTCGCTGTCACCCTTCAGTGAGGGAAGCGAATCCAATGCTGAGTCTGCAGAGGTGGCTGGGTTTTGATTGAAGTATTTGTTTGTTGGTGAAACTGTGAGAGAGCTGGAAAGACCTTTGTCTCGTTGTGATCAGCCAGGATTTCATGTCTTTGGGTTAAATTTACCATGAAGAATCTTGAACCAAACCTCTCGTGTGGATATGAAGGCTTCGTCTCCGCAGCCAACAACAGCCACATGTTCTACATTCATGTTTTCTTGTTTCCTCTCTGTTGATTTGACTGTGGAGAAAAAGTCTCACTGCAGCAGAACTACATTACAGAATGCTGCTTTTTTACAGTGTACAGTTCCACTAGAGTAGTAGTAACTTTTATAATCAAATTTAATATATTATTATTATTATTACTATTTTTTTTACTTTATTTTATGCTCTTTAAAACTATTATTTAACAACCATGTGATATTTCTGCAATTGTAAATTTGTTTTGCAAAGAACAAAAGGAAGAAGGGACTGAATATTTTTCTTTTAGTTTATTGCCTTAAATGGTTTTTGATTTTTCAAAAAATAATATTGTAGAAAAGGTATTGACATTTCTTAAGGAAATATGTGTTAGGTTCCCCAAACCGGTTCATTCTGAAGACACACAGTCACCACTGTTTTCTGTTTATTTTCAGACTGAGGCTCTGGTTGCATCTATGCAGTTTTCTTCCCAACAATAACTTGTATATAAGAACCGACACGTCTCAACCCAGTTGTTCCATTTGATTTGAAGCAAAGACCTTGTCTGATGGCTGGAAAATCCTAAAGAGTAACTTAACTGCCAAAGACTGGCGGGTGTGTTCATTAAGCCTGACCCCACCCAACTATGATGACATCACAGCACTGACGTGCAAGGCAGTGGCAGTGACGGTTCGTTTTCGTGCCCTTTTCAAAATCCCCTTTGTTTCATTAGTAAAATGTGTTGTGTTCTGACTAAACTGTTGCTTTGTGTACTCATCCACGTGTACCAAGACTTGTGTCTGTTTACATTCCATGCAAGTATTCAATCCTCACACATCCATCCTCTTCTGGGAGAGGAGCAGGGTTTTACCTCCATGTATTGTTGCTGTTTGTCATCATGACGTTCATTGTTGCTCCCCGTGGAAGTCCAAGTTAAGTCAGACGACCAAAAGCTGCATGGGTGTGTCTGTAACATCGTCCAGAGGCCCACAGCTGCTGGATTCCTCAGCCTTCACCGGGAGCAGGAGACTCCAGAGCAGGAGACTCCAGAGCAGGTGTCTCCGGGAGCAGGAGACTCCAGAGCAGGTGTCTCAGGCTCCTAACTGAGACTTGGCTGTGATTTCTCAGCAATAACCAGACCAGGATCAGGCTGAAACGAGTCAATCCATAATGATTTGATCAAAAAAAGGTTTTTGCTTTGTCAGGTCAGGACAACACACAAACATCTCAAAATGCAATTTTTGGAATGAAGGCAGGACCACATCAACTTCAGTGGGTCTCATACAGCTGGAGACATGTCATCAATGCATGAATATGCAGATGAAGTTGCACTACTCACACCTTCTGAACATTCGTGTTGAATTCCATCTTTATTTTGTTTGTGCATGTAAAAGAAGAAAAAAGGCTCCACGTTTGGTCTGAGACAACAAAGTGTAATGACTTGCAAACAGTTGTGTCATGTTCAGGGAAGCTACAAGGTCCAAACAACCAAGAGTTACATGTTGCTTCATCATTCATTTCTTAGTTTGATTGTTCGGAATCACACCAGGAGAGCATCTCAAAGACGAGTCAACCTGTGGTGACTGTGTGAAAGTCAGAAACACCAAGCACACCTGATGAGGTGGGATTCAGGGGGATCGGCTCCTGCATTTCAAAGGGAAACTTGACTTCATTTACTTCTTTCTTTGAGCGTTTCAATCCCATGTGGGAGCCATTGAGGATCAAAAAAGGGACAAATTACACAGTCAAGAATGCTGAGGGGAAGCTGGTCAGGGATGTGCTGACTTTGACAGTGGCCTGATTTCAGTGTGAAATCATTCCTGTCAGCTCTGCTACTGACAGCTTCAGACAAATGGCGAACAGAAAGAAAATAAGCGTCAAAAAAGAAATTAAAAAATGATTTGGACCTCATCTCATTGGGGTGAAAGGGCCAAATTAAAGCGGCCCTTATCTCCTCTCGCACTAACAATTACTTGGTTTCCAGAATGTCATTGTTCACCAGATGAGTGGCAAATGGACCGCTCTCCGTAAATACGCTTTGACTTCATCCTGAAAAAATGCCAATCCTGGAGTCGTTCTAACCAAATTAGCTTCGGCCCTGCAATATTGAAGAGAGTGCTTTTTTCTCATTTGAGTGAAGGGAAGAAGAAAAGATGCTGATGGGAGGGTGGTGATGATGGATCTCAGATGAAGAAAGGTGAAGTTTCTATCCACAATGTTGTATACAATTGCTGGTTTTGTAATGCACTGTAGAACAGTCCCATGGTCCTTTTTATAGAAATGTTATTTCAATGGTGCATTCTTTTTGTTTGATAAATAAAGTTTTGATACAAAAGCAAAGGTATTCATGCGTGTGGGTCTCACTGTGACACGGGTCCCTGACGTGCTGTGATCCAGGCTGAGCCATCACCAGTATCCATGAACACAACCATAAAGCGCATTCAGACTTGGCACGGACCTAGAGAATCTTGCTTTATGTGTGAGAAGTTTACCACTTAGTTCAAGGTTTATTGTGCAACTATAGGTTTATTGGTAGATTCCAGTTCGGTGATGATGGCTTTGGGCATAACTGTTATGGAGATGCCAGAGTTACCATGAGCTTCCTTTGGCCAAGATGGCACCAAAACGTAGGTGTAGAGGAGCAATGACTAAAAGAAAGCCCAGCTGTGTCTGGGATGTGACATCTACGTCTGCAAACCTGGATATGATTGCACTATAGGATACCAAAAAATGATGTGAATCTAAAATGAATTTCCCTAACCTTGTTAGAGACACAGAACTGGTAGGGGCACAACCTCACCTTGCAGGCATGTATGTTGCTGATATTGAGCTCCAAATGTTTTACCCCTCAGTGAACTCTAGGAGAACGTTGCAACACGGGACCCATCCAGGAGGGTATTACCTGGGACTGAAGGATTCGAAGAATGAAGAACCATGGGACCATGGAGAAGTTGAGCTGAGTCACTTTTACAGACATTTCATGACCAGTTACAGCCAGGACCTGGTGCATTGTCAAATTTTAAACAGGTTAAAAATGTGGCCCTGTCCTAAGGAAAGATTAAATTATTATCTGTGTTTTTTTCAAACAGACTAATGCAGCTATCAGGCTCCCCTCCTGTGGAACCGTCTCCCAGTTTCAGTCCAGGACCCAGACCCCCTCTCTAGGTTTAAGAGCAGACTTAAGACCCTCCTTGTTGATCAGGCTTATAGTCAGGACTGCTTAGGCTGGCCCTTAGATCTGCTGCTATAGGCTCAGACTGCTGGGATCTCCCATGATGCACTGGGCTTCTCTCTCCTCCTGTCCTCAGACGTGTTACCAACTCCTCTTCTTCTCTCCTCATCCCAGATCCTGGTGCTGCTGGAGGAGGCTCCAGACCTGAAGAGGCTCCAGCTGCCACCCGTAGCTCCACCTGCTCACGTCCCCGTCTGTCCATCAGTCTCTCCTCCTTTCTCTCTCTATTTATCTCTGTCCCTCTCTTTCCTTCTGTCTCTCTGTCTTCCTCCATTCTCTGTCTTTGTCTCTGTCCATCAGTCTCTCCTCCTTTCTCTCTCTCTTTATCTCTGTCCCTCTCTCTCCTTCTGTCTCTCTGTCTTCCTCCATTCTCAGTCTTTGTCTCTGTCCTGCTCTCCTGCTCTCTCTCCGTCCCCACTGATCCTGGATCTGCTCCACCTTCCTGCTGGTAAAGGAAGGTTCTGGTGGCTGCTGTTGCAGGATGTGCTGCTGATGGAGAATTGTTGGGTGGAGGTTCATTGAAGGAGGGAGGTGCTGGACCTGCTCTACTTGGACAGAGTCAGGACAGAACTTTGGCTGGGGTTTGGTGACACATAAAACTGACTGGACTTGACTTGACTTGCACAAACCAGTTGATTCTGTCAGGATGCAGCACCTGACACTTGGTCACACACTGTTCAAGTAGAATTCTGTTGTGTCTCCCACTTTCCCAGTGTCCCAAATAAATAAATACCTGGACTTTTTAATGCATTTGACTATAAAGTTTGAAGTTATGTAGAACAGCAATGTACGACATTAAGAATTAGTAGACGTGAGCTCATCTCCACAGTCCAACTCAGCATGTCAAAATTCCACAAGTGAAGTCCAAGAGTCAGGCTGAGGTGCAAATGGACCTCTGACCTGTGACTTTGACTCCTGAGCCACAGCAAATCCCACTCTTCATGTGGAAATTGTTTTGTGTGTGTGTGTGTGTGTGTGTGTGTGTGTGTGTGTAGTAGAACAACAAATGCAACAGTTTGGGTAAATGGTATTGCAAATGTACCACAGAGAACCTTCAGCATATTTTTCTACATGCTGAAAATAACATTGTGTTTATACAGTATAAGAATCAGCTCAGGGATGCATGGTTTTGACCAAGTAAATACAGCAAATTTATTAATACAGCACGTTTCAGCAACAAATCAGCTCAAGGTACTTTACATTTTGTGCTTAAGAAGAACATATTAAAATCATATTTAAACATACAATATTAAAAACAAGAAGGAAATAAGACAGCTGAAATATGAGAAAAGGAAATACTAAAGAAAGAGAAAAAAGCAGGTAATGCAAGAGCTAAAACAGAATAAAAAGAATTAAAATAGCAAAATTGTGTTACAGTGCATAAAAGTCTTCATTTTTGATTTAAATGCACTGAGTTTTTGCAGACCTGCAATTTCCTCTGACTTTGTTCCAGATATTTGGTGCACAGAAATTAAATGCTGCCTCACTGAGTTTACGTCTGGAGTTGGGCACAGATAGTAGACCTGTCCCAGATTATCTGAGAGGTCTGGATGGTTCATAGTTTGGTAAAAGGTCAGAAATGTGTTTTAGCCCTAAACCATTTAGTGCCGTATAAACCAGCAGGAGTATTTTGAAGTCTGTTCTCTGAGAGACAGGAAGCCAGAGTAAAGACCAGAGAACTGGAGTGGTGTGATCCACTCTCGTGATGGTAGTGAGGACACAAACAGCAGCATTTTGAATCAACTGCAGCTGTCTAATGGCCTTTTACCTAGACCTGTAAAGACAGTAGTGTAGTACAAGTAGTGTGTGTACAATAGAATAGTATAGAAGTAGAATCTACCGAAGATAAATCCATGGATATGTCTTTCCAGATCCTGCTGAGACATGAGTGTTTTATTTTAGGCATGTTTTAAAGGTGATAGTAGGCCAACTTTGTAATTGTCTTCATGTTCCTATTCACATTCAGGTGTGAGTCTATAATTACACCTAGATTTCTGCCTTGATCTGTGGTTTTCAACAGAACTGACTGAAGCTGGGTACTAACTTTTAATTGCTCCACTTCGGCACCAAAAAAACAAACAAACAATCCCGTCAGTTCTGTATTGGTTAACGGATTCTGGCACATCCAGTCACTGATTTCATCAGTGCTGGTACTCAGTGTTTGTGTAGAGCTAAAATCCTCGGGTGATATACAGTAGTCATTTAGATTTGTGGGACATTGTCATCATTCTTATAATTTATTTTGTTGCTTTCCATAATCTGAGTTGATGGAAGCATGTAGATGTTAAACAGAAGAGACCCAAGAATGGAGCCACGGAGAACTCCAGATGAAATTTTTGTTTGCTCAGTTGTGAAGTTACCTAAACACAAAGTAGTAGTAGTATTCAAACCAGTGTGTGCCAGAAAGTCTCTGTTATGTATTGAACAAAAGCATTATATTGTTTTTGTGGCACTATTTTCTGTTCTGAAAAGACGCACATGAAGTGAGGTGATATGCGCATTGATCTGCTTTGATGTGTGCCTGCAAGTAAATAAAAAAGGAAGTCACGTTATGGAAGGTCTTGGTCCTTCATAGTTAATATAACGACAGGATATAACAAACTGGCAACGAGTTTAAACGGATCCCTGATGTGCAACAGACGACAGAGAGGGGGAAATTTTCTCGTTAAAGCGACGAACAAGAAAGACCACCACACCCTTGCACACACTGACTCAATGCTAACAGGCAACCAAGCTGACACAGGGAGAAGAGGACGCGTGAGTAATATCCATCTTCTAAGTGAAGGACACATCGGGAAAATGTCGGGAGGTGTCGCACAAATGGACAGTTTTGATCTTACGACTGGACAACATGTGGAGAGAGTTGAGCAGTACTGTCTCGCTAACAAAGTGGAGGACTTAGCATATCTACAGATGGAAGTAGAACAAGCATCCAAGAAGTACCTGGTGATTAAAACTCACAAGGGCCTATACCAGTACAACAGGCTGGTATTTGGCATTGCCAGTGCTCCAGCAGTATGGCAGCGTGCCATGGATCAGGTACTGCAAAGCCTCCCAGGTACACAATGCTTTTTGGATGACATAATTGTTACTGGTGTTGATGAGGAGACCCATTTGACTAATCTAGCAGCAGTACTGGCCAGGCTAGAAAAATATGGTCTAAGGACAAACAAGAAAAGGTGAGTTCTTTCAAGACTCCATCGAGTACTGTGGACACAAGATCGACAGACATGGACTCCACAAAACCAAGGACAAAATTGAGGCAGTCCTGAATGCACAAGTTTTTACCAAACCTTTCAACTCTTTTGTACCCTCTGAACTCTTTGCTGCAACAAAATGTCACATGGAAGTGGACAAAAGACTGCGAGGAGGCATTCAGCGGTGCTAAGCAGCTCATTCCATCAGAGGAGGGGCTAACTCACTTTGACCCAAATCTTCCCCTTCGCCTCGCCTGCGATGCCTCACCATATGGTATCGGCGCTGTGCTATCACACAAAATGACTGATGGATCTGAATGACCTATTGCTTTTGCCTCCAGGTCCCTAAATGCAGCCGAGCGGAATTACGCACAGATAGACAGAGAAGCTCTCAGTCTAGTATGGGGTGTAAAGAAGTTCAACCAATATTTATATGGGAAACACTTGGCCCTAATTACAGACCACCATCCACTTGTGTCCATCTTTAACCCACAGAACGGTATCTCAACCATGGCAGCGGCACGGTTGCAGCAATGGGCTTTGTTTCTAGGTGCACACACCTACACCATCAAATTCAAAGGGACAAAACTGCATGGAAATGCAGATGGACTTTCTCGTCTTCCACAAATTGACAACACTGAAAATACCACAGATCCTGCAACTGTGTTTCATCTTGCACAAATGGAGCCGCTGCCTGTCATGAATGCTCAGGTGCAACAAGAAACTAACCGAGACCCACTCTTATCCAAAGTGTATGATTTAACATTACATGGCTGGCCAACCTGCAGCGACACCCAGCTTTCTGTGTACTTCAACCACAGAGACCAACTGTCTGTTTGTCAAGGCTGTGTCCTGTGGGGAACCCGTGTTATCCTGCCACCAAAGCTGCGCACAAGGGTGTTAGACTCGCTACACGATGGACATCTTGGTGTAGTCAAGATGAAAAATCTTGCTAGGAGCTATGTGTGGTGGCCAGGCATAGACTGTGATATAGAGAATCTGGCTAAATCCTGCAGTGGTTGCACGGCATCAGCCTCAGACAGCACCTGTACACACTTGGGAGTGGCCATCCACTCCATGGCAGCGCATCCATGTGGACTATGCTGGACCTTTTATGGACTAAATGTTTCTCATCGTGGTCGATGCTCACTCAAAGTGGCCAGAAATCTTTTCTGTGAAACAAGCAGCAGCTGCTATCACAGTCAGCACTCTTCGAACACTGTTTGCACGGATGGGTCTGCCACAGCAGCTGGTGAGTGACAACGGCACTCGGTTCACTGGAGAAGAGTTTCAGTGTTTCATCAAGCGCAACGGTGTACGGCACATCACTTCAGCCCCCCATCATCCTGCAAGAAATGGACAAGCTGAATGTTTCAGTCAGTCCTTCAAGCAATCAGTGAAAGCCAGCCGGAAGGAGTGCTAGCCGCTGCAGCAGAAAATTGACAACTTCTTACTGGCATACAGAAACACTGCTCATGCAACAACTGGCTGCACACCCTGCACTGCTTTTCATGGGACCAAATCTGAGATCATGGTTGGATCTGCTGAAGCCAGACAATCACAAATATGTTCAAGATAAACAATCTTCTGCTAAGGACTCAACAAAAACCAAAACAAGAGTCTTTATCATCGGGCAAAAGGTGTTTGCCAGAGACTACAGAGGCTCGAACCAGAAATGGCAGTCAGGAAAGATTCTTTCACAAACGGGACCCCTGACATACACCATCGATGTTGGAGCAAACCTAGTCTGGTGCAGGCATGTTGACCAGATCCAGGATTCAGAAACTCACATGGTTCCAGTTCAACCTGAAAGCACCCCTATAGCTCAGGATTTAGATGAGTTTCCCATCACTGCATCACCAGAGGTTCAGGGCTTGTGTGATGTCACTGATGCTCAGTCAGTTGAACTGTCCACACAGAGTCACGCAGACTCTAGCCAAATGGTCAGACGTTACCCTGAGAGAAATCGCAGAGCACCTCAGAGACTTGATTTGTAGGAAATCACTGAGGATGTTCCATATTTTTGTTGGAGTAAAGTTACAGAGTCACAACATTTACTTGAATTTACCTTTGGTCGATGTTCACTGTTTCACATCAAAGCTGGATGGGAGGAATTGTTATGTATTGAACAAAAGCATTATATTGTTTTTGTGGCACTATTTTCTGTTCTGAAAAGACACACATGAAGTGAGGTGACGTGTGCATTGATCTGCTTTGATGTGTGCCTGCAAGTAAATAAAAAAAGGGAGTCACGTTATGGAAGGTCTCGGTCATTCACAGTTAATATAACGACAGGATATAACAGTCTCATCCAGTTTTTCAGACAATCAAGAAGAATATAAGTATTAAACACCATAAGAGCAGTCGAAGTGCTGTGGTGTCATCAAAAACCTGACCGGAGGACAACAAAACAGCTCAGAAGTCATTCAGCTGAACCAATGTGTTTAATTCACTGCGTGTGCGTTGAATTATCTAAGAATTATTATTTTTGGAGACACCACAATGAGAAACATCAGACTTTATTCGCAAATTCTGAGAAAGGCCAAAGAATAACAGGCCAGTTACAGACTGTGAATCTTTGAGAGACTGCATACTGGCTGTCACGTTACAGGCTTGAATGAGATGAAATGAGAACAATGTCACCTCTGCCATTAAAAATGTACCCCTCAGTCATTTCAAACATTGGCAGCGTTGAACTTCTTGCTTCAGATGCATTTGAATCACTGGTAGAAGACCTAAAGAAAGCTGATATTGTGTCTTCATCAATCGATGAATCCACAGATGAACCTCATAATGTGCAATTGTGCCTAGGTATCCATTTTTTGACTGCAAATGCTTCTAAGAGGAACTTCTTGAATTATTGTCATGAGAGGGACACACACATTAGTGTTGGTTTAAAGTTTGTCATGACCTGCTGCTTGCTGGCTGCAAATTAAATGTCTTGCCAAGTTAAAATTCTTGGTTTGAAAATCTACTGAATTTGTATTTGATTAGCCCAACTGTATATCTGTATCTTGGCTGGTGAGGTATTCTGTTAGCATGACAAGTTAGCATGGCAAAACACCCACGGGGTCCTGCTGCGCACAGGCAAGTCATACCAAACATTTGCTGCCAGCTCTGAGTCCCTGCAGGGGTTCAACCCTAAGACACGTTGAACAGCCGCCAGCCCAAAAAACGTTCACCGCTTGAACCCCCAAAAACATGCACTACAAGAGCCGCAGTGCCCCTCAGCGGAAAGGCATGTCAACATACGCATACAACAAGAGATTAACACAAATGAACTGCATCAAGAACTCAGGTCCTGAGCAGCCACACATTCCACGTGTTCTTCCTGCCGAGCAGAAGAAGTAAAACTGAGTCTGAAGATTAATTTGACATAACTGAGCTGACCATGTTGTTGCACAATAAAGAAAGAAAAAAACTACTGCAAAAAAATCATCACTAATGGGCCACATGTGTTTTCAGGGGTTCAAATGTTTGCCTTCATAACAAATACAATTCTACAAGTCTACAATTTCATTTAGCAGACGCTTTTGTCCAAAGCGACGTACAACACAAGCAAGAATTTAGACTTAATTAAGGAAAAGCCCATAGGAAGTGCAAAAGTGCTTCAGTTGTGATTTGGTCACAGGTACTGCCATCTAGTGGCAGAAGAAGTGTCGCCCCCCCTCCTTTTTTTTTAACATACAACATCACACAACCCAGTTAGTGCTACATAATCACTAAGTGCTGGATCTTGGACCCTCTGACTTGTTCTACCCCACAGGACAGAGAGGAGAAGAGTCAGGTTAAGTGCCTCGGTGCTCTCTGAACAATTGAGTCTTCAATTGTCTCTTAAAAGTAGAAAGGGACTCAGCAGAACGCACAGAGTTCGGTAGTTCGTTCCACCATTTGGGAACAACAGAAGAGAAGAGTCTGGCTAGGGATTTGGAGCAGCGCTGGGCTGGAAGCACCAGGCGTCTTTGGCATGCAGAGCGTAGTGGGCGAGAAGGAGAGTAGACCTGGATCAGGGATTCCAGGTAGGCTGGAGCCGTTCTTGGGATTGTTTATAAGCATGTGACTTCTTCATTAAATCTGTTTTGTGCAGTGACTGAGCTTGAACGTGGTTCAGAGGTGGCATGGTCGTCTAGCAACCGAAGGGTCGCTGGTTTGATCCCCACTGACCATGTCCAAGTGTCCTTGAGCAAGATAATAATAATTGCTCCTGATGAGTAGGTGTGTGTGTGTGTGTGTGTGTGTGTGTGTGTGTGTGTGTGTGTGTGTGTGTGTGTGTGTGTGTGTGAGAACGGGTGAATGAGAGGACACTGTAAAGCTTTGGGAGCCGCTCAGGTAGAAAGGTGCTATGTGGACATGAGTCCATTTGACCACTGACCAGTTTAGGTGTTCCTGAGATATCTAAATGTCCAATCTAAATGTAAAAAGCAACAAATCACACAAAGAAATTGGTGGATTTTCTTCCTGACGAACACTTCTAAATACAACCTGTGTCTTGGCGAGGTTGATTAATTTCAGGTCTGCATATTAATGAGCAGCTCATTTCAGCACCAGAGGCCAGATGTTACAAACCAGTCTGTCCCAGTTGTAGTAGGTTTTGAGAAATACTTCAGCCGAATGACTTCATTGTATTTTCTATTTCTTATTTTCTCTCCACTGTCTTTTTGTCCTCCATCCAAGATGGAGCAGTCCAGCCATCTGTGAATGACACTGCCACACAACTCAGTATAGTTGACAGATGCCAGAAACAACAACTCAGCCTTCAGAGGATTGAAAACTTGAATGAAGTCAAGCTTTCAGACAGTAGCTGCTAATTTCTGAGCCAGAAACTTTCCAACCAGAGCTCTTGGTCTTGGGATTATTAACTGTCTCTGCAGAAACATCTACAAGGTTTTGAATTGTAGTTGAGAAGGCTTTGTGGATGTGTTGATCTGGATCAAGAAACACAGAACAGTGGCCGCAAGCACACTCGCACATCTGCTGGGGGGCCGACCAGCCAAGACACTTCATTCAAAGTCAGCAAGTCTAATGAGTTCCTGCAAAACCCTTGAAATAGATTCTTTCTAAGAGTTGTAATTCTACTTATACTAAGGTTTACTTGATGCAATTAACCCATGATGAATTATCTTCCATCCCAGCTATCCGGGACAACCCCCTCACACACATTTACTTTCTCCTGACCCTGCATCAGACACAAAGTAAATGTTGACACACTGGAGACACTGGCGATGGCCTGAATAGCCAATCAAGACCACACAACGGCCCAGTTCAGACCTGGGATGAACACGCTTCCTGCAGAGGGGAACAACCGGGCCCTCTAGCACCTCACACAGGGCCTCAGATACTGTAAAAATAATATTGAAAAGGAACTGAATTCTGATTTAATTCATGAAATCATATACTTTACAGATGACATCGAAACAAAAGTTTTGTGAGGAAGCAACAAACCTGCTCATTTGTGTTGGGGCGTGAAGGGTTAAATGAGTGCTCCCCTCCCAGGATGCATCAGCATTTTACAGCTTTATTTTTTAAACTGACAGCCTGAATCAACAACGGTGACAAAAGGGAGACAACACACAATATGACGGTACGTGAAGTAATTTTGCCAAAAGGACTTGTAGATGTGAGTGCCAGGCAGAGAAGAGCTTGAGCTGCCCCACCCAGTCGCTGCCAAACCAGTAACGAGAGCCGAATGAGTCCAGAAAGGGAGCCCTAATCCATGAGCACAGATTAGAAGTCTCAGATCAATTTAGAAACTGAGATCAGTGATTGCTCTTCCTCAGCTGATAGAGACATGTAACGACGCATATGAAATCAGTTTCTTGAGTAAAGTATTCATATTTCTTCTTCTTCACCTTTTGCAAAGTCTAAGGAACTGGTGGTGGACCTGAGGAGGACAGAGTCTCCTGTGAACCCTGTTTCCATCCAGGGGGTCAACGTGGACACTGTGGAGGACTATGATAATCTGTGAGTCCACATAGACAACAAACTGGACGGGGCTCAGAACACTGAAGCCTTTGAGAGGACAGAGGTGCCTCTACTTCCTGAGGAGACTCAGGTCCTTCAATATCTGCAGGACCATGCTGAGGATGTTCTACGAGTCTCTGGTTTCTAGTGCGGTTCTGTTTACTGTGGTGTTCTGGGCAGCAGACTGAGGACTGCAGACGCAAACAGACCCAATAGACTCATCCTCTAAGCCGGTGGTGTGGTGGGGGTGAAACTGGACTCCTTAGAGGCAGTGATGGAGAGAAGGATGCTTCTGAAACTACAGAGCATCCTGGACAACATCACCCACCCCTCCATCAGCTCCTGGTCCAACACAGGAGGACACGGACCACCAGACTCAGACCCCCCACCTCAAAAACTGAGTGCCACAGAGGTCCTTTCTCCCAGTGACAATAAAACTGTAGAACACATCTCAGTGATTGGACTGTCGACCATCCACACCACTGTTCTGTCTCCATTCATGTCAGCGACCCTCTGATTGTTCTTCTTTTTGCTCCCTGCTCTTTTGTTCTTTGTATAACATCTTGTTCTGACACGATGAGCTGAGCCTGGTTCTCTCTTCATTCCCTGTTAAAACTGTTGTTGAGTGGAGCGCTGTTACGAACACAATTTTCCTTGGGGATGAATAAAGTATTCTGATTCTGATTTTAAAGACTAACTCCACCCACACACCACTTTCTTCCTGCAGAAAACCAATTTAGAGCCATGAGGAGTTGGTGGTGGACTAAACTCTAGCAATTTGATCCAGATTACCTGCAAAATTCAGATGGAGGACAGGAAATGAGCATTCACGAGCCTGCATGCATCATCATAAAATAGCTAAACATCTTAGACAAGATCTAACGTCACAAATGACCTGGACCAGTGGTTTTCAATGTCGGGGCTGCGGCCCCCTGAGGAGCTGCCATGAGGTGCTACAGGGACTCAGAAAACTGGAGGGAAGTTAAGAAAAAACTGTAAAAATAGAGCCCATGTTCTCCCTGTTCCTGCTGGGTTCTCTCTGGTACTCCAGCTTCCTCCACAGTCCAAAGACATCAAGAGGGACCAGGTTAATCCAGACTCTAAATTGACCGTAGGCGTGGCTGGGAGAGCCAATGGTTGTCTGTCTCTATGTGTTGGCCCTGCCATGGACTGGTGACCTGTCCAGGGGGAAGGCTGCTGGGATAGGCTCCACCCCCACCACCCTGAACAGGAGAAGAGGGAGAACATGGAGGGATGGATGGATGGATGATGGATGGATGGATGTAGAAATACAATCTAATTTTTGATCATTATTATAAGATATAATTATTTTTTTAAATCGTCATTTTAAAATATAGTTTATCATATCAAAATGTTATTTGCCATGCTCATCCCTCTGATTGCCTGCCAGTCAATGTCGGTGGGTTTGCAAAGGGGATCCCTGCCAGAAGCTAAGACTGTTTGGGGGGCCATGGCCTGGACAGGTTTGGGAACTCCTGCTCTGGACGTCCTGCTACAGCCGGCCTGGAGTCCAGAGTTTTATGACTATTATGAGTGTGCTTGAGTCAATGAACTGAGCAGCACTGAGTGACTGCTGTCTGGTTGTGACCAGGGTGAGAGTCCCTATTTCTATATTTCTATTGGACTATTATTTCTATCAAAGCTCTAATGTAATGTTACTTGAATGTGACGTGGCTGTAACACGTCATCGGGCTAAAGGCGTAGCATGAGCCATGTACTCTTGTCCTGCTGGTGTGTGTGTCTGTCTATTTCAGCAGCGACGTAAGTGGTCCCTCTCTACCTCGATGTTGCCTCAACTCAGCTCCTCCAGACAGACAGATCTCGTAATCATCTCTCAACTTTGATCCTTCATGGGTAAACATTTTCCAGACTTGAGATTTCTTTTTTTCTCAATTCAAGTGGTTTGTACAGTTGTAAAACTGAGCAAAACGTCAGTATTAAGATGGTGATTTACTTCATGATTTTTTTTACTTTTTAGTTTCACTCAACACAAAATTAGCTTGAAGAACAAGGGGACACATTTCTAAAATTGAACTAAATCAGACAAAAAGCTTTTATTAAGGCAGATGTGAGTAATGTAGGCCAGTAACTCAATCAGCATGACTGAATCATTGTAATTCCCGCAAAAATAATTTTAACTGAAATTTGAAATCATTCTTTACACTTGTATTCCTCTTTCGATTCAGAACAGATTTTAAAATTCTCCTTCTACCATCAAAGTCCTCAACAATCAGGCTCCTTCATCCCTGCCAGAGCTCCTAGTCCCCTATGATCCAGCTAGAACCCTTCACTCCCAGGATGCAGGGTTCTGCTGGTTCCTAGAGTTCTAACAGTAGAATGGAGCCAGAGCCTTCAGCTATCAGGCTCCTTCATCCCTGCCAGAGCTCCTAGTCCCCTATGATCCAGCTAGAACCCTTCACTCCCAGGATGCAGGGTTCCTGCTGGTTCCTAGAGTTCTAACAGTAGAATGGAGCCAGAGCCTTCAGCTATCAGGCTCCTTCATCCCTGACAGAGCTCCTAGTCCCCTATGATCCAGCTAGAACCCTTCACTCCCAGGATGCAGGGTTCCTGCTGGTTCCTAGAGTTCTAACAGTAGAATGGAGCCAGAGTCTTCAGCTATCAGGCTCCCCTCC
This sequence comes from Aulostomus chinensis, assembly GCF_037954235.1. Lineage (NCBI taxonomy): Eukaryota > Metazoa > Chordata > Actinopteri > Syngnathiformes > Aulostomidae > Aulostomus > Aulostomus chinensis. The sequence goes on from NC_141338.1 coordinate 25,143,752, forward strand.
TGAGGAACCGTCTCCCAGTTTCAGTCCAGGACCCAGACCCCCTCTCTAGGTTTAAGAGCAGACTTAAGACCTCCTTGTTGATCAGGCTTATAGTCAGGACTGCTTAGGCTGGCCCTTAGATCTGCTGCTATAGGCTCAGACTGCTGGGATCTCCCATGATGCACTGGGCTTCTCTCTCCTCCTCCTGTCCTCATACGTGTTACTAACTCTTCTTCTCCCCTCATCCCAGATCCTGGTGCTGCTGGAGGAGGCTGCAGACCTGAAGAGGTTCCAGCTGCCGTGAATGCTGTGAATGAGAATGGGAGGAGCAACACTGAATCGTCTGCCTCCAGCAAACCACCATCATCAGCATGGAGGCGCGAAATCAGTTTTGGTTGGATGATAGAAAATGAGGTCAGGGACAATGGATTTGATTTAACTGATGCGATGACTGATGGCCTCATGTTTTCTTGGTGAAGGTATCTGCTGTCTGGCTGTAAAGCATTTTGAGTCTGAAAAGTGTCACACATTTGTATTCAAACAGGTGAATAACCTTGCTGATGTGCAGGTGCGTCACAGATACATACGGTATTGAACAATTCTAATTCAACTGACATCCTGCAATGTGTCTTGAACAAACACACCACATTCACAAGTCACACAACTCACAAGCAGGAACAAACGGTGGAGAACTGTTCGTGTACTGAGGTCCTGCATTCAGTACATTGCAATTATGACACCTGTCTGTCACACCATCCTCAGCTGGCTGCAGCAGGGCACTCATTAACCACCCAGAAATAAATATCAGTGCCGGTGTGCCAGTTATCCCTCCTGCTGCATCACGCTATCTGCCCCTGGTCCACACAGACGCTCCAGGTGCTGCACTGCTGAGTGCTGCGGGTTATAAAAAGCCCACTAAATCCTGAGAGACTCGCAACGAGAATCCACCGCAGCAGAGTGTTTAACACCGCCGCTTTAGCTGAATTAACACTGACCAAGGTTGTGTGCTCACTTATTTGAATGAGGTTTCATTATCTAAATTTATTTTAGAATATCCTTGCCAGGCTTTTGACTCATTTTATAGTTATTATTGATATTTTATACTTGTTTTAGACTTTACTGTGACTTTATGTCAAGTTTAAGTTGAATTTTAATTTGTTTTATCATGGTTTTAGAGGGTCACATGTAAAACTTCTGAGTTAAACAATGAGAGAACTGGCTGAGGTGGTCTCAACTCAGAGCAGAGCAGGAACTGGTCTGATGGTTCTGGTCTCTCAGTGCTGTGTTGTGTTCTTCAGATGTGTTCATTTGGGTGTGTTTCCAATGTCATCATGGTGCTGAGGGTCCTGGGCCGCTCCTCTGCAGTCGCGCTCTGCTACAGTTGTGACGTTGTAATCTCTCCTTTTGTTCTTTTACAAACCGTCATGTTTTCCTTTACTGCATTAACAGTTCTGACAGCGATCCTTTTTTAAGAATATGTTACATCCTGGGGCTGCACGGTGGTGCAGTGGTTAGCACTGTCGCCTCACAGCAAGAAGGTTCCGGGTTCGAGTCCCGGCTCAGGCACGGGATCTTTCTGTGTGAGTCTCCATGTTCTCCCCGTGTCTGCGTGGGTTCTCTCTGGTACTCCAGCTTCCTCCACAGTCCAAAGACATCAATTTGGGGATGAGGCTGATTGATACTCTAAATTGACCGTAGGTATGAATGTGAGTGTGAATGGTTGTTCGTCTCTCTATGTTGGCCCTGTGATGGACTGGCGACCTGTCCAGGGTGAACCCCGCCTCTCGCCCGTTGACGCTGGGATAGGCTCCAGCCCCCCCGCGACCCTTAATGTGTAGGAATAAGCGGAAGATGATGATGGATGGATGGATGTTACATCCTGTTCATGTGACTGGTTATTGACACAATAAAAGTATTTTGTTTGTACCAAACCACGGAGTTCTCTGATCGTCTCTGAGTTACTGTGATGTACCATTTCGTTGGTGTGCCCTGTCCTCCTGTAAGAACAGGCAAATGCTAACTTCCTTAGCCTGAGCTGAGGGTGAAACCATAACCTTACCACTTGATTAGCCTTCCAATACTCCCATATGATCATCAGGTTTGGTGAGTGACTGAAAGAACAGGGAAATCTGCAGTTGAAGATACTTTTTTCCCCTGGGAGGGAGGTCAGGCCCACCGCTTGGCACTGCTTGCAGAGTGGAATACACAGGGGCTCAGGTATCGTCATTATTTTCCTGCTGCAGCTGTAGCTCCATCACACTACAGTGACCTGCTGTTGCCGGGTAACGAGCTCCAGTGAGAGATCTGCTGCTCCTTCCTGTACTTTCATGACTCACCATCACCTGCTCAGAGAGAAAGTGCTTCGAGGAGACCAAATGGACCAGTCCAAGCTGGCTCAGCCTATTGAGCCACTAAGAATGAAAAGCTGAAGTGACTTCGGTCTCCATTGTGAAGCCTGAAAGCTTTCAATTGCTACATGCAGCTTTCATTTTTATTGAGCTGTTTCCTGCTTCTGAGAGCAAACGGGTGTGAACTCAGCTTCACACTTTGATTCATTTTGTTTCCTCGTGTGATGCTCACAGTTATTTTGGTTCTGCTGTCTGCTCTGTTTCTTCTGCATTTAGAGTGAACTTTGTTTGCTTGCACTGTCTCTGTTGTGTGGCTCGACAGTCTCCCGTGTGTGTGGAGACTGACGAGCTGCCAGCTTGTGTCTGCAGGCTGATGAGGCGGATGAATGAGGCCTGTGGTGAGCTGGTTGTTAGCAAAGAATGAGGCAGAAGGATAAACTCTCTGACAGTTTGTCTTCTTCTTCCATGTGGAGATGTCAGCCTCCATCTGGTGCCTGCCAGCCTGACTGACACCACCGACCACACAACGTGATTAGATGACAAGAAAAAACAAAATTCAAATCTGCTAAGAGGAAGAGAGTCAGTACAGTGGTGAACATGAGTGTCTGATTTACTGTAGATTACATGAAACAGGTTTCAGGCGTCAAAGTCTCATTACTAAAGAGTTTACACTGAAAGAAATTAGATGAAGAGTTTGAAAAATTGAGGATCATAAGTTTACTTCACCTTCTGCTTGTTAAGTTATTGACCCCTTCATGTATTCCCTCACTAGCAGTGATACCCTGTGTTGCCTGGAGGGAAAAAACAGTTTTTTCATGCATCCTGCTATTTTGGACTTTGCTGTGAATGTCTTCCTCTCTATTATTTTGAAATGACTTCTGTTTTATGTCAAGTTTTGTTTCCAAGAAAAGCTCAGAAGGTAGAAACTCGTCACTGCAGCTATTTCCCACTGAATAGGTCAATGGAAACATTCCAAAATAACATCCACAGAGCAACAGACAAGAGGACTGAGTGTTGAGTCAAAGCTGGGGTGATTAAGTGAACCTTCCATTCGAGCCATCAGTAACCTTTCTGTAACAGTTAGACATTTCTCTATTTTCCCCTTTGTTTGTCAGGTCCAGTCTCTGCAGGACTAAAGCGTGGTTCAGCTCATTAGTCTTTGCCGGATTGTTCAGCTGTGGGCCTCAGGACATAGAGCCAGCCAACGTGAGAAACAGTAATAAAATATATGCTTGTCCATTTTAGACACCTGTCCCAAATATATGCCCGTTCCTTTTAGATGACTGTCTTAATTACCTGTCCCCCATAAATGCCTGTCCTCTATAGACTAACCCAAATATAATAATAATGATAATAATAATAATACATCTTATTTACAGCCCGGTGGAGCAGTGGTCCTCCCTATGGCCCCCAGCAAGAAGGTTGTGGGTGGAGCCCCGGCTGCAGCACGGGGTCTTTCTGGGTGAGTCTCCATGTTCTCCCTGTTCCTGCTGGGTTCTCTCTGGTACTCCAGCTTCCTCCACAGTCCAAAGACATCAAGAGGGGACCAGGTTAATCCAGACTCTAAATTGACCGTAGGCGTGGCTGGGAGAGCCAATGGTTGTCTGTCTGTATGTGTTGGCCCTGCCATGGACTGGTGACCTGTCCAGGGGGAAGGCTGCTGGGATAGGCTCCACCCCCACCACCCTGAACAGGAGAAGGGAGAACATGGAAGGAGGGATGATGGAGGGATGGATGGATGGATGGATGGATGGATGGATGAATGTGTGGCAGGGTGATACAGTAGTTGCCTTGACAACATCACTGTGGGAATTTCCACCCCCGGAAATTAGTAAATGTTAAGTGTGAGCATTACTTTTTAAAGCAACCAACAGGTATGAAGAGTACAGGTTCTCAGAAGTAATTCCACATGGCAGAGAACATGTCTACTTAAAATGAATTTATTGACTTTGAAAAGAATAAACGAAAACAGATAATAAGCTGAAACTTTGTCCACGACCAGGGCGTCAACCCAAAATTACCAAAACAACGATGAAAACTCAAAGAAAAAAAAGAGTTTGCGGACAGGGCTGAGCAGCAGGGGTCAAATCAAGGGAGGGGAAGTCACAACAAACGCAAACCACCAGTGGTACGGCAATCAAAATCGAGAGTGCAGCAAAACCCACCTCCAAGGGAATGAACTGCTGCCTGGGCCCACAGCACCTGTCAAGCAGAAGGAAAAGAGAAAATTAAAACAATTCTATATCAAACATAACATCATGCAATGACCCTGGTGGTGACCCTAAAATCCAACAAAATCACAAATACTGAACATACTCAGAAAAAATGTATATCAATTAACCAAATTCTTTACTTTAACACAACAACTAACAGAAGGAAATAAATACATAAACCAACCAAAAATGCACTGAAATAATAATGGAACCTATTAAAACAATTATGGCTATCCAGAACAGCAGCAGCAGCGGCTGGCGCGACAGGAGCCATAGCTGGAGCAACGCCACACAGCAGACGCATGGTTAAAGGAACAGCAGAGCTGACACTGTAGCTGTCACTGCAAGCAGCAGTCGTGTTTAGGGGTGGTAGCCGGTGATGGGCCACGCACCTCCACAGCCTCAGCGGGCTGTGGCACAGCCTCCCAGACGACAGGAGGAAGGAGTTGGTCCACAGCTTCTACTGCGTTGCAAGAAAGCAGCCAAAATGTTAAAATCAGCTGAGAGCCGAGGGCCAGCTGATTACAGGCGAATAACGCAGACGAGAAGCGACCACGCTGGAATCCGAGCGAGTCAACTGGTCCCTCCACACCAACAGCCAACTACACACATACCAACGCCAGTGTGACCAGTGCGCACACAGCAATGATTGCGTAGTTGAATGGAGAGGGCGCACAGGCCAAGTGCTACCTGTCCCAAAAGCAGCGGAGTATGATGGCGGCCACACAATCATGTTAAGACTCACGCCACTCCGCCACACCAGGCTGTGACCACCACATCAGTCTCCTCCAAGGAGGGAAAGAAAGAAAGAGGTGTGGCTATGCACCTGCTTATATCGGCGCACCTGGTGCCACCAAACAATAGCGCCCTAAAAGTTGGCACAGTGTCATACGGTGGCATGGACCGCCACTACATCATACCGCCACAGATGGATGGATGGATTCCTGATGTTAATTACTGGCGACAGTTCCCAATGTGGTCACATGACTAAATGTAAGAACATGTACTTGTGTGGAGTTATCGTATGTTCTACTCCCTTCACTGTTAATCTCATAAATTGTCTGTGTGGTTAAGGGTATGCAGGTGACTCCATCAGCTCCCTACAACCTCAGCAACATCAGGTGTGAGGAGGAGTGTCGCTCAATAGCAGCTCATCATAAACAAGCAGCCCACAGAATCAGCGCCCTTTGTAATGTTGGCACTGGACAAGTGGACAAGCCTCCCTCAGGGGGCAACCATGTTTGTTACTACAGTGTCTAGTTACTACTTTTGGTACTATAGTGCCTAGTTTCTGCGTTTGTTACTACATTTGTTACTGTAGCGTGCCACGTACCATATTCATGCCCTCAATACCTTGGCTCCAGATGGCCTTAATGAAGAGTTTGACACCAGGCCATCTTTGTACATGGGTGTTTTATAATGTGCAATCTAAAGCCTTACCCTACCCATCCATTCTGTGATACTGATCATATGTGTTGGTACTCTATCTCATCTGTTTCAATCCCTATTCAAACCAGCACTTTACTACTTCCTTGGCATTGTTTGCAATACTTGTGTCAAGGTGTGCGGGGGAAACAGGATTCAAATGCAGACAACAGCCAATGGAGTTCACACAAAACTCTTTAATTGACAAGAAGGCAAAGGACAACTCTGGTAGTTCATAGTACAACGGAAGAAAACAAAGTACCAACAAAAGGGGTTAACAGGCCTAAGTCCTGGATCGATAAAAGTACAAACAAAACCAAGTATAAAACTAGACTGAAAACTAAACTTACTGGGGAACACAGAGGAGCAGGGAACAGAATCAGAATAGAATCAATAAACTGACACCAGACAATGGGAAACACTGAGGTTTAATACACAGGTGGTGTAATCACAGGTGAGACACATTGAGGTAGTCAGGGAAGAGAGCACAGGAAGACAGGACACTAACTACAAAATAAAACAGGAACTCAAGGACAAGGATCATGAAAACTTGTGAGTCTTGAGGGGGATATGAATGAAGAGGTGACTTTGAAACATTTCTAATATTTATATATGCTGTATTTCCAATATTTCCCTCAGATTTTTTATATTTTAAAATATTTATAAAAGGGTTTCATGTGTCTCTTATTATTCCATGTTTAGATTGATTTATTATTCATTCAAACACATGTTCTTATATGTGGAGACGACAACTGATCTGCCTCATAGCCTGAGGAGGTTCTGGATGTCTAAATATTTTGAAATGGTGTCAGGAGTATTGCTATTGATATTAAGTATTTGGACTGACTAATCATTTATCTTTAAATGTATTTTATGTACATAGTAACTTGTCTCAGGTGTAGCCTATCTGCACATATTATCATAGGTACCTGCCATTGTCCATCCATCCATTAATCCATCCACTCATCATCATCCCATCCATTAATCCATTCATTACTTCATCCATTAATCCATCCATCCATCCATTCATCCATCCACCCATCCATCCATCCATCCATCCATCCCTCCATGTTCTCCCTCTTCTCCTGTTCAGGGTGGTGGGGGTGGAGCCTATCCCAGCAGCCTTCCCCCTGGACAGGTCACCAGTCCATGACAGGGCCAACACATAGAGACAGACAACCATTGGCTCTCCCAGCCACGCCTACGGTCAATTTAGAGTCTGGATTAACCTGGTCCCTCTTGATGTCTTTGGACTGTGGAGGAAGCTGGAGTACCACAGAGAACCCAGCAGGAACAGGGAGAACATGGAGACTCATCCAGAAAGACCCTGTGCTGCAGCCGGGGCTCCACCCACAACCTTCTTGCTGGGGGGCCACGGTGAGGACCACTGCTCCATCGTGCTGCCTCTGCCATTGCAACCCAGTCTCATGTCAAAACGTGAAAAGGCTCCGTTTGTCCACAGGTCAAAACCTATCAGTTCTACGATAAAGGCCTAAAAATTGTGAAATGGGTACGTTTTTTTCCCCTATTCTTTTCTATTGGAGCGCTGGTAGGTCATGTGACTCTTTCATGCGGGCCTCTCAAAACAAAAACATGGCAGCCGCTCCTGTCATTGTCGGAGGAAAGTGCCTTATTCCAAGATAGTTTTGATTTAATAAAGCATTCTGATGACATTTCTTGCAAGAAATATGCATTTTGTTTTCATAATCTTCGCTCAGTTCTTGTGTAGAATCTTTGGTTTGTTCGTTATTACCATGAATATTTCACCTCTTGGAAGAGAGTCGTTACAGTGTCACATTTCTGCTGTTGCTATGGTGGTTGCCAAGGACGCCACTAGCCTCATTCCAAGTTTTCTGCAGTTGTTATGGTTCAAACCATGGAAACCTAAATGGCGTTCATGTCATTGTATTTTGTCGTTCCATTGCGTCGTTATCTGAGTTGATGTGGGATTGTTTGTCGCGATTGGCATTCTGTCGCGATCGGGGTTTGCGAGATGATGAGACCCAGGATAGATAGTTAGGATTTCTGTAATGATATCCTTGATTAACCCAGACATCAGTGTGGTTTGTTCCACTCAATAATAAATCTGTAAATATAGCGTGAAATGATGGAACTAAAAGGCCACCTCTGAGTGCAGGAGTTCGCCTTGAGGGATGTGACGTCAGCAGACCACGCCCATTAGTTTGAATCATTGTTTATATTCTTCATGCTGATTGGTAGACCTATAATGGTTACAAATGGACTTTGTAGGGAGAATAAACATCCAGAAATTAAATGAATTTGTAGATTGTTTTATTAATCAAAAGATAAAGTATTAAAAATGTTTGTATTTTTTCCTCGGAGTGAGCGACAACTTCCGGATTTTCTCACAGAAGAACGGGGGCCAACTTCCACGGAAGCAGATATATGGAATTATTTTTATTGAACAGCTGTAGTCAACAATCACACAAACAACAACAAACAAGCGTAGCTATTTTATATTTTGATGGTAATTCCTGGGCCAATACGTTTTATATTATTTTTATTAGTCAGCAATCCCACATCAACTCAGATAACGACGCAATGGAACGACAAAATACAATGACATGAACACCATTTAGGTTTCCGTGGTCTGAACCATAACAACTGCAGAAAACTTGGAATGAGGCTAGTAGTGTCCTTAGCAACCATCATAGCAACAGCAGAAACCGAGAGGTGAAAGATTCATGGTAATAACGAACAAACCAAAGATTATACACAAGAACTGAGCGAAGATTATGAAAACAAAATGTATATTTCTTGCAAGAAATGTCATCAGAATGCTTTATTAAATCAAAACTATCTTGGAATAAGGCACTTTCCTCCGAAAATGACAGGAGCGGCCGCCATGTTTTTGTTTGGAGAGGCCCGCATGAAAGAGTCACATGACCTACCAGCGCTCCAATAGAAAAGAATAGGGGAAAAAAACGTACCCATTTCACAATTTTTAGGCCTTCATGGTAGAACTGATAGGTTTGGACCTGTGGACAAACGGAGCCTTTTCACATTTTGACATGAGACTGGGTTGACCATTGTCCTTGTCTGTTTATACCTCTATCCCCAGCAGGTGTCTCGTAGGGGACACGGGTCTATAGGGCGCTGTCCCTGCCAAAGACCTTGTTGTGGTCAAAACATTGTGATTAAAAGAGATAAAATAGTTTTGGGCATCTATAAAAGTGTATCAATATTTTCATCTCTGCCACATAAAAATTCAATATTAAAACCCAATTATATTTTAATAGTTTATTCAATCAGGTTTATTATCATCAACTATTTTTCAGGTCCCTGCAGTGTTATTAATGTTCAAATGTAATGTCATATAATTGCTCTGGGTTATACTGCCAGGGTTTTTCCATTCCATTCAAACAGGGTGGTACTAGTACCACGACCTTCATCACTCTTCCAACTCTCCTCAGCTTAATGCATCTTTGAAAGGAACTTTCAATATCTTAATTTCTGTATGGAGGAGAAGGAAAAAAATAACACTTGACAGTGTTTAGCAAAACAATTGTTTAAATGGTTAAACCTAATTTTAAAATACTCATTAGTTGTTTCTAAATTCATTCATTCATTGTTTTCCGCTTATTCCTTGTATTAAGGGTTGCGGGGGGTGGAGCCTATCTACCCAGAGGCGGGGTTCACCCTGGACAGGTTGCCAGTCCATCGCAGGGCCAACATACAGAGACGAACAACCATTCACACTCACATTCATACCTACGGTCAATTTAGAGTGTCCAATCTGCAAAGGCTGGCCCTTAGATATGCTGCTATAGGCTTAGGCTGCTGGGGGATCTCCCATGGTGCACTGGGCTTCTCTCTACTCCTCTCTGTCCTCCTATATTTGTCATACATAAATCATACTCATACATATTACTAACTCATCTTCTTCTCCGGAGCCTTTGGGCTCCCCTCATCCAAATCCCGGGTGCTGCTGGAGGAGGCTGCAGACTACTGGATTGTGCCACCTCTGCATTTAAATAAATTGACAGAAATATTGGGAACACCTCTCAGTGTAATCTGGTAAAGGTCAACATCAGCACAAATTTCAGCCTCACAAATAAATCAACTCTTGTCAAGGGAGGATTTCCCGCTGGACTTTAGGAGTTTACTAACCCTGGTCATGGTTTTGATGTTGTGGCCGATCGATTGTAAATTGTTTGAAGACTTTACTTCATGGCAAACCTCTGGAGTGGAGAATCTGACCTCAAACTTAAAATGTACCAACATGGATGTATTTCATTACTGGAGTAATATGCTCGTGAGACAAGTGCGAGTAAATCTATATTTGCACTAGTAAGGAACATTACTGAAATTATTACAGACTGAAAGATAAAAAGTAAACGGTGGTATGGTGTTGCTGCTGTCTTAATGCACCACCTTGTTGAATCTCTGACTGCAACACTTAACACTGTCATGGTGAGTTTTTAAGTGCAGCTATGAAGAGCCGGCCATACTTCTTAAGTTGCCTTGAATCGCCACAGCGATAATGGAATCAGTGTCAGTGTTCGAAGATTCTTGATTGTTGTGGGACAGTCGTAGTCGAGGCAACAGTGACCTCAGCTGTTCATCAACAGCTTACACAATGTTAGCCTCTTAGCCATTAAGGCCCCCATGCATAAGATGTGCCCACTACTGGGTCTGGTGCAGGCAGAGTGACCTGGTGATAGATAGATAGATAGATAGATAGATAGATAGATAGATAGATAGATAGATAGATAGATAGATAGATAGATAGATGGACTTGATGAATACACATAAGGGTGCCTTCCTCAGCTACCTTAGCAGGTAGCTGTAGCTTTAGGCCAGGAGCAGATGTCACCAGGTGGTATCCAACCTTCACTGGGTGTTTCAGCACTCAACCACAACACCCTCCAGTTGGTGGGCCCGCAGCGAGTGACCAGCTCACTGCCCATCTGCCCCTGGCCTCCAGCATTCCTCCTCTCTCTTGCTCCAAATCCAGCATGAGGCTCGTTCCGCCTCCTCCACCATCCGGCGAGCTGCTCCCAGGAGCTTGCGGCATGAAGAATGCTTGGTCCTCTCCTTTTGGGGGTTTGCACGGGCCTAGCTCCTTCCTTAAGGAAGGTGATGGCTCTCTGTGCGGTTGTGTGGGCTGGTCTCTTCTTGACCCTTTCCAGCTCTATGGTGTCGGCCAATGAGAGGAGTACTTTGTCATGGCGCCACCTATACCGCCCCTGGGTTAAAGATGTTTTGCACCCTGACAGGAAATGGGCCAAGGTTCCCCTCTGGCCACACAGCTCACAAAGCGGGTCCTCTCTTAGCCCCCATGTGTGCAGATGTACTGGAGAGGGGAGGGTGTCATAAACAGACTGTAAGAGGAAGGAGATCCTCCTCCCTGCTCCTCACTTCCGCCTGCACCATGCCTCACCTGGTTCTTGTGTTTGCGCCTCTCCAGGTTTGAAATTGTGCAGAGCCAAGGCCTTGTCGGTGGATGCACTGGTTGCCTACTATGTCCCGCAACTTCAGGGAACTGACTGCCTGTTCCACAGCTGCATTGGCAGCCCACTTGCGTCCAGACCTGGTTGTCATGCCAGCTTGTCTGATGAGGTCGTCGTTGGAATCCCTAAGACTTAGGACAACTCTGCATTTTGCCACCTTGTACTCAACTACTGATGACAGGGGGAGTTGCAGTTGACCAGACCTGATGTAAAGGCCCACTGATGAGAAGCTTGGGGGAATGCCCAGCCACCTCCGCAGGTGCTTGTTGGTCCTCCTCTCAATGACCTCGATGGCAGTCATGGGAAATTCATAGACCGTGAATAGCCGAAGGAGCCTGGGCAAGAGGCTGTGTTGATACAGCCAGGTCTTGAACTTGCCCGGGAGTAAAGACTCATCAATCTTCTTCAGCCATTCCTCAGTCTGCTTCACCGCCTCAGCAACATTGGCACCATCCGTCAGTGACGCATTAAACCACTTTCTCAGGCATTTTATTGGGTTGCCTTTGATGGATGGAATGACCTCAACCTAGACTTGAAGGCTGAACTTGCTGGTGACTCTGCCCTTGTTAATGACCATGCTTCTGGACTTCCTGGCTTTGAACAGCATCACTGCCCAGGAGGCAACGCTGCCCAATGTTTCCAACACCCATCTTGTCTGTTGGGATCCCCTTTTGAAGGTCCAGCCAGCTGGTGGTAAAAAGTGCCGAAGTCAACCTGAGTCGAAATCCTGCAAGGTAGTTGGTGATCATGCCTCGGATTGACACCGGGATGTAATAATGGTCAAGTCCTTCTTGGATGAGATCATGTGGGATTGACCCATAAGCATTGGCAAGGTCTAGCCAGACGACTGTTACATCGCTTTTCTTCTGTTTTGCTTCTTGGATCAGTTGGCTAATCATCGAGGTGTGTTCCAGACAGCCCGAAAAGCCTGGGAAAAGCCTTTCTGGATAGACGGGTTGATATAGTGGTTTTGCATCATTTTGGATGTAATTCTTCGTGCCAGAACAGAGAAGAAGATCTTACACTCTACGCTAAGAAGAGAGATTGTTCTGAATTGGGAGATTGCGAAGGACCCCTCCTCTTTTGGAACGAAGCATCCCTCAGCCAGCTTCCCCTTGGCCCAGATCTTCCTCATGGTTTTCCACAGCCTCTTGAGAAGCTTGGGGCATTTCTTGTATAACTTATATGGTATACCACTTGGGCCAGGGGCAGCCGATGATTTGGCCCTGCGGACGACGTCCTGGACTTCTTGCCGTGTGGGTTCCTTCACATTGAACTTGGTTAATGGCTTCTCAGGCCTAGAGATGTTGCAGTTGGCCCCTAGACCCTGACTCCTGTTAGGGTCGCTGTGAGCTTCCACAAGGAACTCTTCAACCTCCGCCTCAGAGCTGTAGAGTGAGCCAGATTTTTGTTGGCCAAGAAGAGACTTTGTGAAGCTGTATGGGTCTTTTACAAACTGAGCTCTCCTCTTCTCTTTTTTCCAACGCTGCTTCCGGAGGTGCTCTGCTCTCCTGACCCTGCACAGTTGTTCCCGCAGCTCTCGTATTAGGTATTAAAGATCGTTAGATCTTTAATACCTTGCTTACCCGTCGGTGAGCTGGTCTTAAATCGTTTATTAAGGGCCTTTATCTCGCTTCTCAGGTGACGAATCTCCCTCTCCCTCCTGTTTGGCTGCTGCGGCGGTTGACGCTGGCCTTTCTGCTCCATAGTGCCTGGATGGATGGATGGATGGATGGATGGATGGATAGATAGATAGATAGATAGATAGATAGATAGATAGATAGATAGATAGATCGACAGATAGATAGATAGATGGATAGATAGATAGATAGATAGATAGATAGATAGATAGATAGATAGATGATGGAGATATATATATATATATATATATATATATATATATATATATATATATATATATATATATATATATATATATATATATATACATAGGGCTGCACGGTGGTGCAGTGGTTAGCACTGTGGCCTCATGGCAAGAAGGTTCTGGGTTCCAGTCCCAGCTCGGGCACGGGAGCTTTCTGTGTGGAGTCTCCATGTTCTCCCCGTGTCTGCGTGGGTTCTCTCCGGGTACTCCAGCTTCCTCCACAGTCCAAAGACATGCAATTGGGGACTAAACTGATTGATTCTCTTAATTGACCGTAGGTATGAATGTGAGTGTGAATGGTTGTTCGTCTCTCGATGTTGGCCCTGCGATGGACTGGTGACCTGTCCAGGGTGTACCCCGCCTCTCGCCCCTTGACGCTGGGATAGGCTCCAGCCCCCCCGCGACCCTGAATGTAGGAATAAGCGGAAGATGACGATGGATGGATGGATATACATGTGCGTGTGCCTGTGTGTACCTGAATGTGATTTTGTACATATGCACAGTAACAGGAATAATAATAATTGTATTATTTTTATTATTATAACAATAATAATGATACAATATAATACAATAATAATATAATATAATAATAGTAATAATAATAATAATAACAATAATAATCATAGCAGCAGTAATAACAATAATAACAACAACAACAATAATAATAATAATAATAATAATAATAATAATAGCTGTCCAGGGTGTACCCCGCCTCTCGCCCGTTGACGCTGGGATAGGCTCCAGCCCCCCCCCCCCCGCGACCCTTAATGTGTAGGAATAAGCGGAAGATGACGATGGATAATAATAATAATAATAATAATAATAATATACATTCTCTTGTACTGCACATGAGTGTCCGGTTGTTATCGGGGCAGGTTATTAGTGTTCAGCCCTCTCCTACAGTCTTTCTGTTGGCCCTCACCCCTCCAGTGAGGAGTTTTAACAGTTTGATGGCTCGGGGGATGAAGGAGTTCTTCAGTCTGTTGGTACTGCACTTGGGGAGGAGCAGCCTCTGGCTGAACAGGCTTCTCTGGCTGGTGGTGATAGTGTGCAGAGGGTGGCTGACATTGTCCAGGATGTCCAGCAGTTTGTCCAGAGTTCTCCTCTCTGCTACTGTTGCGAGAGGGTCCAGCTTCATCCCAACCACTGAGCTGGCCCACCTGATCAGCTTCTCCAGCCTGGAGAGGTCTGCCTTCGTCACCCCCCCCCCCCCCAGCACACCACAGCGTAGGACAGGACGCTGAAGACCAAAGACTGATAGAACACAGGTGCCTCCTGCAGATGTTGAAGGCTCTCAGCCTCCTCAGGAAGTCTATCCTGCTCTGAGCCTTCTTGTACAGCTGCCTCGTGTTGCTCGTCCAGTCCAGCCTGTTGTCCAGCCACAGTCCAAGATATTTATAGGTCTGTACGACCTCAACCTCCTCCGTTCCTATCAGAACTGGTCTAGGTCTGGGTCTGTCCCTCCCAAAGTCAATGACCAGCTCCTTAGTTTTGGAGGTGTTGAGCTGCAGGCTGCTATTGTGGCACCAGGCAACAAAGTTCCTCACCAGGCACCTGTACTCCTGTACTCCTCCAGAGTTACATATGTAAAAAAAAACTACATACAAGACACCAAATATACACAGTTTCCAATTATGGGTGGAGGGTTGGAGGTATTTAGATTAATAAATAAGTAATTAAATAATCAATATGTGTGTGTAAGATCAAGGTCCAGTGGTCAACTGTCCGAGTGACTCTCAGCATCATGAAGCCTTGTAGAGTCTCACTGCTGTTGGGATGAACGACCTGCCAAAGCGTTCCTTCCTGCAGCGAGGATGTTTCAGCCTCGGACTGGAGGAGCTGCTCAGTGCACCCACAGTCTCACGGAGAGGGTGATGGGGGTGTCATGGCCATGGTATAGGATTAAGTCAAGTCAAGTCAATTTTATTTGTATAGCGCCAAATCCCAACAAAAGTTATCTCATGACACTTTACAGGTAGAGCAGGTCCAGCACCACAGTCCTTCAATGAATTTACACCCAACAATTCTCCATCAGCAAGCACATCCTGCAACAGCGGCGACGAAAACCTTCCTTTTAACAGGCAGGATCATTGAGCAGACCCAGGATCAGTGGGGACGGCCTTCTGCTTTGACCGGTTGGGGGGAAAGAGAGCAGGAGAGCAGGACAGAGACAAAAACAGATAATGGAGGAAGACAGATATGCAGAAGGAAAGAGTGGGACAGAGATAAAGAGAGAGAGAAAGGAGGAGAGACTGATGGACAGACGGGGGCGTGAGCAGGTGGAGCTACGGGTGGCAGCTGGAGCCTCTTCAGGTCTGGAGCCTCCTCCAGCAGCACCAGGATCTGGGATGAGGGGAGAAGAAGAGGAGTTGGTAACACGTATGAGGACAGGAGGAGGAGAGAGAAGCCCAGTGAATCATGGGAGATCCCCCAGCAGCCTGAGCCTATAGCAGCAGATCTAAGGGCCAGCCTAAGCATCCCAACTATAAGCCGGATCAAAAAGGAAGGTCTTAAGTCTGCTCTTAAAGGTCGAGAGGGTGCCTGCATCCCGGACCGAAACTGGGAGACGGTTCCACAGGAGGGGAGCCTGATAACTGAAGGTTCTGGCTCCATTCTACTGTTAGAACTCTAGGAACCACCAGTAACCCCGCATCCTGGGAGCAAAGGGTTCGAGCTGGATCATAGGGAACTAGGAGCTCTGTCAAATATGAAGGAGCCTGACTGTTGAGGACTTTGTATGTTAGAAGGAGAATTTTGAATTCTATTCTGAATTTGACAGGGAGCCATGCAGAGAAGCCAGTACAGGAGAGATATGGTCTCTTCTACTAGTTCTCGTCAACACGCGGGCAGCAGCATTTTGGACCAGCTGGAGAGTCTTTAGGGATCTACTGGTGCTACCTGGTAGGAGGGAGGTGCAGTAATCCAGCCTGGAAGTGACAAAGGCATGGACTAGTTTTTCTGCATCCTTTTGAGACAGGATGTGTCTGATCTTAGCGATGTTACGTAAATGGAAGAAAGCAGTCCTAGAAATGTGCTTAATGTGGGCATTAAAGGACAGATCCTGATCGAAGAGAACTTCTAGGTTCCTTACGGTCGTGCTGGGGGCCAAGGTAATTCCTTCCAGGGTACTTATCTCATTAGATAGGGTGTCTCTAAGATGTTTTGGGCCCAGGACAATGACTTCAGTTTTATCAGAGTTTAATAATAGAAATGATGGGTCCTCCATGTTTTTCTGTCCTTCAGACAGGCCTCCAGTTTAGTCAGCTGGTTTGTTCCATGTGGATCATTGATGAGTTCAGCTGTGTGTCGTCTGCAAAGCAGTGAACATTAATGGAGTGTTTCCTGATCATGTGACCAAGAGGAAGCAGGTACAGGGTGAAGAGGACTGGTCCAAGCACAGAGCCTTGTGGAACACCAGAACTGACTGTAGTGGTTTCAGAGGGGTTATCATTAGTTAGTACCAACTGAGATCGACCTAGTAAATATGACCTGAACCAGTTAAGTGTGGTTCCTTTAATACCAGTGACAGGTTCCAGTCTCCATAGAAGGATTTGGTGATCAATGGTATCAAAGCTGCACTGAAATCTAATAAGACCAGCACAGAGACCAGTCCCTCATCTGATGCTAGTCGGAGGTCATTGGTAACTCTGACTAGTGAAAGGCGAAATCAGCTGCAAGATACAAAGCAAGTTGGTCGAACTGCCCTGTTCAGATATGTTAGCAAAAGGTGTGATCTGATCTAGTGTTGTCACGATAGAGTTCACACTTCGATATGATATTTTGAAAAAAATTGATATTCGATTAGATTTTCGATACCAAGCAGCCACTCAGAATTTAGTGCAAAAATGTTTTTTATTTAAAGAAAAATAAAGAACTTTATTCTTGAGGTAGAGAACTTTTTCAAGTTATTCTTTACACATTAACAGCATGCAAATAAGTTTTAATATATGCAACCTACCGTCAATTAGCTTTAGCTTGCGCTCGCTCACAAGACAATACGTACTTCAAGTTCTGCTGTCACCAACCTCTGGATCTCTAAATCTACTCAGGTCCTGTGTCTGTCTGGGAGGAGCTTTGCTACCTTCGTCGTGTTCGCTCCTTTTGTCGGCTCAGTTCTGTTGCATCTCTTGCATATCGACTTGCTGCTGTTTTTTGGTTTTCCTTGTTCATTCGACTCAAATCCAAAGAACCTCCAAACAGCACTTCTGCTGTTTCGTTTTTTTATTAAAACTGGTTGTGAAGGTGTTCTGTTTAGTAAATAATAATTCAGAATATCAGTTAAAAAAGATGTGTTTCATTGTGTTTTATTTAGATAAGTACGTTAAAAACGGTGCTACCGCCATCTACTGGCTGATTTTGGTGTAGCAGCTAGTGTTTTGTTTATCTTGGGGTTTTGGACAGCTCCATTGCCATTCAAATCACCACTTCAAAGGCTCCCTAACAACAGGCCACTGGCAATGAGTCGGCTCATGTCCCTGATCAGCAACTTCGATTGAAGACCAGAGATGAGAGACCATTTCATAGCCCTCATGGGAAAGATTTTCCAAAATGGTCATGCTGAGATCGCTCCTCCTTTTAAGGAGAATGAGGAAAGATGGTATTTGCCTCTGTTTGGGGTTTATCACCCCAAAAAGCCAAAACAGATCAGGGTTGTGTTCGACAGTAGTGTTCAGTATAACTGACTGTCACTTAATGATGTCTTACGAAGACATGCGCTTCAGGAAAGAAGCAGTATCCTTCACAGCAGACATCGAGCAGATGTTTTACTGTTTCTACGTGCGGGAAGAGGACAGGAACTTTCTCCGTTTTCTCTGGTTTTGTGACAACAACCTTTGCAATGACATTACAGAGTATCAGATGAGAGTCCCTCTCCGGCAGTAGCAATTTTTGGCCTACATCGGCCTGTCCAGTGCTGTGATATGGACTTTGACGCCGACGTCGAGCAGTTTGTAACATGAGATTTTTATGTAGATGACGGCCTTAAATCCCTCCCCACAACAGAAATGGCAGTGAAACCTTGTCCTTGCCAAGTCAAACTTGAGGTTGCAAAAGATTGCAGCTAACAGAAAGGAGATCCTGGAAGCCTTTCCATCCCAAGATCATGCAAACGATCTCAAAAACTTAGATCTTGAAGCAGATGCACTGCCCATGCAGCACAGCCTGGGTCTCCTTTGGGATCTCAACAAAGACTGTTTCACCTTTAATGTGTCTGATGAGACAAAACCCTTCACACGACGTGGTGTCTTATCCAACATAAACAGTCTCTATGACTCGCTAGGCTTTGTAGCGCCTGTCTAAATCCACGGCAAATCCATCCTCAGAGAGCTCACTGCAGATAATGGTGACTGGGATGCTACCCCAAGGGATGGAGGAGTCTGTTTTTTTTGCAGAGAGTCACTGAGTGCACTGTCTAACCTCTCGATCACCAGAACATACACTAACATCTCACCATCAGAAGCGATGTACAGAGAACTGTGCATCTTCTGTGATGCATAACTGATGCAGACGGGAACTGTGAAATTGGCTTTGTCATGGGGAAAGCAAAGCGGACGCCACGTCCAGATCAAACTATTCCCAGACTTGAACTGTGTGCTGCTGTACTCGCAGTTGAGGTTGCTGATCTGGTCTCAGGAGAGCTGGATATTCAGCTGAACAACATCCATTTCTTCACAGACAGTAAAGTTGTTCTGGGATATATTTACGACAAGACCAGATGCTTTTATGTCTACGTTAGCAATCGGGTGGCTTGGATTAGGAGGTCCTCACGAGCAAGTCAGTGTCATTACGTGCCTACTAACCAGAAACCCAGCGGATCTAGCACCACGATCTGTTCCTGCTCATCAGCTCATGCTCACGAACTGGTTCACTGGCCCCAAATTCCTGCTCAAAGACAATCAAAACTTCATCCATGACAATTATGATCTTGTTGAACCCAGTTCAGACACTGATATCAGACCACAGGTCTCTGCCTTGAAAACCACAGCTAGTGTGGAACTACTTGGTGCTGAAAGATTCACTAAGTTTTCCCACTGGAGCTTTCTGCCTCGTGCCATTGCTCGTCTGTTGCACGTTGTTCACGCCTTCAAGCAAACCACCAATAGACAGTTCTTGTAAGGGCTGGCACTGTTGTGGAATGGGAGTCACAGTGGAAGAGCAAGAGCAAGCTAAAAACATTGTCATCCGATCAGTGCAAGAGGAAGTGTACACTGAAGAGCTCAAGTGCATTCAAGAGCAACAGGAAATTAATAAAGACAATCCAATCAAAAATCTGGACCCCTTCTTGGACAACCAAGGTCTGCTTAGGGTGGGTGGAAACATCAGCAAGGCAAATCTAAGTCAAGCAGAAAAGAACCCACTCATTGTTCCAGGCCAACATTACATTGCAGGCCTTATCATGAAACATCACCATGAAAAGACGCGGCATCAAGGTCGGCTATTCACAGAGGGAGCTGTTCGAACAGCCGGTTGGTGGATTGTTGGTGGCAAAAAGAATGTGAGCTGTTATCTACCATTGTGTAAGATGTAAAAGGTTGAGAGCGCCCCTCAGTGCTCAAAAAATGGCCAGTCTCCCAGTACAAAGTCTCTCATCTGACCCCTTTTCACTTATGTGGGCTTGGATGTGTTTGGCCCCTGGAGCGTTTCTGCACAACACACAAGAGGAGGCATTATCCAAAACAAGAGATGGGCTGTCATCTTCACTTGTTTGAGCATGAGAACAGTTAATATCGAAGTGATCGAATCTCTTGACACGTCAAGTTTCATCAACTCACTCAGACGATTCTTGGCTATTAGGGGTCCAGTGAAGAGCATCCAGTCAGATCAGGGCACTGATTTTATTGGTGTTTGCAAAGAGCTCCAGATACCCTCAAATATAAACAATGCATTAGTCAAAACTTACCTGTCAGGACAGGGATGTTCATGGATCCCACTGACCTATTCATATTGTCTCCTGCTGTTCTCCTCACACAGAAAGTCAACCCTCTCTCAGCTCCAGGCGGTGACTTTGTTGTCTCTGATCTCTATAGGCACCAGTGGTGTCAAGTCCAACATTTTGCCAAAGTTTAGGGACTGGGACTAGTGGAGGCGTCAGTTTCTCTCAACACTCCAAACCCGTCGCAAATGGCAGTCACCCGAATCTGCACTGATCAACAGCAGGGATGTTTCTATTATTTTCTCCACATGTATGTCACACGATAAAGGCAGAAGCAGCCTGGTGGAGCATTGGTCCTCCCTGTGGCCGCCCAGCAAGAAGGTTGTGGGTGGAGCCCCGGCTGCAGCACAGGATCTTTCTGTGTGAGTCTCCATGTTCTCCCTGTTCCTGCGTGGGTTCTCTCTGGTACTCCAGCTTCCTCCCACAGTCCAAAGACATGTAAATGCAAACAATCAACTTGTATTGAAAATCATGCCAGTTCATATTTACTGTTTTACTGATAAAAGAATCAGAGGTTAGTGGAAACTACCAGACTACTTTCCTGTTTCCATTCACAGCCTCACAGCAAAATGGCATCTGAGTGGTTTAAATCTATTATTCAGTCACGTTTACCTGGCGTCTCTATCCACCTGTCGTGTGTGGGATGCCGGCATCTCTACAGTCTGCGAACACGCTTTGAAGCACTTGGAAGCCGGCCGAGTACCATTTCTCCCATTAGATGAAACTTAATAGGTATTTTACCCTGCAGATATTTGGACTTCACGTCATGTGAAAAGTAAAAGTACAGGATTTACCTCCAACATAAATGATGGCTCGGTTCCAGGGATGGACTGAGATTAAATGATGGCTCTTAACATGTTTGTTGTAGCCTACCAAAACCAGCCTGTGAATCCAACACCCCATAGTTACACACACAAACACACCAGGCATGAATAACAAACGCACGCTGAGCACAGAGTCTTGGAGGTCCCCCAAATAATACAATACATCCATCAAGGCTGTTTCTATAAATGAGGTTTTGGTTTTTTTTGTCATCCTCCAAGTAAGAAATCTGTACACCAGTGGCACAGACACCAGCAGTTTTATTCCTGCCTATATATTCTAAGCTTGTAGATATCAGTCTCCCTGGATGTCTGCCTCACATGCCAGAATGTCAGGACCAGCTGGCCTCTGCTCCATCTGCTCAGCCAAACCCAAGCGCCATCCAAGTTCCACTTTAAATTTCTTAATCTGCCCCATATCAGCCTTATTGGGTCATCAGGCACCATAGCAGCGTCTCTCTGGAGTCCATGTTTGTGTTTGTGAGGGTCATTAAACCGATGTGAACAGGGACAGATGCAAAGACAGGACCGACAATGTGGACGTGAAGGAGTCTACTTCCATTTCGAGCCAGGCCGTGTAATCATTTCATCACCATGATGGCTAGTTCTATATTACATTTCGGGACAAAAACACACAGGCTTACATTTTAGTGAGCACTTGTGGCCTCAGCAAACACCAACACACAGTCAGGGATCTTAAATCTAAAACAGGGTTTTTCCACTCAAAACAACAGTTCACCCTTCAAGTTCTTATACATTGTAGTCAGGAGCTCACAAAGACCTTTGTTTCAGCACTGCATCACTTTTTTGTGTTTCAAGACAGCAGGGGGGGAAAGCCGGTCATGTAAATCTAGCTCGAAGCTAACGGCGACCCATGGCCGCTAAGTCCAAGCAACAGGAACACTTTCCAACTCTGTCACTTCACAATCTCTCAAGTGCATTGCCTGGTGTCATCCGTGTTGTCTTTGTAGGAGGAAGCTCAGTAATCCACAAACACTTTAATTTGAATGATAAACTCACTACAACACGTCCGCCATCATAGCTTTACAGTTCTCACTGGGCACAAACGTCTGGGGACCATCAAAGAGGAGCTCCACAGGACCGCAGCTGATCCAGAAATCATTCAGTTGAGGATAAAGACAATATTTTAAATTACACTTCACTAATAACATTCTACAGCAGCCTCAGCATGGCCAAGTAATTACTATTGACTTTTTTTGCAGGGTTTCACAGTGTAGGCAAACGTAAAAATATCCTCATCACAGCTCCTTTTGATGACGGTGACCATGTAAATAGGAATTCCTCCCCCAGCATGAATGCACAGGTGAGCCGACTGGAACTGCAGTCTTACGATATAAAAGTGGTTATTTTTATTTTCATTGAATGCAACAATCCATGATTACATCACTCATAGAGTAGATAAACACATGGAACTGACGCATCAACCACGCACACACACACACCACTGGCACATCAATAGATACATGGGCATACACAACAGAGAAATGTAATAGTAATACAAATATATATATATATATATATATATATATATATATATATATATATGTATATATCTCCACAAACATTCCTGTTGATTTCATGATACTATGGTTAAAATGTGTAAGATTGTTCAATGTAAATATAAATAATAAAATGTTCAGTTAAAAGCCTTGCAGAGTGTTAAAAGTCTAAAACTTATTTCATGTACTATTAAAAGATTTAAAGATAAAGTTAACACTTATCTCTGATACCTTTTCTCACTGAAAGACACGCGTCAACGCCGGTTTTTGGACCCTCCTTTGCTCAGCATCAGGGCTCATTCCAGCTTCCAGCAGACCCTGGTCTGAACTCCCCCTGTGAGGCTGCGTGCCTGTGTTTTTCTCTCTCCACGTCATCGCGCTGACCACGTCATCGTTACACGTAAACGTGCGCCGAACACTGAGAGGTAAACAAACAACAACGTGGACGTTGTGGAGTCGAACGTTGGCGTTGCGTGCATCGCAATGTCGTCTCTTCTGCTAAGCAGACAAACTCGGCGCAGATGGAAAATGTCTGAGCGCCACTGCAGCGGAGGAGGATGGAGTTTTTGGGTCGACAGGAAGGGAGCAGCAGAAGCTCCAGGTGAAGCCTGACAGGCGGCACAGAGACACGGTCAGGATGTGATGGGAAGGTCGCCTGAAACCTGAGACGACGCGGGTTGCCTTTTTCACACTGCAGCCGAGTCGAGCCTTTCAGAGTTCTGAAAAACCCGTGTTGACCCGAGTTTTTGGTGCAGTGTGAAAGGAGCTTTATATTGTAAAGATGTTAAAAAGCAGTTAAATTCTGTCAGCTGATGAATGTTAAAAGAGAAGAAAGCACCTAAATTAAAAGAGAAAGCTGTTAAGAGACATGTAAACAGTAGCAGAGGCTGTATTTGATTTTAAAGTTATGAACCTTTAAGCGTAACAGTAGTTATTTGTTTTTATTCATTGAATTTGTTCAATTTATCACGCAGTTAGGAGACGGTATGTGAAAAGGTTTTTTTATTTGTGGTGACTGATCCGTCACAGGTTGAAACAGTACATGCTGACTGTTAAACCATGTGAAAAGACATGGTTATTTTGAAGTTGTTTTATCATAGAGAACAGGTAGTAATGATGGATAGATCAAGGTGTTGAATATGTGAGACAAGAGGGTTTATATTGAATTGGTTTAATAAGTCCTCTCTCTCTTCTTCCCGTTGAGCGAGACAACTGAAGAAGTTAAGTTCCCTGTCTGATTTATTTCTCCTGCTTTCAGAAAACATAGTCTGTCTATGGGTCTCAGGCGTGAGCCCAGAGACAGATTATGTTTTATGTCTTTCTGTGTGGAGTCTCCATGTTCTCCCTGTTCCTGCTGGGTTCTCTCTGGTACTCCAGCTTCCTCCACAGTCCAAAGACATCAAGAGGGACCAGGTTAATCCAGACTCTAAATTGACCGTAGGCGTGGCTGGGAGAGCCAATGGTTGTCTGTCTCTATGTGTTGGCCCTGCCATGGACTGGTGACCTGTCCAGGGGGAAGGCTGCTGGGATAGGCTCCACCCCCACCACCCTCAACAGGAGAAGAGGGAGAACATGGAGGGATGGATGGATGGATGGATGGATGATGGATGGATGGATGGAGAGATGGATAATTATTGAGTGGAACAAAGCACACTGATGTCTGGGTTCATCAAGGATATCATTACAGAAATCCTAACTATCTGGCCAGTTAAATTGATCCTAACTGTTCTTCAGATATTGTGCTGGTAATGTCATGTCATTTCTTTTCAAATGTAACTTTTGTCGTTCTGATGTGTGTGTATTTTTACTGCTCCAACAAAGCTGTTCCTCTTCTGGGGTAACTCAGTCATTCAGGCAATCAATAACTGAATGTCTCTGATGCTGTACTGTAGTATTGCAGTACAACAACACTCTGATCCTTCCTTTTCAAATGTTTTTATTGTGTTTCTCTTATCAGGTGTTCAAAATGATTACAATAAGAATCAATAATTGATATTCAGCTTTGTTTCAAACAATAATAATTGATCAGAAATGAGGCCTGATGGCTGAACTAGCAGCTTTGTGCTGTTCAGTGACACCTGCTATTGCAGCCATCAGGCCTCATTTCCTGATTGGTAGACCTATAATGGTTACAAACGTACTTTGTAGGGAGAATAAACATCCAGAAATTAAATGAATTTGTAGATTGTCTTATTAATCAAAAGATAAAGTATTAAAAATATTTGGGTTTTTTTCCTTGGAGTGAGCGACAACTTCCGGATTTTCTCACAGAAGAACGGGGGCCAACTTCCACGGAAGCGGATAAATGGAATTATTTTTATTGAACAGCTGTAGTCAACAATCACACAAACAACAACAAACAAGCGTAGCTATTTTATATTTTGATGGGCCAATATGTTTTATATTATTTCACTGACAGAACAGGTCCTTTGTATGCTTTTCATAAGGCTGAAACATGAACCCATACTACCCTTGTCTTCGAACTCCACTGATATCTCACGTATTGTGCGTCACGACCGCCTTTTAAAAGTCTGCCTGTCGTTGCTGTGAAGACAAAAAAGAGACGCGACGAAAGGGAATCCCGACTGACGTAACTCCACACTTTTTTTTTTTACATTTCATTCATAAAAACAAGCGTTTTGTGAACAGGAAGTGCGTCACTTACCTTCGTTTCCTTGGACCTGTTTTTAATTGACAAACTGCAGTTATAGCACAACAGGTGCTGAGATAGTGGCGAAATCACTGCTCAATATTTAGTGAGAGATTATTTCTTATTTTTATTCATCTATGCTTGCAGACCGGAAGTCATTTTAAAGCGCGCGCGCAGACCGGAAATCACATATTCCACCAACTTTTCACTGACCTCCTGACTCCGTTATCAGGTATGAAAATAACCTCCGTTTCATTTCCTACTTTAGAAATGTCATAAATGCTCCCCACTGTCATAGCTTTATTAGGCAGAGATTGATACAAAGCAAATGTTTGTTGAATCAAAATGGAATGCTTGCTAGCTAAGCTACCGACATCCCGTTGGTTTAAAAAACAAAATTAAAAATGAATTATTGTTACGATATCCTCGCAGAACTACTATACATACAATCACTGAACAGAGGTGGTGAAAAAAATGCATATTTCCCTCTAGAAATGTCATTAAAACACATTTTAATGCAGAAAGTATCTGGAATTATGACTTTTTATCACAGGGATTGACAACAACGGCAGCCATTTTTAGTTTGAGCAGCAGAAAACCTGAAAGTCACGTGACTAACGTCGAAATCCGAAGATAAGGGGACAGTATTACATTCAGTGAATGACCCTCTTCATCAGACAGTCACGGAAAGGGGGTACCCTTGACGTCGGTTCTGGACGGCAGGGGGCAGTGACCAAACGTCAATATGTGACGAATAGGCGTGAGACTGTGTTGGATGAAATTCTGAATGATCATGCTTAAAGTTTTTTTTTAACAAACAGCAAAACAAACAACTGAGGATACAGAAGAATGTGACTGAAGCTGAGCTCAGTTCAAAGTAATATTCAGTACATTGCAGTGACAGTGAAGCTGATTCAACAGCTTGTTTCCCCTCCCTCTCGCAGCGTCGCCAGGACTCGCCCACACAGGCAGCAAAGGAACGCTTGCATCCGCCAAACATGCAAATGAAACTGACATTGAAAGTACTTTGGCTCCACTTCAGCTGCCGTCTGTTTCAGGTCGTTTTCACAGCAAGCAGTTGTCATTAAAGATGTGCTCAGTGTTTCCAGTTTAGTGTGGAAATGCTCCAGTTCTGGTACAAAGAGACTGCTCCTCCAGGAGTGAGGGGACGAACTGGAAAGCTGACAGCCAGACTTCACCAGTTAACTTGAGTATTGGACACCTCTAACCAGGCTTGAGTTTGAACGGGAGAAAATCCCTGGTTGTATCCTTTGGTGGGAAGCTTGAAACGGGGTGGGGGTCGGACTGAAGGCGCTTCCACACTTACACTGGTCTGGACTTTCTGGCTGTTCAGTTTGATCTGAACCAAATTTACAGGCGTGAAACCTCCTCCTGACAACAGTGTGCACCAAACACTACAGAACGCAGAGAACTAGTTCAACCAAGAGAGGCCGTCTGGATCCGGATCAAAATGAACCATTGGGTCCTTTCCAAGTTTTTGGATGTTTTATGGACCACTAACAGGAAGAAGTCATTCGAGGAGGTCGCAATACTCTGGATCATCAGTGGGTTAGGCAGATCAGGTCAAAGATATTCCCAGGAATGAAGGGTTAGTAGTGAAATTAAAAACCATCCATCCATTCCTCCATCATCCATCCCTCCATCCATCATCCATCCCTCCATCATCCATTCATCCATCCATCATCCATCCCTCCATCATCCATCCATTCATCCATCCATCATCCATCCTTCCATCATCCATCCATCCATCATCCAGTCATCCATCATCCATCCATCCATCATCCATCCCTCCATCATCCATTCATCCATCCCTCCATCATCCATCCTTCTGTCATCCATTCATCCATCCATAATCCATCCCTCCATCATCCATTCCTCCATCATCCATCCCTCCATCATCCATCCATCCCTCCCTCCCTCTATCTTCTCCCTCTTCTCCTGTTGAGGGTGGTGGGGGTGGAGCCTCTCCCAGCAGCCTTCCCCCCGGACAGGTCACCAGTCCATGGCAGGGCCAACACATAGAGACAGACAACCATTGGCTCTCCCAGCCACGCCTACGGTCAATTTAGAGTCTGGATTAACCTGGTCCCTCTTGATGTCTTTGGACTGTGGAGGAAGCTGGAGTACCAGAGAGAACCCAGCAGGAACAGGGAGAACATGGAGACTCACCCAGAAAGACCCCGTGCTGCAGCCGGGGCTCCACCCACAACCTTCTTGATGGGGGGCCACAGGGAGGACCACTGCTCCACCGCGCATTAAAAACTATCAACAGGGAAAATATTAGGAGTCATCCTCAATGGGTCTGGGAACAGCTGAGCTGAGTTGAGCAGCAGAAAGCTACAGTCCACTGAGAGCTCCATGTTTAGTGTGTGTGTGTGTGTGTGTGTGTGTGTGTGTGTGTGTGTGTGTGTGTGTTAGATGAGCAAGATGTGACACCTATGGGTGCTGTCTGCTGCAGCCGTGTCTGGTGTCTGATTTCACTGATATTGTGGCCATAAATAACACAATATTTTTGGCCCTCCAATGTTCTGAAGACTTCTGTTGGCTCTACTGATCCCATGCTACATGTAAAACAATGACACTCACGTGAAATGTGATACTTTTACTCCTGCAGTAGAATATCTGAACGCTGCCCAGTCAAATTCATCAGATAAGAGCTGAGTGAAATGTTGGTGCAGGTGTAGTCGGGTGGATGCAGGTAATATGTTTCATTGTGTGCTTTCACAGCTGACAGCAGGACCAAGGGCCATCGTGAATGAGAGGAACAATTTCTGTCGAGCGTTTAGGGGAAGAGTTGCTTGAAATGGCGTCTGCGGTTAGGGGATATGTGCATTCTGTGAGTAACCCTAAACGGCATTGCTTTGGCACAGTTGCAGATTGAAAATTGATTCAGAAGGCCTCTACCTTCTCGCTCCTCCTTTGTGACAGACAGCTCCCTCCCCGTGTCACTAAGCCTCTGCTGGAGCCAGGACGTGTGACATACACAGCCTAAAGAACAGATATGACAAGCAGCTTCCATCTGTTTTCAAATAATTTCTCAAGAGGAGATCTGCCTGGGGCTTCCATTAATATCGTGGTGTGCAAAATAGAACCTCAGTGACCAATTCATTAGGTTCCTCAGCAGAAAATACTCTGAGAATATTATCATACAATATTCCAGTCATGCTTTTAGTGGAGGCTTTTACTTGGTTCCCAGAATGCTCTCAAGTACAGCAGTTACAGCACTGCACTCTTTCAATTACTTAAAATGCAACAGTTCTCCGTGAACACTGTGACAGCGGCGACAAAACCCTTCCTTTTAACAGTCAGGACCCAGGCTCAACGGGAACAGCACGACTGAACGTCAAAGAATGGAGTCGACACGGACGGACAGTGGTAATATTAGGACTGACAATGCAGTGGGGGCTGCCTCATGGTGGAGACATGTCCCTGCCACCCCTTCGCCCCAGCAGAAATATAATGAAGCAATTATGACATCAGTATTTTTTCATTCATCCACAGATTCTTTCACATCAAGTTATTTAGCAATGGTTTTGTGTGTTTGCGTCTTGCTACATTCCTGCTTGCAGGACACACCTGCAAGAACATGCTGATACTGAGGTGCTCGCATGCTGGGGGCCCTTGGCCACACATCAGGGAGGCATGACTCCTCCCACCTGATGAGCGACCTGCTCCTTTTGACCTTTATTCTTGATAATATCGTCATGTTTGGATGATTATTAGTAACCTGCCAAATATATCAGACATTTGGGAAAAGAGCCTGAGTGTGAGTTCATTTAGGTGATATTTTACATACCTGCTACTCTAATAGGAATAATTAGTAATAAATTAGTAATAATCAAATTATTATGTGGATATTTATCTGCATCTATGTTCAAACATTCCTACCTGTTTCAAGGGACCAGTGTCAAAATTATGCTTATGGCTGTGACCTTAAACTGTATAAAAAGAGACATAACACATTGCATGGTGATCCTCAAATGTTGAGATTCTCTGTTGGATAAATCCAAAGCTCGCACTTTAAAAAAGGTGTTACATTTTCAAACTCAAAAGATGGCTTTGTGCCATGACCACCTGAGGTCCTCTCAGTTTTTCTAAACATGTTCTTCAGAGCATTTTGACTTCAGACAACTGAGGAATTCAGAATAATTCAGATAAAAATGTGTACCGGAAGTTGCTCACCAAAACCAAGTTAATTGTGGCTAACTTTACTCTGAGAAAGCTTATTGGATTTTGGGGGTTTCCCCTCTGGATGAGCAGATCCCCAACATCATCGTCATCATCATCAACAAACTGGTTGTTATTTAATCTTGTGTATGTTTCCCCTGCTGGTATTGAAGTGTTTCTTGTGCTCCGTAAGTTCTCATCTTTAAGAATGAGTGGTTCTTTAATTATGTAACAGACTCAAAATGTGCCACAGCAGATTCATAAATTAATCTAAGCGTCTCTGGTGGTGGGGACTCCTCTGGCTTCATATTTACAGACTCCATCCATCGGCCTCTCAACTATTTAGCGTCCATCAGGGAGCTCAAACTGTCTGGGAGGCAACACTGCTGGAGAGTTATTATCATTATTATCAGTGCTGTTGCTGGTACATAGCGACAGACGAGCCACAGGGATCTAAATTTTCTCTTCCACCTTTAAAACAGAATCTGTTTTTAAGTGTCATGAGAGGTGGGAAAGAAACCAGTGATCAGCACAAAGAGAGCAGAGACGTTGTCAATCTGCTGCCTGCTTGAAGTGTCTTTGTTCCTCGTTGTCAGGGTTGTTGTTGTTTTCTTGTTGTTTTGTTGTATTGCGTTCATCGAGTGTTAATTGTTTTTACGTGACGCATTGATTGGGTTGAGCGAGAACATAAATCTCCCACCTGTGCTCCTGTTCTTGCCCCTGCAGCCAGCAGAGTGGATGTTCTCATGTGGCTCTTTAGTAAAGCATTCAGGTTCTCTGTGAAAAGAAATCGAACGAAGGGTTAAATGCAACAAGTTTCCCGACTCGTCCTCTGATTCAGGCCAGAGTGAACGAGCCCTCACACAGCAGCTCGTTTGCTTGCCTGTCAGTCCTCCTGCTGCTGACTGGTTTACCTCGTTGTCCACCTCGGCTACCTTTGGCTTCTCTCAACTGCAACGGAGCACACAGAACATGGCTTTACAAAAAATGGGTTGTGAGTGTAACTTGGGAACGAACTCTGACTCAGCTTCTTCACACTCAAAGTTGAGCACCTTAGATTTTCCACTGTGTCCTTACTGGAGTTTGGCCACAAACTAATCTGTGTTTATTCACCCCTTGACAACAGGAACAAGGATTCTCTTCCAAAACAATCACAGAGGAATACTTTTGGTGTTCTAACTTTCTACTTTTATTATGTATGTACATTTGAAGCAGATTTCAGGCGAGAATGTAGGTTTTCTAACTTGAGCTGTCAACACAGTCAAGTCAATCTTATTTGTACGGCACCAAATCCTAACTCTGAAACTATAGTACCTTTTACTACAGATGTTACTGTAGTACCTTTTACTGCAAATGTTACGATAGTACCTTTTACTGCAAATGTTACAATAGTACCTTTTACTACAAATGTTATTATATTACCTTTTACTATAAATGTTACTATAGTAACTTTTACTACAGATGTTACTATAGTACCTTTTACTGCAAATGTTACGATAGTACCTTTTCCTGCAATGTTACTATAGTACCTTTTACTACAAATGTTACTATATTATCTTTTACTACATTTGTTACTATAGTACCTTTTACTGCAAATGTTACTATAGTACCTTTTACAACAAATGTTACTATAGTACCTTTTACTGCAAATGTTATGATAGTACCTTTTTCTGCAAATGTTACTATTGTACCTTTTACTACAAATGTTACTATAGTACCTTTTACTACAAATGTTACGCTTGACCTTTTACTACAAATGTTACGCTTGTACCTTTTACTGCAAATGTTACGATTTTACCTTTTCCTGCAAATGTTACTGTAGTACCTTTTACTGCAAATGTTACTATAGTACCCTTTACTACAAATGTTACTAAAGTGCCATTTACGACAAATGTTACTATAGTACCATTTACTACATATGTTACAAAAGTGCCATTTACTACAAATGTTACTATAGTGCCATTTACTACAAATGTTACAAAAGTGCCATTTACTACAAATGTTACTCTATTGCCTTTTACTACATTTGTTACTATAGTGCCTTTGACTAAAAATGTTACTATAGTGCCATTTACTACATTTGTTACTATATTGCCTTTTACTATGTTTTCTACTATAGTGCCTTTTACGACGTTTGTTACAAAAGTGCCTAGTTACTACCTTTGTTACTATTGTGCCTAGTTACTACGTTTCTTGCTATAGTGCCTTGTTATAACGTTTGTTACTTTTGTGCCTAGTTACTAAATTTGTTATTATTGTGCCTTTTACTACATTTGTTACTGTAGTGACGAGTTACTACATTTGTAACGACAGTTCCTATTATTACATTTGTTACTATAGTGGCTTTAACTACATTAGTTACAATAGTGCCTTTTACTACATATCTTACTATCATGCCTTGTTACTAATTTGATACTATAGTGCCTTTTTACTACATTTGTTACTACCGTGCCTTTTACTACATTTGTTCCTATAGTGCCTTTTTACTACATTTGTTACTACCGTGCCTTTTACTACATTTGTTCCTATAGTGCCTTTTTACTACATTTGTTACTACCGTGCCTTTTACTACATTTGTTCCTATAGTGCCTTGTTACAACCTTTGTTACAATAGTGCCTTTTACTACATTTTTTACTATATTGCCTAGTTACTACGTTTGTTACTATCGTGCCTAGTTACTACATTTGTTACGATTTTGCCATTTACTACATTTGTTACTCTAGTGCCTTGTTACTACGTTTAATACTATAGTGCCAAGTTAATATATTTGTAACTATAGTGGCTAGTTACTACGTTTGATACTGTTGTGCCTAGTTGCTACATTTGTTACAATAGTGCCTTGTGACAACGTTTGTTACTATGGTGCCTTTTACTACATTTTTTACTATCGTGCCTAGTTACTACGTTTGTGACTATCGTGCCTAGTTACTACATTTGTTATGATTTTGCCTTTTACTACATTTGTTACTATAGTGCCTTGTTACTACGTTTAACACTATAGTGCCTTTTTACTACATTTGTTACGATAGTGGCTTTTACTACATTTGTTACTTGTAGTGCCTTTTACTACATTTGTTACCATAGTGCCTAGAACTATGTTTGTTACTATAGTGGCTTTTACTACATTTGCTACTATAGTGGCTTTTACTACATTTGATTCTATTGTGCCTTTTCTCTACATTTGTTACTATCGTGCCTAGTTACTACGTTTGTGACTATAGTGCCTAGTTACTACATTTCTTATGATAGTGCCTTTTACTACATTTGTTACTATAGTGCCTAGTTACTACATTTCTTATGATAGTGCCTTTTACTACATTTGTTACTATAGTGCCTAGTTACTACATTTGTTAATATAGTGCCTAGTTACTACGTTTAACACTATAGTGCCTTTTTACTACATTTGTTACTTGTAGTGCCTTTTACTACATTTGTTACCATAGTGCCTAGAACTACGTTTGTTACTATAATGGCTTTTACTACATTTGCTACGAGAGTGGCTTTTACTACATTTGATTCTATTGTGCCTTTTCTCTACATTTGTTACTATAGTGCCTAGTTACTACGTTTGTGACTATAGTGCCTAGTTACTACATTTCTTATGATAGTGCCTTTTACTACATTTGTTACTATAGTGCCTAGTTACTACATTTGTTAATATAGTGCCTAGTTACAACGTTTGATACTGTTGTGCCTCATTACTACATTTGTTACGATAGTGCCTTTTACTACGTTTGTTGCTATAGTGCCTAGTTACTACATTTACAGCCATGTTCAAAAACAGCATCCAACCTCCAGCCGGCGCCTCCCATGAGGAGTTGTTTGCCATCCTCTGCAACTCCCTGGTTCTTCCTCCCGTAGATGCTACGAAGCCGTCAGAGTACCTGCAGAGACTCCAGGTGGCACTTCAACACGATGTGAGGAGAGGAGGGGTAGTAGAGAGGGACATGGACAAACGGTTGTTGGCTCAGTTCTGCAGAGGATGTTGGGACAATGGATTGATTTCAGAACTTCAGCTCAAGTAGAGGAAAGTAAGTCCACCTTCTTTTGCTGACTTTTTATTACTCTTGCGGACAGAGGAAGACACAGAGGCAGTGAAGATCCACCGGATGAGGCAGCATCTAGGGGCAACTAAACAAAGAGCGACTACTCATGCTCAACTGGTTAACGAGGATGAGGAACCAAATCTTTGCAGTGCCCTAGCAAATCTCACAAAGCAGCTTTCACAGCAGATGACTGCTATTCAACAGCAGCTGGCAGCACTTACCGTCAGTCAGACGAGCAAGAATCCATCTGCAGCTACAGACTCTGCTCCCAGGCATTTTGCAAACAGAAAGACCAGAAAGACTGCAAACCCAGCCTCTTCCAGTCCAAAACCTGGATTCTGTTTCCGCTGTGGGGAAGATGGTCACATTAAGCCTCAATGTGATTCCGATCCAAACTCAGCACTGGTCAGTATCAAACGGAAGCAATTTCAGGACAAGCACCAGAAATGGCAAAGACAAAATCCATCCACAAAGAAGCATTTAAACTAGCTCCAGTTCCTGATGTGGGACACCCAGGGGCTGAGCAGGACCGACATTGTCCCGCCTTCCAGACGTCAGTCAAGTACTTAGGACACATTGTTTCAGAAAGGGGTGTTGAGACCGACCCAAAGAAGGTAACAGCACTAAAATCCTGGCCAGTTCCCACTAATCTTAAGACCTTAAGATCCTTCCTGGGATTTGCCGGCTATTACCGCCGTTTTATTAAGGGGTTCTCAGCCATAGCAGAACCCCTTAACGACCTAACATCGACACGCAAGAACTCCAAGGTTCACCAGTTCGATCCAAGGCAACATTTTGGTTCTCGGTGGAGTCCTGAATGTCAACTGGCATTCACAAGTTTGATTGAAAAGCTCACCAGTGCACCAGTTTTGGGATGTGCTGATCCAAAGATTCCTTACACTCTCCATACCGATGCCAGCACCACTGGATTGGGTGCTGCACTCTACCAAGAGCAAGAAGGAAATCTCCGGGTAATTGCGTTTGCAAGTCGAGGACCGTCATCAAGTGAAAGTCGCTATCCAGCTCACAAGCTTGAATTTTGGAGTGGAACAGAAAAGTTTCAGGATACATCTGTATGGTGCGAATTTTACTGAGGTTGTTAATGCCATCGGCCAGATTTGTCTAATTCAGACGGAAGCAGCAAGCTCGTTGATTGAGTCCCTGTCCGTCAGGGTGGACGCTCTTCCTGAGAGCTACACAGAAGATCCTGGGCTCCCTGTAGTTCCTGCTTTGTCCCATCTGGAGCTCTGGGAAAATCAGAGGGCTGACCCAGGGTTCCGAGAAGTCATCCACCAGATGGAGACGGGTGAAAAGATCCCTCCCAGTGTCAGGGCTGAGTTGTCTGAAGTCCCCTTGCTGCTTCAAGAGCTCAGCAGGCTTGAACTGATTGCAGGCATTCTCTACAGAAAGAGATAGGACAATGAACAAACTTCCTCTCAGCTTGTCCTGCCTGAAGACCTTCGTCCTGCTGTTTTGCAAAATCTTCATGATGACATGGGTCATATGGGAATAGAGCGCACATTAGATCTCGCTCGCACCCGCTTTTATCGGCCCATGATGGCTGCTGATGTAGAGCACAAAGTGAAAACTTGTGGATGCTGCATTCGTCGCAAAGCTCTTCCTGAGAGAGCTGCTCCTCTTGTCAGTATCCAAACTTCCAGACCCTTTGAACTCATTTGCATGGATTTTCTCAGCCTCAAGCCAGACACCACTAACACTAAAGACATACTTGTGTTAACAGACCACTTCACCAAATTCGTTCGACAATGTGGAGACCGGTAGTGAGCACTTACCTGTGATACCTGACCACTTACTTGAGGCTGAAGGATCCATAACACCTGCCAGCCATGACTTACCTGTAAATCCACCTGCTGAGGAAGAACAATCAGCTGCATTACCTGTGAAAGGCAACCTACCTGACAACTCACCTTATCTAGTCAGTCCAGCATTCACTGGAGTTCCACTCAAGGAAGATGCTGAAAAAACTGTCGATCCTGAGCCATTAGTTCCTAATGTCTCTGAGCCCTTAAACTTTGATCTGTCCCCTAATTTAATAGAACCAGAGCCCAGTTTAAGACATTCTGTGCACCAACGATTACCACCTGAATGACTGCAGTACAGTTGGTCGGGTAATCTGCTCATATCTGTCGTTCAAACGCTTTTGCACAGTGTATCAGACACTTTAAATCCGTCGCCTACTGCCAGTTCGGTTGTTGATGTGGTTTTGCATGCAACGGGACGTGCATGGATTAAAGGGGGGAGGGTGTAACCCAGGTTAAAATCATCTGCCTTAATATTATTATTGCACTCCGAACACCTCGACATCACTACCTCACATCACCCGGTCATGTGACCGCACCCAACCAATCACGTCACGCAGAGCGAAATTTGTAGCGGCTGCGGCGGATCTCCTATTCAGAGTTGCGGGGAGAGCCAGTCAGCAGCTGCGCGCAGGTTCTTAACCACCTCGTCTTTTATGGACATTTGCTATTTCAGTTGTTTTCTACTCAGCATGCTCAGTATGTCATAAACTTTTAGATCCGACTACTGGGCCGCTGGGAGTTCGTGCCGCTGTCGTGCGTGGGTTATCAAAGGATCTGGCCAGGTGTCTCCTTTTGGAGCCGAAGATGGCGAGCTACTGAACATACGGCTGGGAGCCAACAACCTCTGTAGCACTACAGCATCACAGCCCTGCTGGTCTGGTAGGAGGTTGTCACAGCCTGCCCCCGCAATTCTCATTAAACTGCCACAACTCCACTCACCTCCCTTTCCCCTAATGGACAATATTCAATGGACAATTCTCATGAACACTCACTCAGACCCTCGTGGATTGTTGTGACAGTGTGTAGATGGTGTGCAAGCAACTTTGGGGTACATTTATTTTTCCGTTGTGAACTTTTGTATGCTGTTGTGCAAAATCCTGAACCAAACTGAACCATATCTAAAGTCCACTTAAGTAACATTCGAACCGGTTACCATAACTGCAGTTTTGTACATATTTGGGGGTTTTCTATTTTTTCCCTTATCATTTGTTGTTGTAAATATTTTTGGTTGTCATATTCACTTTGCAATACAAGGTACCTGCACTAATTAACTGCCTCTGATGTCCTTATTAGTTGCTGAACACCAGCTCCCGCAGTCGCATCTAGACTTCTGAGCTGATTCTAGCCCATAGCCACAGTGTATTGGTTAGGCCAACTGGCTAATATTAACAATTTATTGATATTTGGCTAACGAGTGCAAGTACCCGCTCACCTAGTTAGTACATTTGTTGCTATCGTGCCTAGTTACTACATTTGTTACTGTAGTCAAGTCAGTTTTATTTGTGTGTCACCAAACCCCAACCAAAGTTCTGTCCTGACTCTGTCCAAGTAGAGCAGGTCCAGCACCTCCCTCCTTCAATGAACCTCCACCCAACAATTCTCCATCAGCAGCACATCCTGCAACAGCAGCCACCAGAACCTTCCTTTACCAGCAGGAAGGTGGAGCAGATCCAGGATCAGTGGGGACGGGGAGAGAGCAGGAGAGCAGGACAGAGACAAAGACAGAGAATGGAGGAGGACAGAGAGACAGAAGGAGAGAGAGGGACAGAGATAAAGAGAGAGAGAAAGGAGGAGAGACTGATGGACAGAGACAAAGACAGAGAATGGAGGAAGACAGAGAGACAGAAGGAAAGAGAGGAGCAGAGACAAAGAGGGAGAGAAAGGGGGAGAGACTGATGGACAGAGACAAAGACAGAGAATGGAGGAGGACAGAGAGACAGAAGGAAAAAGAGGGACAGAGATAAAGAGAAATAGAGAAAGGAGGAGAGACTGATGGACAGAGACAGAGACAGAATGGAGGAAGACAGAGACAGAAGGAAAGAGAGGGACAGAGAGAAAGAGAGAGAAAGGAGGAGAGACTGATGGACAGAGACAAAGACAGAGAATGGAGGAAGACAGAGAGACAGAAGGAAAGAGAGGGACAGAGATAAAGAGGGAGAGAAAGGAGGAGAGACTGATGGACAAAGACAGAGAATGGAGGAGGACAGAGAGACAGAAGGAGAGAGAGGGACGAGATCAAGAGAGAGAGAAAGGAGGAGAGACTGATGGACAGAGACAAAGACAGAGAATGGAGGAAGACAGAGAGACAGAAGGAAAGAGAGGGACAGAGATAAAGAGGGAGAGAAAGGAAGAGAGACTGATGGACAGACGGGGAACATCAGACATTATTGACAATGTGATTTAAGTACGAGCATAACTTACTATTACTTTACACTTGGATTTAATACTTCCGTGTCCCCTCCATGCACCCTTACTTGACGGCTCAAGCCAGAAGCCATAGAGCTGTATTCAAAAGGAAAAGAACAGTTTTTTTCTGTATCAGTGCAGAGTTAGTGGTGCATGGGGGTACTGCAGTGAGGAATTAAAATAAAACGACTGTGAAATTTTAAATGGCTGTTCAATTTTAAAAGTATTGAGGAGCCCAGAGCTGTCAGTTTGAGCAGTTTGTGACAACAAAGTCGGACTCAGAGAGACAACATGTGCCCAGCAGAAAAACCTCAGCCTCCTCCTCTCCGCTCGTGGATAAAGCTAGAGAAAACTTCCTGACCAGCCCAGGATTAAAGACGTCACTCAGACTCTGGTGGAAGGTGACGGTATTGCTGTGGCAAGATAGAAACAGCATGTTGCATCATTTGTTGCCTGCCAGGTCATAGCATAGTAATGTTAGCATGTTTCTGCTGAAGACAAATAAAGCAGCAAAAATAAACAGAGGGAGAAGCTTTACATAACAAGGATGACAGAAGTTTCCATCCGACAAAAAGAATTAATGGACACTTAAAATGGAGAAATGAGATGCTCCAGGTGTCTGACTGATGTGGGTTTAACAATAACGTACCTGAGTTCCAGCTGATCATTGACAGCAATATCAAAACTTTTATTTCTGATTTCACCTCAGTTAGTTTAAGGTTGCTATGGATACAGTAGTTGTACAGTTATACAAGTCACAAACTTTCACATGATCCGTATGGACAGGTTCTGTTGACTGTAACCTGTAAAGAAGAAGGTTTAACAGAGAAAAACAAGCATTCAGCCTCAAGAACTTCATCAGGTCCAACCAGTCTTCAGAGTGAAACGGGCATATGTCAGGAGGGATTACACCCTTGTTACGTTACTCTGGCTCAGTGCACACAAACCACACGGAACACACACTCTGTCTCATCTATCAAATGAACGTCCAACAGAACACAAACATGAAACGTACGTACATTCATTTCCACGCGAGCTGTGGCATTTATCAGTTTGAACGTGAGCGTCTTCTGTGAGAAACTCTTAGGTCTGAGTTTGCGTACACAGTTTTAGATTTTGATGTGAGGTGACTTGTGGTTGATGGACAGGTATTGGGAGTTGTTTTAACAGCAGATGTGTCACTGATGAAGATTCAATTTGAACTGGTGCTTTTAGTAGGCACAGGTGGACAAACAATCCTGTATTATTATTAATTATTGTATCAACAGATCCGTGACGTGACTGGTGGAACTTTAGTCAGTCGCCTATTCAAACCAGAGCTTTGGCTGTGAGGCGTTCAGGCTCAGCGATGGCAG
This sequence comes from Aulostomus chinensis, assembly GCF_037954235.1. Lineage (NCBI taxonomy): Eukaryota > Metazoa > Chordata > Actinopteri > Syngnathiformes > Aulostomidae > Aulostomus > Aulostomus chinensis. The sequence goes on from NC_141338.1 coordinate 25,182,817, forward strand.
ATCTGGCTCTGCTAGAGGACCTGAACGCGCGCATCAGCTGAGAGAGGGTTTTCAGGACCGCCAATATTTATTCCAGGAGAGTGATGAGTGGTTCATGGGTCGTTTTCATCTCCCTAGGCTTCTCCTCCTGGAGTGATGCCACAACCTAGAACCCCAGTTAAGGAGAGTAACCTGGCGTTCCAACACCAAACCTGGACCAGTGCAGGCGCCACCTTGGGGTTTTGGCCACCGGGTCCTTTCAGCGGGGGATCGTTGATAGGTCTGGAATAACCCAGCCATCACTCAGCCAAAGTATGCCAGCAGTTTTGAGGGTGATCAGTTCCCTCTCTGCTGAGTGTATTCAATTCCTGTGTCATGATGCTCACAAAACTGGGATTAAAAAGGGAATTTTATGGGATTGCCAAGTTTCCAAACGTGATTGGAGTGATTGATTGTACCCATGTGTGTCTGGGTCAGCAGGGGGAACCCTGCATTATACCCCAGAAAAGGTGTGCTATATAATCCTGGCATGTAGAGTTCTTCACAATATTGCGCAAGAGAATGGGGTAGGGCCTGTGGGCGAGCGTCTGGTGGTCGGGCCTTAGCCCATGGGGTCCGGCCGGGCCTAGCCGATGAAGGTCACATGGACTCGTCCCCCCGTGTACCCACCACCTGCAGGAGGAACTGGAAGGGTCCAATGCAGTTTGGTTTGGGCAGCAGACCAAGGCGGGAGCCTTGGCTGTCATATACGGTGTATTTTATTTTGAAAATTAGCCAGAAATGTTGATGTTGATGTTCTGAAATATGAGGCGACCCATATTTAAGCAGTGTAAAAGAGTTCCCTTGAATGAGGGCTGGGTGTACAGAACAAGGCAAACCAAAAGCTGCAATTATGTAAATTTATTGTCTTCTTGCAAGGTGACAGAAAAAATATTAGAAAAATTATGCTTAAAAAAATGGATATTCAAAAATGAAAAAAACAAACATATATGCTTCAACTCAAGCAAACAACATGGAGCATAAGCAGACTTTCATGCCATATACACAGTAAATTTTGAAGAGTAAATTTTACTCAATTTGAGTAAAATTTCACTCCCAAAAATATAACATTTGGTCCCAGTCCAAAAAGAGTAAAAATTACTCGTCATAGAGTTAAATTTTCAGTTATTTATACTCTATCTAGAGTTCCTATTTTACTCTACAAGATTAAAATTTACTCAATTCAGCATAAAGTGAGAACAACTCCAACACCATTTCACTCAATAAGTTATATTTTACCCTGCACAGAGTAGTAACTAACTAATAGAGTTCCATTTCTACTCTTAAAAAAGTTGTATTTTACTCTATTCAGAGTAGTAACTGCCTTAAAATAGAGGTCTAATTCTACTATGAATAGAGTTCTATTTCACTCAATAAAGAGTGGTATGTTACTCAATATTGATTTTAATAATAACTCTGGATTAAAATATTTGAAATCAAAAAAGACCAGAAATTAATATTCAACCATGAATTTATTTTTCTTAAATGCATAACAAATGCACTGAGCACCCATACATTTCAATACCATTTGGCCTTTGTAATATGACAGCACTGTATAATACAAAACTAAAATGGCCTCAAAACCTGCTACAAAAATCTTTGTGAATAAGGCACCATGGGGAAAAAAGTCTCAGGGTGACACATACCTATAATTTCATAATAAAAACAAATAGAATATTTTATATATATATATATATATATATATATATATATATATATATATATATATATATATATATATATATAAAATGCTATGGACACTGTCACAACACAGTCAGTAGCTGCAGATAATGTACCAGATAAAAGGCAAAAAAATATGAAATTAAAATTTGAGTTATGGGCAAAGAAATTCAGAAAACCACAGTGCAGTAGTTCGAGCTTAGCCACTCATCACAGGAAAAAGTATGGAACAATAAATGAACTTGAATCATCATCACTGTATGACATCTGCGTATCAAATGCTTTGTAACACAAGAGCTCTTTGACATCAACAACATGAGGTCCATCTGCAGTACACACAACTTTGAAAGCATGAAAATGCTCATCCATACACACTGTTAGTAGTGCAAATGTAAACAACAGCAACTTTTCATCTTTAAGAACACGGTGGATTTTGTGAAAAACTGGCATCTCATTCAGCACTTTAAGACAAACAACTAAACCTGGATGATACATATTTCCATGGTGTTCTAATGTCTAACACATTAGTGTCAATCGCTACCTGAAGAGCCTCAGCCATCTCACAGCCTCTGTCCATCACATTTAAAGCTACCATTTTACTTGGACCAAGCACCAGTCTGTCAGGCTCAAATGTCTGCCAACTATATGCTACTTGACTTTGGTGTTTTTTTGCCAATGTTTTAGTTATATTTTTCAAATTTTTTAGTTGCTTTTTAAAGAAATTGTGCTTGGCTTCACAGCACATGCACCAGGTGTGCAAAAGTGGTCCAATTTTACGAATACATGTAGGGTAATGCACCATAAAAGGATGCTTTGGTAGTAGCTTCTTGTTGGGAAACAAATGCTTGAATAGTCCATGGTGCTCTGAAATCAAATGTTTCAAATAAATGGTAATGCTCAAAACGCTCAAAACAATGAACTTGGTTCCTAGCAGTCACAGAGGTGAATTATGTAAGTGGAGTAGAGTCCGCTACAATCTGCTATTTGAAGCAACAACAGAAGCAAATACCAGTGTTGATCATCTCGACAAATCAAGTCTCCAAATATAAGAGGGAAATTGCCAAGTAAACACCAGGATTGGATCGCATTTAAACCCAAGTCATTTGAGTCCTCCCCTAACTTCAATGCAGGTGGCTTGTTGTTTTGTTCCATGTAGCCATAGTTAAAGTTCTTAATTCTCCTGTCTATTTCCTTTGATGTTGTGTAGTTTTTGATCAAGTGTAGTATTAGCAGCTTCATTTCAGTCTGTGCCACGCCCTCCAAGATGTCGTGCATAATATCGACAGAGAAGTTTTCACATGTATTGAAGTACTGCAAGGAATTTAGAACACAGGAACGTTTAACACCCATCACATAGGGAAGACTAGGATCTTTCTCCATTGTTTGGCAGTGTTCTGTGTGAAGTGCTTGTGTTCGCATCACTATCTTGGATGAATCTTCTGTGAATTCTGTCTGAAAGTCCTCTTTCTCAGCAAGACAGAAGCGGCAACAATATCTGGCACTGAATGATTCTACGAAACCAAACAAACCATGAAGACCAAGGTTGTCACCAGTAACTTGGACAATAGTTCCATACACATTTTTCTCATAAAGTGGGACCTGAATTCCTTTAGTCTCCAGCTCTTTAATGTCTTGTACAACTGGGTCAAGTATTTTAGAAAAGCCATATGTTTTAATGTCTTGCGCATGGAATAGAGCAACCAAATGAATATTAAGCAGCATTGAGTTGTACTTTGGAGAAAGATTACGCAAGGTGAAATAGATTGCTCCTAATTTATGTATTCCCTTTTTACTTCCCAACAGATTTGCGCATTCAAAATCATCAAAGAAAAGTTGCAACTGAATTGCATGCTTCTGTTTTGAAAATAAAGGATGACTCTTGAAAAGATCTCCATCACAAAAGTCATTAAGAAGATCTTCTCTTGAACTTGAATGGGTATGCATCATCTCTTTTATCTTAGGGTGTTTGTAAATAAAGCCTCATGTTTTCAAAATTGGGATATAAACAAATTTATCAGTAACAGCTGGATCAGAACTTCCAGTACTCCGATTGAGCCGTGTATCAAATCTTGTACCAAGAACACATTCAACAGGTTCCACCTTTCCCCACTTCTCTGTGAAATACTGCCTTCTCTTAGCTTCAGAATTTAAGACACCAAAAGGATTTTCAATTTTTTCAAAGCACTGATCAATTTTAAACTGTAAAGATAGACACTGCTTCACAGATTCTTTTGCTTGATGATGTATATTATCAACAATCTCTTCCATTGAAATGACCAAAGAGTTAATGGTTGTTTCGCCTGCACCTGCCACTTTAAGTTCAGCCACTGTTGCAGCACAGCTGTCTACCAGACTCTTTTTAAGAAGGACTGGGTCAGAAGCGGCACTGTTCGATGGAAAGTCATCAACAAAACTTTCAAGTAAATCTTCAGTAGTAGAGGGGCCTTCACCAGGATCATCACAAGGTTCATGTGCTTTAAGATGCTTTTGAAACCCAGAAAAAGTGCCAAACAAATGAGAACAACCAGGCTGACCACATTTCAGACGAAGTGTCTTTCCAGAACAAAGTCCGTGGATCAACTTCAAGTGCTTAATTAGTGAATTGGCATTTGCCTGAGAGCCTTTGCAAATAAAACATCTCTGCATCAAATCAGTGCTAAATCAGTCCTTTTTCCAGTATAAAAACAATCCGTGCAGCATCAGAACCCTCCAAACAAAAGCATCTCAAAGCGTCACAGTCAGTGCAGCATCCGAGCTCTCATCTCTTTGACCCTGGGAGTCATCTTGGTTGTAGCAGCATCAATCTGGTAAACAGCGGTTTCCAAGAAGTGGTAGACGTTGGCCAGATCCCTGTTGTATGACGTAGCGAAGACGAAATGAGCTTTAAAAAGCTCATCAAAAGAGGCAAGAGAATCTGGTGACTGACATGGGATTGCATGTTTGTCAATCACAATGAAATACTTGTGAATGGTGCTCCTCTGGGTTCCCACAGCCAGTAGATTTGGTTGACGGCTTTCAGTGACGCTGTCCAGATGCTCCTCAATACTGGTCCCAGTCTGTGACAAGAAAATTGAATTAGTTTTGCTATGAAAATTAATCTGTTGCAGTTTAGGGTCCCATCATCACCACCAGAATCACTTATTGCCACAAACAGCAAGATGAACCATAACATCCTCAGCCTTACATTTTTTATTCTGCTAAACGTAAAAGAAATAAACTTATTTATATCAGTGTATCTCAGGCCGATGGTGAGAGATCTCTGGTCTAAATCAGATAAATGTCACAGGGCACCCACTGATTACAGATGAGCATGGTCATCGCATGATTTCACAAGAAAAATGTGGACAGAACAATGAGCCTAAAACTATAACATTACCTTCATAAATTTCACAAGATGGTCAATGGCTTGTCTGATGGAGAGCTTTCCTGGTCTCTTGTTGCGGCCATGAGGTGATGGTGGCATGAGGTGGACAAGGAGCAAGATGGAGGACATCTCACTGTCCCATCCTAAAAATATTAGAAAATTCAAAAACAAATTTGTACTAAAATTGATATATTTTTGTTCCAAAACCATTTGCCTCTTCCATTATTATTGTTTCTTTAAGTGGAGTGTACCGTGTTCTAGTTCTTCTGTTGTGGATTCAGCATTATGAAGGACATCCTCAAGGTCACTTGTTTGGGTGATGCCATGGCTTTGTTCAGTGACTTTCTGCCTGTAGTGAGTAGGCCACTTCTCCAGGAACTTTGCAGAGATGTTATCACCAAACATCAGACTGAAATCCTGCTCAATCTGTAGACAAGATGGAATACAGAAAACATGGCATACATTGTTCATTGCTGCACCAGGAACGACCAGGGATGTAATCTGTTTAACTCTTCTCTTGTGCTCAGGTCACCAGTGACCTTTTTTCAAGCACATGAATTTGTTTATAGCATCCAGGCTTTTCGACTTTGTCAGGAACCTCTATTTCAACGAATACTGAAAAAAAAAAAAAAGCTGCACAAAAAATTATTAAAACCAATATTTTCATGGATAAGAAAGCCTATGTAAACAATGTAACCAAGAGAAGAAAAACAAATTGGATGATAAAAAATGTTTACGAGTATTTTACAGCTGATTTGAAACACTGGTCAAAACTGACCCAAAACACCATAGATGGCAGTAGAAAGTTAAAGAGCGACATACCATTCCCATGACGTCAAGAAATCTTGGAAAGGTGTTGAATATTTCAGAGGACCTCACTGGGTCATGAACAAATGCTTGGCGATGGGTGAAGGTCTGTTTCATCTTCTCCTTGATTATTGCTTCATCAGTTGTATGCTGCATCAGTGCGATGGCCTCACGACACTGGGTTTCTGTGGTTAGCTGGTTTTCCTTACTGAAGGGGGTTCTGTCACCAGAATTTGGACCACCTGTAACAGTGATCAGTGAACAGTAACCTGTAACAGTGAAACCACATGCTGATGCAATACTTTCTTTACTTCTCAAAAAAGTAGAGCCACCTTCACCCCTTATGGCCTTGGATGCCCACTCGTCTTTTTACTAAATCACCTGCAATGCCCACTACTGTAGTAACAAAAAAGCCCTATGAACAAAAATTTATTTAACATGTGAATTCTCATAAAAAAATCTATTTCCACTCAAAATCATGTACCTGTCAGTGGCTGGGGGTTTCTTCTCTTTCGTCCCTCTGAGGCTGCTTTTTGAAGTGTTTTCACTCTCCATGCAAGAAATCCACTCCCATCTACTGGATTGTAATACTGCTCCTAAACACCAAGATTTTTTTTTTCATTTTTACTCCTTAAAGAACTAACACATGCCAACATCAAGGTCAACCAGCCTGACAACTTGTTGAAGTTAGGAGAAAGGGTCAGCATACAGAAATGTTAATAAATTGAAATCTCACTTGGTTTTTTGATCAATACCAGAACTAATGAGGAAAAAAGGGACTTGTTTTATGTACTTACATAACCCAAAGTGCCCTGGGGATCGGCCAGGTAGGGAAACAAGGCAGTAATGCCCTTTGCGTAGTCCTCTTAACACGTCTTGAAGGGCTCGTCCTACAGTACACACACACGTATGAGATCCAAACAAAAGCACTGCTATGCCAATGCCTTCTGCATTTGGTCTCCACCAAATAAAGCCATATATGTTAGGGTTGGACGTTAATTATGTGACAACATACCCATGTTCACTCGCCAAGTGTGCTACCAATATCTTCACCATGTCGCGTCTTCTGGAATCGGTTAGGCTTTTTTTCCGAGCATACTCTGTAAGGATCTTCTCTCCTCCAGGTTTCTCCCTCAGAATGTTTTCAATAAGCTAAGTGTGAGGGGATAAAAGAGAGGAGAGACACAGGAATTTGGTGGCCAATTACATTTACAGTGACAAAAATGTAAACCATGCCATGCAAATTTACTTGGCTATTTCCTCCTCTTACTCCTTTAATCAAAATCTTGATCTCTCCATCTGCAAACCTTACCTGAGCGAGACGAGTCGGGTCAGCTCTGTTTCTTTGGGCAGGACTAGGCTGCAAAATTATGGTGTCATCTGAGCCCCCCTCATTGTCTGCACCAGAGCTGAGAAAGGAGCTGTTGCTGCTCGCTGTGGAGGGGCTTGCACAGGGGCTCACTGAACCTAGCATGTTGACACAACAGGTGTCATTATAATAACATGCCATTAGCAAGTGGGAATCAGCGGTGACAAGAGTAATGTAAAATATCATTTTAGATCAGGATGGATCCACACACCAACCTAGTGTTTCCTTAGATCAGGGGTCCCCAATCATGTGCCATGAAGGGCCGAGAGTATGCAGGTTTTCATTCCAACCACTCACTACACCAGCTGATTTTACTAATTAGTTCCCTGGTCTCTGGGTGATGGTGTGATGATTCGTGAAATCAGCTGGTGTAGTGAGTGGTTGGAATGAAAACCTGCATACTCTCGGCCCTCCGTGGCACATGATTGGGGACCCCTGCCTTTGATGCTTTCTTAAGTGTCTGAAGAGACATGTTCATTCAAAATGTCATGCTACGTGGACAAGTCTCTTTTACTATGTTGCATTACAAGGTTAGCCGGGACTGCATGGATTTTGAAACTCCAAGTAAAAAAGTACTCACCATCGAAATCTGAGCTTGAGGACAAACAGACCTCCAGCACACCCAGGTCTGGTTTCATTACAAGAAATGCAAACGCGTCCTCGTCAACTTCAGTGTGAAGATCATCATAAACTTTGAAGTCCAAAGAAGGAATTTCAAATTTCTTGGAGACTGCGAAGACAAAACAATAGTGCAAACGATTGATATTTTGTTGTGCAATAATTTTTTTTAAGGTCACACATCTGCGTCACTTTAGATCTGAACCACTTCAAATAACAATTCTATACAACTATGTACTATAATATATATTCAAAAATGACAGATCTGTGCCTATTTAATAATAAAGATTTTTGCAAATCTTTGAATATACTTTTACAGCAACATTTTAACTCAAATCTTTCCTTGTTTCAGGGTACATTAAACATGGAGATAGGGATCCAAAATCGAATCAAATATGTGTATTATATATATATATATATATATATAATATATATATATATATATATATACACACACACACACGCCTCTCAGGGTCCTTGACAACAACAATAATAATGATAACAATAACAATAATAATATATATAAGAAAGCAACACTAATTTACACATAACAGTAGGTTGTGCAATTTGTTTTGCTCACCACACTCCCAAAATGATTTGAAGGTCAGTTGCCCTTCATAACAAATGTATTTCTGGCGGTCTCGGTACTTCACTCTTACAGCTTGCATCCTTTATGGAAAATAAAAATAAAACAGGGGAGTCAACAGGTCAGAAGTTTTCAGAAGGCAATGTGAACCGTGCATGAGGAGATGCTCATTATTAACATGGGCAACCACAAAATAATATACGATCTCACACGTCCAGGAATGTGTTTCAAATATGTTAAAAAGGAACACCATATTGGGAATTATGGTGAGTTATCACTAATTAGCTTCCGCAAATACTGATATTGATACTAATTCTGAAATTACCGGGAACTCGACGATGTCTGATTCTTGCTGTGCGGAAGAGCTGCAGCGCTCCGCTCCGTCCGCTGGCGCCAAGCGAAACGCGGCAGAGACACGACGCGGCTAAAGTGAAAGCACTCCCGACTCCACTCAGAGTGAAACACACGTGCTCGCTAACCGAACGGCGGAGAAAACAGACCATACATAACAGAATGGTCTATAAAAATTCGATAATAATAATAACAATAATAATATGATAACGGTTCACTCCAGTACGGTCTTTTGCCCCCGGGCTGCGCGCGCACCTCGGATTGTTTGTACACAAGAAACCCGTCTATAAGAATGAGGCTCAGTTTAGAATTTACATCCGTCATTACAGTTTGAGCTGAAGCTAACGTTAGCATCGACATTAGCAGTTATGCCGTGTGACCCACAAATTCCAGCTGCAAGCATTATCGTTTAAGTAAGCCAACAAAAATTCCGTTGAGCTTTTAATAAAATCCGTTTTTGTATTTTGCTGACTTACCTGGCTTACCGCCGTCTGCCGTTCACCTCGACCTTGCAATGCAGGAATAGAAAATGGCGGCCGAAACGAAACTTAAAAACTGGAAGAAAAGTGGGCGTGTTGTTGATTTTACTCCAATAGGATGTACTCGGATTTACTCTATTTTTTTCCTCCGACTCTGGTGGCTACTGGAGGTAATTAGAATCCGAAATGAGTAAAAATTACTCTTATAGAGGAAAATCAATGGTCACTCTGAAAAAAATTACTCCCTCATTTTTACTGTGTATGGGCAGAGCTCTTGGCAGCCTGGTGCCCAACCTCACTCTCCACTGTCATAAAACAAAACACCCTGGAACTCTCGCCCAGGGGTGGGCAACCATGTGACATGGAGGGCGTGTGGATGCAGGTTTTCCTTCCAGCCAAACACTTTAACAGGTGATTCCACTGATTAACATTCTTCTGTGTCTGAAGGTGTGTTAATCTCTGTGTCTGATCTGAAACCAAAGACGAAAGGTGAACATACTGCAACGTAAACTATGGTAATGAGGAGAAGGAGGGGCCCTATTGTGTACACATGCCTGAGGTCTACTACTCCATGATGCTTCTTGGGTAAATTCACTCTTAGCACTACCATCTTTTCTTCAGTCACCATTTTTGTGATCTAAGTAATCCTGCTTATGAACTACCGGTATGTTACGTGATTGAATCATTGACCTGGACTGCTTCAGTGTGTAGTTGTTTCTTTGTTTGGTTCAAAGGTGTCATCTGAGGTGCGGTGGTTTCATGGATTCACTGCTGAGAAGATCACACACTGAAACACACCGGGGCTGCTAGGCTCTTCCTTCCAACTTAATCCAAATTGGAGACAAGTTAAGTCAAATACCCTCACCTTCTTGCCTTATTTGTTGTTAGTTTGGTTGGTTGGTTGATCTAGATGGCTACACTTCTGTGTTCCATTCCTCCACATGGGAACTCTGCTCCTCCCTGCAGTAGAACTGAGTGATCTCCATAAAGTATGTTTGGTTTCTAATGCAGCTGAGAAGAAGCAGGCCCAGACAGGATATACTTTTATCTGCAATATCTTCAGTGTTCAGTAATTACTATTTAACTGTGAAATTTTGAATACCGTGCAAGTGCAATTGTTGTGTCTCATCCTTGCATAGTGTTTATATTTATATTACTACTTAGTAATATTGTTCATATCTATATTGTTAATATATCCACTATGCTGCGGCAACATTGTGAATTTCCCCATCGTGGAGTAACAAAGAAATATCTTCTCTCTTATTTTATATCACATTTCCAAAGCCATCAGTCCACAGCTGCACAAACAAGGATGTGGATAAAAATCATCATTTGTGTGCCTTAGACCTCAGTAAAGAGTGCATGAGCACCAAAATTATATAAACAAGCAATTATAAAACCCATCATCATCCGATTGATCATTAATGTACTAACCTTGAGTGCTTCAGAGTGGCACAGATACTGATGTGAAGCAGTCTGTGGTCCTCAGCCAGGCACATCACCAAGAACTGATCCCCCTCCAGCTGGCAGCAGGTTTGTTCTGACCTACCTTTCAGTGTCTGCACTGTCCAGAGGACGAGTTGGATGAGCCAAAGGTGCTTCGTCAGAACATTGAGCCCACCTGGAAGGCCTGTATCTTCTTAGACTGAAGGATCAGTTCCTGCTAGTAGGTTGTCGTCGGAATCTACTGGCGGGAAGAGAATGGAAATGTAAAGGCGAGGAAACATGAACAGGCAGGTGGATATCAAGGTGATGACGTGTGGACTCACAATAATGTAAACAAATGTTTTAAAAAGCAACTGCTAAAGGGTTAGCATGCATCAAAATGCATCCGTTCTCATACACCGTTAAAAAAAAAATGTTTTTACGGAAAACTGGCAGCTGTGGTTGCTGTATTTTTTACAATATTATTCTGGCAGAGTTCAAACCACATTACAGAACAAGCTGTAAATTTTACAACTTCAAACTGTTATCATTTCCAAAATAACATTTTAAAAATGACACACTGACCTTCTAAATTCAACATCCCTTTTCAGCCAAATTAGCATGGCAATGCTGTTATTAAAGCCATTTTTTCAGTCCAATTTGCATGTGGTGGTTGCTTCTTTTACATCTAATTCCATTCAGTTTCACTGAAAAACTTTAGACACAAGGCATTATTAAACGGTAAAAGCCTCATAAGAAAGTAATTTTACTGTATTTTTCCTGCTAATTTTCGTAAAATGTTCAATTTCATGTAATATACTGTATTTTGTTGTATTAAAAGCAGTGTTTTCTAGTGAAATAAACATCTACTGTACATACTCTAGCTGAATTAAGACTCAGACACACGCGAAGACTCACAGGCACACTGACACACACAGGTTCACAAACACGGAGGCAGACACACACAGGTTCACAAACACGGAGGCAGACACACACAGGTTCACAAACACAAACGTAAACTCTGACTCAAAGATTTTCATCTGTAAAGTGTACAGTTAAAACTTAAGACAACCAAGCCACCTAAAGAAAACCTTTTGATCACTACTATATTTTATGGTTACAACTGCACTTTCTTATGTTTGACTTTTACCAGAAATGGGAAGAGAACTGTATCCTGTGGTATGCAGCAATCAGAGTACAATACCAACTTATCGTTCCAAGATTTTATTACTTCAAAGACGTATGCAAAAATATTTTCACTGTTCGACAGTTGTGTGTGTGTTTTGTTTGTCTTAATTTAAACTAAGGAATAAAGTTCTTCCTTTCCTCTTCCTCTTGGAAGAAAAACATTGGAATAATGCCTTGAATGTAAAAAAAATCAAGTGCAACCAGGCTGTCACAACTATAACCTGTCTGTAATATATTTTCACCTGTACATTTACAATGAAAGCTTAATGAACTAAGCAACATGAAGAGACCTTGGATCAAGGTGACAACTCTGGGGTTCAACTGTAGACAGGAACTGCCTCTCTTCTCCACTTCCATGCCCACTGTGTTGATGGAGGACAAGCATCTTGGGAAACAGTAACAAACAAATATATAATGAATACACTAAGACTCACAGACAGACTGGCAGATACACACAAAAGCAGACAGACACACACAGGTCCACAAACAGAGACAGACAGAATCATAGGCACACAAACGCAACTTCAAAGATTTTCGTCTCTCACACCTCAAAAAGATTTTTTTTACATTAATTTATTCATACGTACAGCTTTACTGTGGTGCATTATGTTTATGATTGGCTTAGGTACCAAAAATTAAACTACTGACTTACCTGAGTCCATATTCACTTGTCCCGCCACTCATGATCAGAAAGGTCTTGGATCAAGGTGAGGACTCTGGGATTCACGTGAAGACGGGAGGTGCTGGTCTTCTCTACTTTTGTGCCCTTCTCAGGCTTTATGGAGAAAAAGCATCTTGGAACAGGAGAAAAACAGACATGTATTAATGATAAAGTAACTTCCAAAACAACAATAATAAAACACTACATCAAGCAACTTTTTTTGTTACAGTTCAATAAAGAAAATGTTGGCTGAACAATCCAAAATGACACACAACAGCAGGAACTCCAGGGTGGATGCCAGCCCGGATAGATAATGGATGTTGAAGCTGTAATAGCTTCCAAACATCATGCAGAATGATGACACCAAGGAGGGGATTTTCTCCTGAACAATGGTTCTGTCAACACTGAGCATATATCATCGGGTGGCAGTAAAGCAGGATTGCCCTAAAAAAAAAAAGAAAAAATGGGGGGATCACACACAAACATAAGAAACACATGGTTGTGGTCCTGAAACATTTCTGGGCACAGACATACTTACAGACACACAAAGAGAGACACACTCACACAAATATATTCTCACATTCACACGCACACACACACTCACACACACACACACACACAGGATTTATACTGTTCACAAGAACAAAGAAGTCAGAATTCATCCAGACATAAAAAGAAACACCAACAAAAAGTTTACTTACCAAAGACAATAATGGTAGGAGTTAAGGGGAGCTTGTCCGTCTGGACTTCCCCTGCCTGGCAGGTGTCCTCCACATTAGAAAGCATCATCTCTTCCCTCTCATCAAAATAGGCCATCAGCAGCAGCACTATCTCTTTCACAACTTCAGAGCAGCCGCTCAGCTCAGCACCTCTCAACATTTTCACCTTGGTTGCCACCTGCAAGAATTTCTTGTTCTTACTCATGCAAACTGTACTCATGTAGTTCAGGAGCCGCTTCCCCTTCAGGTCCACATTTTGGAAAAAGGTTTCTTTAAGTGCAATTCCTGGAAGCTCTTAAAGTGCACACCCATGCTAAGTTCACTGAACCAAGAGGGCCAGCCTTCCATAAGGTCTTTGATATTTTTGCCCTGGTTGACTTCTTTCCGCTGTGTGTAGAATGTTACCTTCATTAATTGTTTGACCTCCTCTCCATCTGCATTTGTTTGCTGGGGCATCCGCTTTAGTTTTTCTTGCTTCTCTTGCTGGCTCTCCAGGGTCTCTCCAAGGGGCAAGAATTTCACATCCCATTTGATGCACCCATATGTGTCCTGGATCGCTGCTCTCTGTTGTGGAGGGACTTCATCTGTGTCAGAATCCTCTGTGCGACTCTTTCTTTTTCTTATTTTTGGTGTTGTATATCTCTTCATGTTCTCCATTCTATTTTGCAGTTGTTTAACAAGAGAGTCTCCTCCAAAATCTCTTTTGATGCCTCAGCTAGGTCAGGTAAGACCTCATTGATGGCACTGCGCACAAATGTTGGCTCCAGGTGCGACTGGACGGGAGCATGTCAGAGTGAACGTCACACTTGTGCGTGATTCAACGTGGCAACAATCCTCAAAATAAATCTGGAAAAAGAAACAGTGGAAAGTTTGCAGGAGTACGTCGGCGAGTGCTCCCACCGACTCGTCATGGGTAAGACCGACAACGCGGCGACCCCACTTCCTAAAAGAAGCCGACCATCCAGCGCACCCTCATTGCCGGATAAGGATTTCAGAGACATCCTGGAATCAATAGACAAGAAACTTACAAGTTTCGACATAAGACTCTCTCTAGTGGAAATCCTCCACAGAGAGTTCCAGGCTCTCCGTGAGTCGCTGGAATTTAGCCAGTGTAGGAATTTTTCAACAAGTCATCATTAATCAATCAGAAGGAACCACAGAGTCTATATTGTGCTGTTCAAAATCCGGAGAGGACACCTTCCAGTTGGTTTAAAAGAATTTATTCAGATTAACAGGAAAGAATCCAGAGCTCTGGAGATCGTCTTCCCCTATGCTGGAGTCAGCATACGCAGATGCGTCGTCCCTGGCGTTGGGGCAAGAAGTCCAACGATCTCACTATCTTCTCCAGTTTTATGTGTTACAGGGGAGGTGCTTACATGATCGCTTCTGCTTCAAGTGTGTATTTTTGATCTTCATGTCTGTTGCAGGATCTTCTATCTGACCCCATGACAGTCCCTTCTGGTCCATTGTGGCCTTGTTGTTGCAGCTGTGAAGATTAAAACCTCTTTCCCATTTACGGCCATGCTCTTATCTTTCACGGCCTCATCCCACCATAGAAATTCTTGTGGACCCTGTTCTGACTTAATTAGCTTGAGGGAGTGATGCTAGCATGAGCTACACTCCCGCTATTCCCTGTTGTGACCTTTTCACCTGTGTCCACTCTAAACAGTCTGGTCTGTGCTTCACTGTAAGTGTTCTTCTGTTGTCTTATATCTTGGAATGTCTATCTGTGTTGTCTCCAGTATTTATAAGTTCCTTCCTAGAGTCGCAATGGCACCAACTAGTCCTGGTGCTTTGGAGATTTGTGGGACCCCTCTGTAAAACAACTTTTAAGGTGACTTGCAGCTAAGTCATTGATTCTACCTGGGATGCATGAGCAGGAAATCCCGGTACCGCTACTAACATTAAAGAAGTACATTGATGAACTAAATACAGTGTTGGATCATTTTCTACCTCTTTGGGAACTGCCACAGAAACATCTTTATTACAACTGCCTTGTGTGTCCTACACTCTATTTTAAGTGAATGTATGTATAAATTTAACTACAGTTTAAGCAAATATATATAAATTTGTCTACACCAGCAACAGGTGGCTTCACTGGCCGCTGAAAATCAAGCCCTTAAAGCCTCCATTAAAATACTCACCGAGAGGGCGACGGAGATTACAGCGGAGAACAAACGGATGAAAGAGGCCATCCTCGACATCCAAGCTCAGAGCATGCGGGACAACCTGGTATTCTCCGGCATACCTGAGAAGACGGAGGAAGACCCCGAGATGTCCATCAAAGACTTCCTCCACAAACAGATAAAACTTCCGATGGAGATCGTGAAGAACATCACCTTCCACTGGGTGCATCGCCTTGGAGGGAAGAGGCCAGAGAACCGGCGGCCCAGACCCATCGTTGCGAAGTTGGAACACTTCAAGCAGAAGGAGCAGGTGAAGAGCCGGGGCAGGGAGCTGAGAGGAACGGACTTCAGCGTGAACGATCAATTCCCTAAGGAGATGCTGGCGCGCCGCAAACGCCTGTTCCTTGTCAGGAAGAAGTTCATCAACGGTATCCTGCGCTGTCATCACGGTGGATAAACTGTACGTTAATGGCCAGCTGTTCCGTGATCCGGAGATCACCCCTTGGCTCTGCTAAAGCGCGTCTCCTCTCTCCACCGGAACTCACTGGATTCAGCCGAGGATGGTATTTGCATGGTTAAGGTCATGGATGAAGGTAACACCAGTTTCTCTCATTCGTTGTTTTTTTTCTTCTTTGTCTTTCAATACTGTTAAGCCTAAAACATAAAAACATGTGGTAGACTGCTACATGCCGAGTTCACTCACGAGTGTGTATTTATGTGTGTATTTATGTCTCCCCTTTGTCCTTCCTGTCGTTGTTTTGTGTTCCATGTCATTTTTAAATGTGATGTTTATATGGTTTGTAGTGCAGGGATATAATATTGTTTCATCTGCAACACACATGCACTCTCATCCTCTTTGGCGCCACCACACACACGCGCGCACAAAGACACAGGTACACGTTCTCTTGCTCACTCACCTACTTATTACAACTTACACTCAGTCGATTAGTTTACATACTAACAAACTACGGTTTGTCACTTGGAATGTACGTGGAATTGGCTCACGTGAAGAACAGCTACAAATTTTAACACACCTACAAAATTTACAAGCAGACATTGTCCTATTACAGGAAACCCATGTACCTAAAACAGGTAATCGTGTGTTAAGCCCACAGTTCCCGCACACATACACAGAGAGTTCTAACACCAAGCAAAGAGGCGTAGCCATTCTGATTCACAAAAAAGTCAGGTTCACTTGTAAAAACACCATTGTAGACCCA
Organism: Aulostomus chinensis; assembly: GCF_037954235.1. Lineage (NCBI taxonomy): Eukaryota > Metazoa > Chordata > Actinopteri > Syngnathiformes > Aulostomidae > Aulostomus > Aulostomus chinensis. Next base: position 25,199,428 of record NC_141338.1, read on the forward strand.
GAAGGTAGGTTTGTAATAGTCACCATAGCCACACACAACACAGAGGTATGCATGGCCAGGATATATGGACCAAATGTTGATGACCCCTCCTTCTTCCACAGCTTCTTCACTGCACTCTCAGCCCACTCAGACACAGCACTCATAGTAGGAGGGGACTTCAACCTGGTATTCAACCCACAAGTGGACAGAATCAGTAGAGCAGCTCGTCAACACAACTGCCAATCATTCGACATAATAAAGCAGTCCATGAGTGATTTCGGTCTTTGCGATGCTTGGCGCTCACGCCACCCCACGCTTAAGGAAGACACCTACTGCTCGCCAGTGCACCACTCCTCCTCTCGTTTGGACCACTTTTTAATTAGTAACTCAATTGTGAAGGACGTCTTTTACACCAAGATTCACCCCATTGCCATTAGCGACCACGCACCAGTCACTCTGACACTCACAAAAAAAACTAGAACACCGCTTTCTAAACAATGGAGATTTAATACATCATTGCTCAAGGACCCCGATTTTATTAAATTCTTTAAGGAGGAATGGACAATATTCTGTGAGATGAATGACCAGCCTGATGTCTCAGCTTGTGTGCTGTGGCAGGCGGCAAAAGCAGTCATGTGAGGCAAAATAATATCTTACTCTTCATGTAAGAAAAAACAGGAGAAAGCTCTCGAAACAGAATTAAATGAAAAAATTAAAGCCTTGGAGACAACTAATGCCGCCTCCCAAGAGGAACACCTACTGAGAGAATTAAAGGAATTGAAACTAAAACTAAATGATCTACTCGACATCAAAACACAATTTCAGCTGCAGAGACGACGCTTGGAGAACTTTGAACGAAACAATAAATCCAGCAGATTTTTAGCGAACCAACTAAAACAGAACAAAGAAAGAGCAACAATATCCTCCATTAAGGACTCCAATGGGGAAACAACCTGTGACCCAGAAGAAATCAATTACATTTTTAGGGAATTCTATAAAAAACTTTACTCACCTGAGATTAACCCCCCCAAATCTTGCATTGAAACCTTTCTAAGCACAGTTGATTTGCCAAAATTAAATCAAGATCAAATAATGGCTCTGGAGTCACCTATTTCTATCAAGGAACTTCAAGAAGTCCTTAAACATATGCCAAACAAGAAAGTCCCGGGACCGGATGGCTTTCCTGCAGAATTCTACAAAGAGTTCTGGCCTGAGCTTGCACCAATATTCTACAAAATGTTCATTGAAATACAGGAAACCTCGACCCTGCCACCCGACATGAACCGTGCGATTATTAGCCTTCTCCTTAAACCAGAAAAAGACCCAGTACTTCCATCAAGCCATCGTCCAATATCACTTATAAATGCAGATATTAAAGTCATCAGCAAGGCGCTAGCTAGAAGGCTCGAAAAAGTAACACCTCACATAATACATCCTGTCCAGACCGGGTTTATTAAAGGACGGCACTCTACCAACAACACACGTAGACTTATCAACCTGATCGACGACTGTAACAGTCAGAGCAAGGATACCATAATTGTCTCCCTAGATGCAGAAAAAGCATTCGACAGGGTAAATTGGAATTTTCTCCTCACCACATTACAAAAGTTTGGGTTTGGAGATAACTTTGTGAACTGGATCAAAACATTTTCTCTCCCAGTGCTTGTGTCAGAACAAATGATCAAACTTCTCCAAGCTTCTCTCTCCAAAGAGGAACCAGACAGGGTTGTCCACTTTCCCCTTCCCTGTTTGCTATATTCATAGAGCCACTCGCAGCTGCAGTCCGGCAAAACAACAACATCAAGGGAATTGACACTACAAATGTGAACCATAAGATAAGCCTTTATGCTGATGATGTATTACTTTTCCTACGGAATGCACAATCATCTCTCCCTGAAACGATAGCACTCATTGATAAATTCTCAACCATCTCTGACTACTCAATTAATTGGAGCAAGTCAACTGTTCTTCCCATCAACTCAGGTTTCCAGAGTTCACTTGCCGCACCACTACGGCCAGGAAACATTAAATACCTGGGCATCAACATCTCTGCCAAACTGTCTGACTTGACACGGCTAAATCATACTGCCCTAATCAAAGAAATAGAAGACGACCTCACCCGGTGGCGCACACTATCCATATCACTGATGGGAAGAATAGCAAGAGTGAAGATGATGATCTTGCCAAAAATCAACTATGTTTTCTCGATGGTTCCGACCCAGCCTCCCCAGACTTGGTTCAAAACACTCGACTCTAACATCTCCAATTTTCTCTGGAAAGCTAAGCCACCACGTATAAGCTTAAAGACTTTACAAAAGAGTAAAGACTATGGTGGCTTGGAACTACCAAATTTTTATAATTCCTACTTGGCCAATAGATTACAATACTTACTAAAATGGTTAAAGCCAAACTCATTAGACCAAGCATGGCGCGATACTGAACAAACATTCTGCAAAGAAATCCAAATCTCTGATCTCCCTTTTATCAGCCCTGTTTTCAAGCATCACAGCTGCTTTAAGTGTCTTAGCATCAGCAACACCCTCATAGCCTGGTGGGAACTTCTCAAGAGCAATGGGCTCTCGAACACCCCTTGCAGGCTCACGCCTGTCTGGGACAATCCTCACATCCTGCAAAATAAAAAAACAATACATTTTGCTGCATGAGACAATAAAGGGATTAAAAATCTAGAGCATATCTTCCAAGAGAAAGAATTCATAGAATTTAACCAAATTACAGCAAATTATGGTATTAACAAAAACAAATTTCTGAAATATCTTCATCTCAAATCTATAATACAGGCACGGTTTGACCTTACCCAGTTAGACTCAGAGCTTCCACCCAGAATAACAGATTTTTTACAAATTTCACCCCCTAAGCTACTGTCTAAAATTAACTCAATAGTTTCAACAACAGAACTTATAATCTATTCCTTCATCCAAATGGGAGAAAGATCTGTTGATCAACCCACACCCTAACTTTTGGATACAAATCTGCTCCAACACATTTAGAATGATTCGCAGTGGTGACCTACAATTAATAAATTACAAGGTTCTCCACAGAACCCACTATAAAGGACAAAGGATGTTCCAGATGGGCCTCACACAAACAAACATTTGTCCATATTGTGCGACTGGCTCACCAGAGTGCTATCTGCATGCTATATGGCTTTTTACACCTGTTAGGGGTGTACAACAAGGCATCAGGAACATTGATGCTGCTTGCCCCAGCTACTGAACAGGACAGGTATAAAAAAAAATGTTGGCTCCAAGTCTGTCATTTCTGGTATAATGAGAAAAATAACAAATAGCAATATGAAATGTTTTGTGTTCATTCCCCACCAGTACCCATCATGTTTATCTGGAGAAGACGCTGTGCTTCAGTGGAATCATTTGGTGCTCATTAACAATGTAGGATGATAAAGGATAAAAATCTACCAAGTCACTGATTTCAGGACACTGTACCATTGCACAGTCTTTTTTCACAGAGTAGAGTACTCAGGATGATAGTCAGCTTTATGTATATTCATCACAAAATACACCTCCGTATCATTTTTAATTAAAATAATGAGAAGCTCCCCAAACTCCACAGTCTCATCATTTTTTGACACAAGGAAATGCCCTTTTTTATACATTGTTCCTTTGTACTGTATGTCTGTAGAAACACTGGTGTTGTTTTCTGAGAAACCAAACTCACTCACTGCTTGTGTAATTGTCTCACTGTAAAGGCTGGCGTCAAATGTACAGCTGTCTTTGACATGCAGAGGCTGACTGCTTCCTGGACCCACTGCAATGTATGCCTGAAACATCTGATGTCTCTCAGACAAAGTAAGGCAGACATTTATAAAGTTCTTCAGATGCCTGGCACACCTCTTAAAATAGCTGTGCTTACTTTCAAATCTCATCGTCCACAGTCGTATCAGAGGGCCAGATTTCAAAATTAGTGCCGGATGGTGTCGCAAATAATGATGCTTTGGTTTTAATGTACACTCCTGGAACAAACACTTCCTTGATTCCAAATATTCTTGGACTATAATGTCAAGACAGGCGACCTGTGACACAGAAACCCTGTGTGCACAAATCAGATCAATTATATCTTTAAGCTGGAGAGTGAACTGCCACACCTCATCTTCAGGGCTTTGCACTTTGTCACCAATTAAAACAGGCAGCAACCTCAAAATGTTCCAGTTCTGGATGGCTTGGCCAGAGAGCTTGGACCCTTCATTGACAGTGCATGGTTTTGTGAGTGCGTCAGACCCTTTGTACTTGAACTGAGTTATTCGCCGATTCAGAAGTGTTTTCTGTATGTAAACCACTTCTTTTTCTTGATTAAATATTTCAAGTACAGTGCTACATCATAGGACAACACCCCCTCAAATATGTCGTGACCTAAACACGGTGGGAGACCAGGCTGGCAAACATGAAAAGACTTCAAATCATTAAACACAGAGTTTACCTTGATGCCTTTGTCCTCCTCCCCGTCTCCAGGTGCTATGTCATTGACAGCTGAGTCGTAAGCTTCATGCGTGCGCTGAGGACCTCAGACATTGGGTTCATTATTTTCAAACTCACTATGTGTGATTTTGCAGTATCTACAAAAATACTTTGAGCGACTGAAGTTCTCTTAAAATCCCCCAATGCTGTGTGACCCAAGATTGTCCCCTGCGATGCAATACAGTGCTGCTTTAACAGTTTTATCGTCCACAGAGATTCCATTCTCCCCCAAATCTTTTAAGTCCTCCAACATCTCTGAGACAAGTTTAGCTCACCCAAACTGTTTTAAGTCCTTCTCTCCACACAACAACACAAGAGACATGTGATCAGTATTTGACCGCACATAAGCAGGCAAATTTGCCACAGAAAGATAGACAGCTATGGACTTTATGTTTTTTCTTAGCAGAGCCAAGAGGATTGGCAATTTCAAAAGCATCCTGGTACAAAATTAGTTTTTGGCAACCTGGATTTTCAGGGAAGAACTTGTTTGACTTAAAGGTTTGTCCATCCTGTATGTCACTAAACTCCGGTGAGTCTGTTTCCTTACTCTGTTGGGCAAGGCAAGGCAAGGCAAGGCAATTTTATTTGTAGAGCCTGTTTCCACCACCAGTTTGTCTCAAAGGGCTTCACATGGCATCATAACAACATCCTCTGCCCTCAGAGCCTCACATCGACTGAGGAAAAACTCCATAGAAAACCCTTTTAACAGGGAAAAATCTGAGAAACCTCAGGGTGAGGAGGGGAGGAGGGATCCCTCACCAGGAGGGACAGACGTGCAGTAGATGTTGTTACAGACAAGACAACAGTTTACAATGCAGAATGTGAGAAACACGGAAATGTTAATAACAGCTGAAGAAGGAAGCTTCTGGTAGGGGAGGCAGGGAGAGCAAGCCAGCTTGATGGGGGACTGGATGGCAGACTGGTTCATGGAAGGGGAGGCAGGGAGAGCAAGCCAGCTTGATGGGGGACTGGATGGTAGACTGGTTCATGGGAGGGGAGGCAGGGAGAGCAAGCCAGCTTGATGGGGGACTGGATGGTAGACTGGTTCATGGAAGGAGAGGCAGGGAGACCAAGCCAGCTTGATGGGGGACTGGATGGTAGACTGGTTCATGGGAGGGGAGCGCAGGCCGGTGTAACAGTAGGGAATAAGAGGGGGGGGCGATGCAGGCGGCGGTTGGGGCTCTGGTGGATCTGTGGAAACACAGAGAGACTGCGAGACACCAAGGCCAAACTACAAAGTGCAACAAGTAAAGGTAATGACAGTTCCAAAAATGTGCAGGGAGGAGAGGAGGAGAGAGGGGGAGAGGAGAGGAGAGGAGGGAAGGGCTCCATGTAACCTGATGTGTCCCCCAGCAGTCTAAGCCTGTAGCAGCATAGCTATCAATGGTTCAGAGCTACCTGAACCAGTCCTAACTGAAGGCTCTGTCATAGAGGAAGGTCTTAAGCCTGGACTTAAACGTAGTTAAAGTGTCTGCCTCTCTGACCCATGGAGAGATGCTGGTTCCACAGTAAAGGAGCCCGGTAACTAAAGGCTCTACCTCCCAGTCTGTTTTTAGAGATACTGGGAATCACTAAAAGACCTGCATTCTGGGAGCGGAGTGCTCTGGTGGGACAGTAGGGACTAATGAGCTCTTTCAAATAGGATGGAGCTTCATCATTGAGAGCCTTATAAGTTAGCAGAAGGACTTTGAAGTCGATTCTAGATCCTACAGGAACTGGGGCACTGTATTCTTCCACAACTCAGATTCTAACAAGGTGTTCAGTATTTGCTTCACTGGAACGTAGTAAGCATACCGCTGTGTCATGTTTTCATCAATCCCCAATGTTAGTTTTTTTGGGCTCAATGTACTTGAACAGTTTTTAAATGTCTGAGCTCTTGAATACGTTGTTCTGAGTGGCCCCTGATGGCAGGCAGAGAATAGATCTGAATCTCTGACACAATCACAGATTTGAGAGACGGCATCATCTGTTAGACTCATGTCATCCTTTAAAAGTGAACAAAGTTTACTCATAGTGAAATCCTGTCCTAATTCATGAACATTTTGCATTTCTTCAACAACAGTCTGTATTGTTGAAGCAGGGAGAAGGAGCTGACCTTGCAATTTTAGATAAAATAAACAAATATTTGACAGAAAGGTCTCATTGAAATTCTGTGGGAGTTCACATTTGTCACTGGTTTATGGCTCTACTAACATCTGGGAAGCATCCTCACATCCAGTGCTAGGAGACTGAGAAACCGTTTCCCTGTACATATCACTTATGTTTTCCACAGAACATTCTCTATGTTTGCGTGACATATGAGCAGTGAAGGATGATTTTATAGTGAGCACATTTTTACAATCAATTACAGGACATGATACTGCTCTTCCCTCAACTATATGCTCTTCTAAATGATGTATGAGTTCTTTTGCTGTTTGAAATTGGTGAGCGCACAGCGAAATGGCGCATTTTAAATCTGTGACCCGGCTCTACTGTGAGGGGGTTCAGGCACATTATGTACTCGGTAGAAATTAGCTTTAAAAGCGGCGCACGTGCAAAAGGTCCTCTTGCAGCCAACACACCGGAAAACACATCGTGTTTCATTTCTATGTACACAGCAATGCAGGACATAGCTTCTCAACGTTGGAAGTGTTTTGCTACAAAAACGGCACATAATCATGTTAAGAGATATTGAAAGCACGTGTAAGCTAGCTAATTGTGATGCTGCACAAGTTGAGACTTGTCTGTTAGCTTACCGCTGTTAGCTTATGTAGATAAATTTATTCATATATTTGCTTTAACTGTAGATTAAGCCATACATATATATTTGCTTAAACTGTAGTTAAATTTATAAATATATTTACTTCAAATAGAGTGCAGGAAACACAAGGCAGTGAAGCACAGACCAGACTGCATAAGAGTGGACACAGGTGAAAAGGTCACAACAGGGAATAGCAGGAGTGTAGCTCATGCTAGCATCACTCCCTCAAGCTAATTAAGTCAGAACAGAGTCCACAGAATTTCTACGGTAGCATGAAGTAGTGGGAGTCAGAAGTAGATAAGAGCAAGGTCATGAATCAGGGAAAAGAGAGGTTTTGATCTTCACAGCTGCAACAAGAAGTATACAATGGGCACAGATGGTGCTGGCACGCGGTCAGACAGAAGAATCTGCAAAATAACACGAAGATCAAAAATACACATTTGCACGCAGAAGCGATCATGTAAGCACCTCCTTGTAACGCATAAAACTGGAGAAGATCGTTAGATAGTTGGACTTCTTGCCCCAACGCCAGGGACGACGCATCTGCGTATGCTGACTCCAGCATAGGGGAAGACGATCTCCAGAGCTCTGGATTCTTTCCTGTTGATCTGAATAAATTCTTTTGAACTAACTAGAAGGTGTCCTCTCCAGATTTTGAACAGCACAATATAGACTCTGTGGTTCCTTCTGATTGATGAATGATGACTTGTTGAAAAATTCCTTCAGAGAAACTTGGTGACCCCGACGTGATATGAAGGAAGGACATCGGTAACTCGGTTGATTGAGGACCACCCCGAGTGACTTCGGACTTCTCAATTCTCTGACGGCGCCGATAAAATAAGGTAAGCAGTCACCTGTTGTATCGAAGTACTGCCATTGGACAATCCAAATTAAGAGAATTGTGAAGACCATTGTCATTCATAGTGAATTGGACACATCAAAGATTAACAGAAAATAAATTATCAAAGATCGAAAAGAGGGTTCGACTTTGAATTAATCGGAGTGAGGGTCCGATTTAAAATATTGGAGTGAGGGTCCAATATAGTGACATAAACGGCGCTAGTGGGTTCGAGGCCCGGGGCAATAGAGTCCCCAGAATGTATGAATTGGACAGCAGTAAATTGGCACTACGGGCTTGGCAGGCTTAAGTGTCCATTGAGTTAACAACTCATAAAGAAGAAGTCACAGAAGAATAAGAGAAGTAAAAGACTTCAAAAAAAATATGTGCACGGGGAATTGTGTGGGAGGTTTCTGAGGCATCCAAAACAGACGAAGTGAGAAGAATAAGTAATGAGACTGTTGCAGTGAGTAACATCCGCCCCTCAGTAAAATCGAGTAGTAGAAGCTTGTTGGGAAGACTGCGACCTCTCTGATTAAAATTACTTACCCAGTCTGTGTGTCTCTGGGGTCTGTGGGAATTTTGGGATTGGACACTTGGTGAGGATTCAGTAAAATTCTCAGACCTATGTTTCCTTATCACACTATCTTCTGATAGCGTAGAAGCATATGAGGAGAGATAACTGAGGAGGACAACATCCACTGACACCTCTATAAGTGTGTGTGGCAACATTTGAACTGTGTTGTGTGATTATAATTGTGAAAGACCATGGCAAACAATGATAAACTTAACTGTGAACAGTGGGAGGTGTGGTGGAAAGGCCTAATATCGCAGGCGATATCTGGCTATTGTGGTGATGACAAGGGAAAGAAAACATTGAGACAGAACATTGATGAATACACTAAACAATGTAAAGGACAGAAGTGGTGGGGAGTCGGTGGACTCCAGTGTATTAGGGACAGATTGTGTGTGGATGAGAAGGCGGCGTATGATGAAGTGATGGATCATGACAAAGTGAAACCCGGCAGATTGAGTCAGAAGAAGCATGCTAAAGCAGGTCAGAAGAAAGATGAGTGGAGAGTAATGTTGCATTTGATGGCCATGGCAGCTGGAACCAGGTGTCACATACAGACGCTGAAAGGAACGCAGGAGAAACCTCCTCCGTACTCAGGTCCGTCGGCACCTCCAGCGCCTGCGACAGTGTTGCAGATGCCTGTTATCTCGGTGAAGGGAGATGTACAGGTGGAGTTTGAGGAAGAGGAGGATGAGGCCTCCGGTTGACAGGGACAGTCAGAATACAATGAGGTGAGAGAGCAGTTAGAAGAAGCCAGAAGGAGACTAGAAGAAGAGAGACTGAGAAATGAAGGTGGAAACAGGGAAAGTCGAGAGGACAGGGAGAAGAGAGAGAGAGATGAGCAAGCATATAGAGACACAGAAGAAGAATATGGTGGTGGACTACTAGAGAATAATGGTGACAAACCACAGAAGGACAAGACTGACCATGACGCAGCTGACAAACCCGCCCCTACGAAAAAGAAAAGCAGACCTACAGTAGAACCCAGACTGTTTGTAAACCCTCTACTGAGACCTGAGCCCCCTAAAAAGTGTGCAAAGCCCAGTACTGATGAAAGACGGATGGCAGTCAGAAAACTACAGACAAGAACAGGAGTAGAACATCACTCGCCTCACTCCAGAGGATGGGATCCCAGAGAGATGCTACCTGACAGACCTCCATTGACACCAAAACCACGTGATAAAAATCACAAATCTATGCCAGGAAAACTGAAATGTGACATTGTTTTCGAGCGCGAAGACTCTGATGATGACGAGCCAACACAAAAAAGCTGTCCACCCAGTAGAGCACCCAGTAGACCAGGAAGCCGTTCTGCTAGCCCTGTGTCTGATCACACACGCAGTAAATCTACAGGCGGGAGTAGCAAAACAACGACGTTCGCTATGCCGCTGATACAACAACCGGGGGGTGGGGAAGTGATATACAAACCGTGGCCACTCGCTGACAGAGACACGTTGGTTAGACGCCTCCCCAGTTTATGGGATGAGGGTGCAGGACCCTGGCTGACAAAGTTACACTCCCAGACAGCGGGGACTACACTCTCCATAGGAGACATGAGAGCCCTGATAGGAGCGTGTACTTCAGTATCACGTGTACTAGACATCGACATAGAAGCTGACACTAAAGGTGCACCTGATAACATGCCTTACACACAAATAGCGAGAATGTGGGGAAATGCACTGAGAAGGGCATTTCCGCCCTCATGCACAGCCCCTCTCACGGTGTTTTCCAGACAGCCTGGTGAGTCTCCCTCCTCCTTCATAAACAGATGTGAGGATGAGTGGGAGAACAGAACAGGTGAAAGACCAAATCATTCCCCGCTAGCAGCCACTAAATTTAAAATGGCTCTGTTAACAGGAGTGTCACAGAAGGTGCGCAGTGAGATGGAAAATGATCCTCATTGCAGTGGAGATAACTTGGCACAGTGGTGCAGAGTGTTTCCTCACAGACTCAGACAAGAAGACAGCGACTCAGCTAAATCTAATAAAGAATTAGAGGACTTGAAGATGCAACTGACTAAACTCCAAATAGCACAAGCCAGAGAACAAGCAACCGGTGCTAAGAAGTCTGCCAGAGCAGAGAAACAGATGGTGCAACAGCAGGCCGCACCTGCACCACCGGCATCAGTAATGTCTGCACCTGTAGTACCAGCCTTACTGTACTATCCACCGCAGTACCAGTGGGCTCCACCTGGACCTCAGCCACAGTACTATCAGGCCCCTCCCCAACAAGGAGGAGGCAGAGGGCAGGGAGGTGGGAACGGTAACCAGGGGCCGCCGCAGGGGGAGGGATGTTATGTCTGCGGGGCACTAGATCATTGGGCACGACACTGTCCTAACAAACCTCCATCCCAGAGGGGACGTGGCCGTGGTCAGGGAGGACCACCACAGGACCATCAGGCACCACAACAACACCTGACTCCACAACAATACCAGATGCCTCAGTGGGAAAGGGAGGACTGGTGCCTGCCGCCACAATAGAGGTGCCCGGTTCCAACAGCAGGGGGATTGGCTGACCTCCTGTTAAGAGTGAGAGTAGAGGGAGTAGCTGTTGACATGCTGGTGGACACAGGAGCAAAATATTCTACTATAAATCATAGCCTCCCAGAAGCTCTTATCTCTGACAGAAAAGTGGAACTAGTAGGTTTTAATGGACAGCCAACTGCCATCCCATTTACCCACCCCCTCCGAACGGCAGTCAGTGAACAAACTTTGCAGCATCAGTTTGTGTACTCTCCATCCTGTCCTATTCCTCTGATTGGAAGAGACTTGTTGACTAAATGCAATGCTTCTATTTTGTGTGGTGAAACGGGACTGGAAATATTTTTCCCTCATGGAATAAAGATGACACCTACCAACTCGGTGCTGGCCTCCTCAGTGACTGGACAATGGTTGATGCATGAACCTGAAGTTAAAGAGAATGTTAACGCTACCATCTACTGGGCAAAACTGTGTCTAGATGAACCTGGTCCCCAAAGTCTGATGACTCTTTTCCATCAATGGCGCCCATAGATTAACTCCATGCACCCCTATGATCCTCCTACTGATCCGTATCATTGCACTCTCCTCTATGATCGATATCAGACTAATGAGGTATATGAAGAGGCGTTTGGTCAAGTGAATGGTTCACACTGGATGCTGCAGTTAGATTGTATATATGTAAATAAAACAGGAGTGGCAGCCCATGTGGTGTTGACCCCCGAACAAGATGAATGGTTTCAAATGTCAGATACCTCAGTCCCACATATCTCACTGTTGGTGGGAGCTAGAGTGGATGCTAAGGATCTCGGACCAATGACCAAAGCGAAACAGTCAAAACCAAACAACCACCTTGCGTAAGACACGCAGCAGGATTGACTGAATTACTACACAAAAGCGAACATCTCATAGCAGGACACCCATGTACAATCTTGACCTCTCGTGGAGTTGTGGGGTTGGTATCCTCTGAGGCATTCACTCTGACAGGAACAAGACAGTCCGGAATAGAGAAAGCTCTGTTGGCACCTAATTTGACTTACACCCACGAGGGGATAAATATGGCAGATCACATGACAGAAGGGGAACCGCACGAGTGCGCCCCGAGAGCCATACAAGACTCGAAACTGAGAGAGGACCTGATGGCAACACCTAATCATGACGCCATATGCACATTGTTTTCTGACAGATGTTGTTTTAGAAAACATGATGGTTCACTCTCCGCAGCATGGGCGGTAGTGAAACTATCTGCAGATGGAACCTATCAACTATTGATCGGACCCTCTCTTCCAGTACCCTGGTGTAAACTTTCCCGGGGAGGCTGAGGAGTGTGATCTCCCTGTAGGAACACACCCTCTGGTTTCCTTTCTTATAGATAGGGACCACCACCCCGATCTGCCACTCCAAGGGCACCGTCCCCAATGTCCACGCAATGTTGCGGAGATGTGTCAGCCAGGACAGCCCTACAACGTCCAGTGCCTTAAGATATCCAGGATGGATCTCATCCAGACCCGGAGGTCTGCCGCTTCAGAGTTGTTTCACTGCCTCGGCAACTTCTGCCCCAGTGATTGGATGACCCGCCCCTAGGTTCCCTGGCTCTGTTTCCCCTTGGGAATACGTGTTAGCAGGGTTGAGGAGCTTCTCAAAGTATTCCTTACCCCGGCTGACAATTGCCTCAGGTGACGTCAGCAACTCCCCGCCCCTCCTAAACAGTGTGGACAAGTTGCATTCTGCTGCCCCTGAGGCACTGAGCAGTTTGCCAGAACCTTTTCAAAGATGACGGAAAGTACTGAGTAATCACAAGTCTTATTAGCTAAGTCAAGTCTTAATGAAAGCAACCTTATTTGTGCTGCATTTTAATAGACCAAAGAATATTTCATGGAATGGGATGTGTAAAGGATTTGTTTAAGTATAGTCATAGTCATTTTACGGGCCACCTACAAACGTCAGTTCCAACTCCTTGTTGTATTGTATTCTCGTTCCATTGGGGTACTTTAAAAGGTTGACCTGCCGATGCCCTTAATTCCTCTGAGGTATGTAGGGATGGAAGTATACATGGGCCTGAAATGATTAACAAGATTTTTTAATTCAAATATCCTTAGATTTATATAATGTTACTATCGAAATTGACACTTTTTCATATATATATATATATATTTTTTTTTTTTTAAGTCCTGGCCAAGGCCATTGAGTTCAGTCTTTAATTATCTTTTCTACATGTCTCTGAACCTGCAAAGTGTGCCAGTTTGTGGCAGCAGGTTATGATTAACCCTCTTTCTAAGGGAAGCAGACCCAAAGTTGTCCGGGATTTGGAAACAGTTCCGCCCACTTCTCCTTTGGAGTGAAGGCAAATAAAGACGTCAAAGCTGTTTACAAACTTTTTGAAAGACTTGAGAGGTCAGAGCTTGAAAAGTTACCAGAACATGGACCTGACCATTTGCTGTTTGCTTATAGAGCACAGAAACATGACATTTTTACAGTCACTTTGCTTAATCTTTAATTTAATCATCTACAGAGGAACAAAACTCACCCCAGATTATGGAAAGGGCCGAGTCATCAATAATTCTGATGGTTCTTATTGGGTGATGACACAACTAAAACAAAGGATATGATTACTGTTTTAGGACACATGCTCCTGCCCATGATTATATGATTCTACAATGATGAAGGGCCAGCCTGTCACAGTGTGGAAAATTATGATAAGTACCTTGGGACAGGGGCTGCTCACAGCAAGAAGGTTCCGGGTTCCAGTCCCGGCTCGGGCGCGGGATCTTTCTGTGTGAGTCTCCATGTTCTCCCTGTGCCTGCGTGGGTTCTCTCTGGTACTCCGGCCTCCTCCCACAGTCCAAAGACATCAATTTGGGGACTAGGCTGATTGGATTCTCTAAATTGAACGTAGGTATGAATGTGAGTGTGAATGGTGGTTTGTCTCTCTATGTTGGCCCTGCGATGGACTGGTGACCTGTCCAGGGTGAACCCCGCCTCTCGCCTGTAGATGCTGGGATAGGCTCCAGCCCCCCGCGACCCTTACTAGTAAGGAATAAGTGGAAGACGACGACCTTGGGACAGTCATTGGTTCAAAACCCCCTTAAACTGTGAGGCAGTGTGCATGAAGGGACCTCAATGCCTGTTTGACAAAAAACTGTCCCGTTATGGCACTGACAGAACCATATGACTCCCTTCTAATGTTCTTTCATTGAGTAACTCTTGTCCTTTCCCTTTTAGCATGGTTTGCTAACCTGATGCTGCAGGTCTAAAATGTACTTCACCAAGTTTTCAGCTGGGTTGGGAGCTAGAATGAATTTAACCCGGCTGTCTTTCACTCCACTCAGCTGCAACTTAAGGCCAGCACTATTTTACAAGAATCTTTGTTCCCATTCCTCCCATGGTGAACTCCTTCACTCCAGCCATCGGTTTGTGGTTCCTAAGGGTAAAACCAAGCACTGCAAGAACAGCTGTGTACCTGACGCAGTTGCACTGCTGAATAACATTAGGAGGTAATGATCCTCACTTGCTACACTCTGACTTTGATGCACTTCAAGCCCGGGAGAGAGCTGGTGCACATGGAGCTGCGGTCGCTGTCTGAGTAGTAAAGGATAAACAAGCACTGAATCTTAGACAGAAGAAGGTTGAGCCATCTTCGGTAAGCTGAAACTTGCTTGGTTTTGTTTTTGTGTTGGGGTCGTCAGGTGCTTGGCACTGGAGTTTCAGTTTCTCTCTGCAACAATAGGTGAGGTCAGCTGACGCGGGTCACACCCTCTATTGCTTGCTTCCCAAGTGAAATCTAACAGGGGCGGTTCAGCCGGGCGCAATTAGTCAAGCTGGAAACAGCTGTGACTGTGGTCAGGTATCTAACAGCACAGACTGCGCTTGAGCGTCAGCCCACAAAGCGTTTAAGACCACAAAAGGTAAAGACCTGCGAGTCTACCTGCGCGAGTCCATCCAGCTAGGACACCGACTACCGCTGCCGCCTGTCCGACTTAAGTTTATCGCACAATGTGTCCCACACACATCCTGGTCATTGTTGGCAATCGGAAA
This sequence comes from Aulostomus chinensis, assembly GCF_037954235.1. Classification (NCBI taxonomy): domain Eukaryota; kingdom Metazoa; phylum Chordata; class Actinopteri; order Syngnathiformes; family Aulostomidae; genus Aulostomus; species Aulostomus chinensis. The sequence continues at coordinate 25,214,561 of NC_141338.1, forward strand.
AAACGCACAGTCTACCGCAAACGCAATCCGCAAAATCTGTCCGCACTCTCAGAAAGTGGTCCCAGCCCACACTTGGTCACGTTTGGTCTTTGGAACTGTCAGTCCGCAGTCAATAAGACAGAATTCATCAGTTCACTGATGAAACTCTCAGACATTCAGGTCCTAGCCCTGACTGAGACATGGATCCGCCCAGAAAACACTGCTACCCCAGCTGCACTCTCTGAGTCCGCCACACTAAGCCACACCCCTCGCTCTACTGGACGAGGAGGCGGTGCTGGCATGGTCATTCCTGAGAACTGGTCTTTTTCTGCACTACGCCCGTCGAACAGCGAGACAACATTTGAATATCATGCTTTAAGTGTCACTGCTCCCATCAAAGCATATGTTCTGGTTGTGTACCGCCCACCAGGGGGTAATCTGGATGGCTTTGTCTCTGAGATGGACATATTACTCTCTGACATCCCTGATGATGGCACACCACTGATTGTCATGGGAGACATGAACATTCACCTTGACAGAACTCTGGCAAACGACTTCCTGGCACTCATCTCCTCCTTTGCACTCGAACGAGCTCCTTCTCCTCCCACCCACAAAGCTGGTAAAGTCCTTGACTTGGTGCTGACTCGTAACTGCTCCATAACAGATGTGACAGTTACCCCACTCCACCTGTCAGACCATTTCTTGGTCAAATTTGCAGCTGCCTTTCTGCAATTGCAGACACCCACACAGACCGTTTTCTTCCTCAGAAACCTGCAGTCCCTCACAGCAGCACAGCTGTCTGATGAGGTGAACTCCGTCATGCCTGACCACTCGCACTTCTCCTCACTTTCTGTTCATGAGGTGATAGAAACACTCTGTTCCTCTCTGGCATCCTCTCTGGACAAACTCTGCCCCCTGGTGTCCAAACCATCCAAGAAAAAACAACCAAGTCCATGGCTCTCTGAAGTTCTGAGAGAACAAAGAGCTGGACTCAGGGCAGCAGAAAGAAAGTGGCATAAATCCCAAGAACCCACTGACTTGTCCTTATACAAACAGAAACTTGCTTCCGTCACCTCATGCTTACAGTCCGCTAAGAAAGCCTTCTATCAGAACAAGATCTGTGCCACTTCTGATTCCAGAAAACTGTTTATGGCGTTTAACTCCTTGCTTTCTCCTCCAGTTGCTCAGCCTTCCACTGCGCTGACTTCAGACATGTTTGCCTCCTTTTTTACTGAAAAGGTTGCTGCAATCAGCAACCAGTTCTCTGAGCCTGACCAGTCCAGTCAGCACCAACCTGCCACTGCTGCTTCACTCTTCTCCTTTGCTCCCCTGAGCGAAGATGAGGTCTCCAGACTTCTCCTGAGCTCAAAACCTACAACTTGTCCTCTCGATCCAATACCCACCAGCATCCTGCAGACCATTTTGCCCACTATCAAACCTACAGTCACACACATTGTCAATTCCTCCCTGGAAACTGGCATTTTTCCTGCTACTTTTAAGCAAGCCCGTGTCACCCCACTGCTCAAAAAGCCAAATCTCAACCCCGCCAACGTTGAAAACTACAGGCCAGTATCACTTCTGCCATTCCTGTCAAAAATACTGGAGCACTCAGTATTTAACCAGGTCTCTGAACATCTGCAGAACAACAACCTACTTGACTCTTTTCAGTCTGGCTTCAGGTGTGACCACTCCACTGAGACTGCACTCCTGTCAGTCACTGAGTCACTGAGACGAGCTCGAGCTGCTGGTCAGTGCTCTGTCCTACTTCTGCTGGACCTGTCTGCTGCCTTCGACACGGTGAACCATCACATTCTCCTCTCCACACTCTCTGAGCTCGGCATATCTGGTTCTGCCTTGTTGTGGTTCAAGTCCTACCTCACAGGCAGATCCTTCAGAGTGTCATGGCGAGGAAAGGTGTCTAGGTCACATGGCCTATCGACTGGGGTACCCCAGGGGTCAGTGCTTGGTCCCCTTCTCTCTGTACACCACCTCACTTGGTACAGTGATCTGCTCCCATGGCTTCTCCTACTACTGTTATGCTGACGACACTCAGCTTCTCCCCTCTTTTCCACCTGATGACAGAACGGTCTCAGATCGTATATCAGCGTGTCTGGCTGATATCTCCACATGGATGAAGGAACGCCACCTTCAACTGAATCTCTCTAAGACTGAACTTATGGTCTTTCCAGCTTGTCCATCTGTTCAGCCTCAGGTCAGTGTCCAACTTAACCCGAGCCTACTTGTGCCCACAAACTCAGCCAGAAACCTGGGTGTCATGATTGATGACCAGCTGACCTTTAAGGTTCATGTGGCCTCAGTTTCTCGGTCTTGCTGTTATGCCCTCTACAACATCAGGAAGATCAGACCCTTCCTGACCCAACAGACCACACAGATTCTGGTTCAGGCTCTTGTCATCTCACGCATTGACCACTGCAACTCTCTTCTGGCAGGCCTCCCTGCATGCTCATTCAAGCCTCTGCAGATGATCCAGAATGCAGCAGCACGTCTGGTCTTCAACCAGCCCAAAAGGGCACATGTCACCCCGCTGCTGGTTTCTCTTCACTGGCTTCCAGTGGCAGCCAGGATCAAATTCAAGGCACTTCTCTTGGCTCACAAAACAATCACAAGAACGGCTCCAGCCTACCTGGAATCCCTGATCCAGGTCTACTCTCCTTCTCGCCCACTACGCTCTGCATGCCAAAGACGCCTGGTGCTTCCAGCACAGCGCTGCTCCAAATCTCTAGCCAGACTCTTCTCTTCTGTCTTTCCCAAATGGTGGAACGAACTACCCAACTCTGTGCGTTCTGCTGAGTCCCTTTCTACTTTTAAGAGACAATTGAAGACTCAATTGTTCAGAGAGCACCTAGGCACTTAACCTGACTCTTCTCCTCTTTGTCCTGTGGGGTAGAACAAGTCAGAGGGTCCAAGACCCAGCACTTAGTGATTATGTAGCATTAACTGTGTTGTGTGATGTTGTATGTTTGTCAAAGAAAAAAGGAGGGGGGGGCGACACTTCTTCTGCCTCTAGATGGCAGTACCTGTGACCAAATCACAACTGAAGCACTTTTGCGCTTCCTATGGGCTTTTCCTTGCTTGTGTTGTACGTCGCTTTGGACAAAAGCGTTTGCTAAATGAAATTGCAGAATTGTAGAATTGCAGGATTTGATGTTTTTAGTACTGCTTGAAATATGGTATTGCTGCCTGCTTGACAGTGTTTCTGTTGTTTTTTACACTGTGAAGCTGAGTTGCAGTCACTGTATGTCCTGTTCTGAGCCAGTTCTGTCTTTTGTGTTTTAATATCACCTTTTTTTAAATAATTGCCGGTCATTTTTTTCAAATTTTTCCAAAAACCATTAAAACTGGAGACAAAACATCATAAGGAGTTGATCAAAGCAAAAGAAGAAAAAGAAGTAAAAAATTACAAGGCAGTTATGTTAAGGAGATGGTGATATTGTTTATGTGTGAGATGCTGATTTTTACTTAGGCTGCTGATGTCTGCATAAATAATTTCCTTCTGGTACAAATAAGGAAACCTGGAACCTTCCTGTCTTGACTCACAATACTGGATGCACACGAGAAAGACACAGACAGACGCAACAGCAAAATCAACACTTTTTCTTGCTGATATTGACAATTTAAAATAATTCTACATAACTGGGCAAAAACTTCCATCCACCCATTCATCCATCCATCATCCATCATCCCTCCATCCCTCCATGTTCTCCCTCTTCTCCTGTTCAGGGTGGTGGGGGTGGAGCCTATCCCAGCAGCCTTCCCCCTGGACAGGTCACCAGCCCATGGCAGGGCCAACACATAGAGACAGACAACCATTGGCTCTCCCAGCCACGCCTACGGTCAATTTAGAGTCTGGATTAACCTGGTCCCCTCTTGATGTCTTTGGACTGTGGAGGAAGCTGGAATACCAGAGAGAACCCAGCAGGAACAGGGAGAACATGGAGACTCACCCAGAAAGACCCTGTGCTCCAGCCGGGGCTCCACCCACAACCTTCTTGCTGGGGGCCACAGTGAGGACCACCGCTTCAACGGGCTGCCCCTTTATAAAAGTCATTTGTCATAATTAAACTGTGATTGATTATAGTTTTGTGAAAATTTATTAAGGGCTGCACAGTGGAGTAGTGGTCTTCACTGTGGCCTCCCAGCAAGAAGGCTCCGGGTTCGAGTCCCGGCTGGAGCACGGGGTCTTTCTGTGTGAGTCTCCATGTTCTCCCTGTTCCTGCGTGGGTTCTCTCCGGTACTCCGGCTTCTTCCCACAGTCCAAAGACATCAATTGGGTACCAGATTAATCCAGACTCTAAATTGACCGTAGGTATGAATGTGAGTGTGAATGGCTGTTTGTCTCTCTATGTTGGCCCTGTGATGGACTGGCGACCTGTCCAGGGTGAACTCTGCCTCTCGCCCGTTGACGCTGGGATAGGCTCCACCCCCCCCCCCCGACCTTTAATGTGTAGGAATAAGCAGAAGACAATGGATGGATGGAAAATGTATTAAATTTGTGCATTATATTATAAATCATCACTCAATGAGGGACCTATGGCATTGGTCTTTCAACATATTTTCGATTTATTGTGACAAACCTTGCTATCAAATTATAAAAACATTTGTGACTCTAGCTGATATTAATATCCATGTATTCCATTCCTGCCTGGCCTTCTTTCCATTTGCTGCATTTGGTTCCTGCCACAACTGCCATCCACAATGTTTTTAGCTCACAAAAGCCAGGGTTCTTAATGGAAATGTTGTGGTATTCTAAACAAACTTATATACATGTTTTTAATAATCCTGATTGAGTTTCAGATATAATCAAAATTTATTAAAGGAATCTTTGTAGGCTTTATGTAGATAAAACAACCACAAAATAAAAGTTGAAACTCAGCTTTAAGCCAATAGCAATCGTAAAACTGTCATATTGGACGGACAAATACAACTGAGAGTTGTTTTAGTGACTTCTGTATCACCGCCCCCCCTGCAATGTTCACAAATTGGTGCAGATCAGTCAGGTGCAGATGTTCTTGACTTTCTTAAAGCCAACGACATCACCCGGCTCCAGGGCTAGAACTGTCTCAGCTCCTCTATGAGGATGAGGTTGTCTGCGACACTAGAGCCCCCTGCAACCCCTGCTCCTCAAACAGGCCAGAAACATGCAGAGAAAAACATCACTCCACTCCTTAGACCAAGCACAGGACCATCTCTCCAACCTGTGCTTCTGATCAACCCGCTGCCCATTCGCCAGGTCATGCCCTCACTTCCGCTCTGCAGTCCCCGGTATCATCCATTCAATCAGTCAACACTTATCTCCAAGCTCTCAAGAACGGTCCAGCCTCAACATCATCTGCACCCACTGCCCTAAACCTGAACCTCAATCTTTCATCCCCTTGTTAATCATGCAGAATCATCTTGGAACTCTCCCATTCTAGGTTAGTCATACATCTCATTCAGTGCAAACATTCCTCCTCCATCAGAGCTTCGATCATGCAAGGAAAAACCATCAACAAATTCCATAGCCCTCTCTAGGACCGTTGCTCCAAGACTCGCCAATGACCTGTCAGTCATAGGATTCCTTGTTTCTTCAGTAACTTGCAAGAAGTCATATGTACAGGTTTCCACGAGTGCAGACAGGAGCTGGACTCTAAGTTAGCCCTGATGGGCTACCTCAATGCAAGATATGGAAAAAACACCTTTTATCAGTATCACAAAGGTTTTGCCAGCAAAGCTTCAACCTTGTCTCTCAATCAAACTCTTCACTAAACCACTGGTCATGCTTGTATAGGGCTCTCATCTGGTCTCATTCACCACTTCAACAATGCAAGTCATTCTCAAGCCCTCTGGTCATTGCTAACATTGTTTCAAAAATATCATGTGACTCAGCCTAGCCAGAAATCAAGTCCAGCACCTCCATAAAAAGAAAAATACAGTAGTTGGGGAGTACAGTGCCCCTCTACAACGATCAGCCGTGATGCATCATTTCAATAAAAAGGTTTGCACTTACCCCAGGTGCATATTTCTTAAAATTTGCAGCAACTGCAAAGTTGGTCATTCTCGATCCGTGTGTCCTCATAGGTTCCAACCTCAGCAGAATCATTACCCTGGAAAGATTTAATAAAAAAGCATTCCTCCACTCAAATAAACATCTCCACTCTGGCCTTAGAACTTTCCTGTCATTCTGACTTTTTTTCAAGGGTTTTGGGTGGGGGTTTTCTCTTCATTGACAACCTCATATGTCTCCAGAAATCTCCAGTATACTCTCAAAGAGCTGGTCATTGTGTCCTAGCTCTTCAAAAAGGAGCTTGACTGGGTTTTTTTAATCGGCCCTTTCAAATCTTCACCATTTCCTGTGTTTGGTACTTGTCCCTTAAGGATCGCAACTAGGAAATATGCAGGAAAGAACAGATTAATCCAATTGTCCTCTTCATTCCGGGCCTTTCGCAAACATCAACAGTCTCATTCCACCCGAGCCATTTTCTCTTCACTATGTCTCCGTCAACAATGCAATAAGGCTCATTAAGCTAGCTGGTCAGTTGGTGGTTTCTCATTATCTGCATTCTGTAGTCTCATGGTTCATCAACCTCTGAGTCGAATCCTACTTCTTGTGTCAACAATATCATAGTCATTCAATATGGCTCTTATTTACAAAGGTCCATTAATAATAATAAAAAAAAGATTTTTTAAATATCAGCATTGCATCACTCGGCCTCAGCCTTGGCAGGCAAACAAGCTAAAAGGACTCTGCCTTGCAGGCCTATAAGCAGCAATACTTCAGCCTTTGCAGGCTCGCAGAATTTCATCATTCAGCCTCAGCCATGCAGGCCAACAAGCATCAGCAGGCTCTCCCCTGCAGGCCTAAAACAGCATCATGTCATTCTTTTCAGGCTCACTGTACTTCATCAGCCTTTGAAGGCTTGCAGCATTCCATTATTCAGCCTCAGCCATACAAGCAAGCCTCCCGGACCTAAAGCAGCATGCTAGCAACCTTGCAGCTTCCCATCATTTTGGCTCTCCTCCTACCAGTCAACCACTTACCCTGTTTCAGGGTCTCAGGGAGGCTGGAGCTTATCTCATCTGTCATTCACTGAGAGGCCTGGTGTACACCCTGGACAGGTTGCTGCATTTTTTAAAAATTTAATCATGTTACCAATCGTAGAGTGAAAAGAGCTGCTGACCTCAAAGTCCTTCATTGTTCATCAAGTTCTTGATAAATGTCAAAGTTGTTGCTGATCTGGGTGTGGTTATTTCACTCGTATTCAGCTTGAACATCAACACACTGAATTTGATAGTTTACATAGAAATAATGGTAAATTTGTACACAGCACTGGTGAGACACTGTCTTCTAAGAGACATGTCTACATATACTTAAACATCTTGTCACTACAGGCGTACACAGCCATTTGGTTTGTGTGGAAATGGAGAACAAAACTGTGAACAGTAAATTGTGTGGTGAATTTAAGGAATGTAGGAAAAACACCAGTGAGTTGGGGTTCTGATGCTCAGTCAGTGTGTTTACATGATGTTAACCCTCCTGTTATATTTGTTGATCTGTAACAGCTGTATATTAGTCCTTGGTCAGTGTGACCCAGTGCAGGTTTAATTATGCAAAAATGAACAGAGACTCCAAAATCAAGATTTTTTGTTTGTACATTGTTTGGACCTCTGATTACTATCATTTCAATGGATAACTAGTGCAGTTGTGTTAGTCACCTCTCACAGATCATGGTTCCATGAGGATGATTCACTTGTTTTTCACAAAAATTACTCAAACACATTTTTCTGTGCATTGGAAAACCCTGGACATAAAAATACATTGGTTTTGCATGAAATAATTTTTTTTTTTATATATTTTTCCCCATCAGATGACGTTGATAAATGAGATGACACCTCTGCCGTTCAGGGTCAAAGTGGCCACAGCCATGGAAATAAAACTAACAAGAAGTGAAGAACCTAACATAAGTGGTATTAGCATGGAGGATCCTGGCGGGAGAAGCAAACGTCCCTGTTAAGTCAAGTCAGTTTTATTTGTATGGTGCCAAATCACAACAAAAGTTATCTCATGACACTTTCCAAGTAGCAGGTGCAGGTGGAGGCATGCAAGCGTGTCTTATGTTGATATAAGAGAGCAGCAGGAATCCACTGAAGCCTTTGGAGGTGGAGCAGACCTGGGAGGAGGTAGCAGCCAATGTTTCCACATTTTCAGGCATCAATAGAACCACATCGCAATCCTGCTTGTCTAAATGATGATCCGGCCTCTTCTTGGCCAATGGCGCAAACGTTTTCTGGCATACCAAAATAGAAATGCATCATGATTGCGCCAGACTGCACCTCATTAACATACTTAAGCACCTGCTGGAGCAGGTGGAGTGGAGGTTCATGTGCTAGTTAAAGGGTGAGGGTGGTTGCTGCTAAAAACATAATTTTCACCATCACATGACCAAGAGCCAGCCTGCCCCAAGGCCCTGAGTGTTGCAAACGGCTCTTTTTCTTTATTCTGATGAAAAAGCTTTAGGTATTTTCAGCCTTGAGGCAGCTTTTCTGCCACTGATATAAGACATGAGGACACAAGGGAAGGAGGACAATAAGATGAAAAAGGAAGTCGGAGAGATTGACACCAACACTGAATTTTGCTTGATGATCTTCACAAAATCAACATCAGGCTAATCCTTTTTTATGAAGTATATCGTCTTGACAGCAATGAAAGATTACAGGAGGCTAAAAAACAGAGCAGAGGAAGAGAAGAATATAGGAGGGAAAGACAAATGATGAACAACAGATGTCTGGAAGAGATAACTAACCATAAACATGAGAAAACCTAATATCTTCGTATCTTTCTGACCAGTCTGTCACAGGGTGGTCAGTGTGTATTAAATGGTCATCTACCATTTGACAAACCAGCCACAATCAGAATTGTATTGCATCTGTAAGGGAAATTTTCCTAGTAGATCGTTGAGAGTTGCTAATTCTCTGAAGAATCACAGACTCGGTGTGATGAATCAAATCTCTTTAAACCTGCAGCATAGAGAGCAGACTGCTGAGTGTTCTCTGCTGATCTGTACAATGACCCAACCTTTATACCATTCAACAACAAAGGAGCAGATAATATCCACATCAAAGCAATGACTATAGGGTATAGGAAATAACACCTGTTAAATATTTGCTTCTCAACTCCCCCCTTCATCCTGTTCTATTGCCCTTTTGTGCCTTGAGGTCAGGGTGGCCACAGGAACTCATAAAATACTTCCTGAGACGACTACCTCTGACCTCTGACCTCTCTATTAAGTCAATTCCTGCACATCCTTCACTCAACTACTCCATTTGGTGGCTACCAGAAAGACCTTGAAGTCCCTGCCTTGAAGAACTACTCATGCTGCCGAGCAGCAGCTGATGAGGTTCATTCTGGCTCTTTCACCTTTGACAGGCAATCTGACACCTCTTGACCTGTGCTGCCGCCTCTACGGTGCACCTGCTGCGTCACAGAGTTAGTACTTTCATGCTGTGCTATAAACAGGCGCCAAAATGGTTTTAGTTCAGCCCTAAAGTTAGTCGGAGTTATTAGTTAACACACACACATGCACACAGCCCTTCCCATGATTCACTGCAGGGAGCCATCGCTACACAGAGAATGAGCAGGCAATGAGAGCAACAGGGGGGAGACAGGAAATGCTCTGAGTGGAGAGTCAATATGGCTGTTTCTTACTGTCAGATCAGAGTTTAAACAGGGGCAGAAATGCCTTTGTAGAACTCTTTCATGAGATGAAAGCTGTCAAATGTTTCTCCAGACTATCTTATTGATTGAGACGCTCTGGTTTTACAACATATGGGGGGCTTCCATGGGGACCAGGCAGTTGTGTGCTTCTGTTAGCCATGTTGATGATGGAAAGCAATGGTTTTGGTTTCTGAGTGAAAGGAAGCCCCTGCTCCTCCCTCCTTTGAAAGAATATGAATATTTGTGGGTTAACTGCTTGTTTGTTATAATCACGTGTGTTTAAGTAGCACAAGGTTCAAATGCAAAGTTTGGTTCAAGTTGGATATGAACACAACTACAGAAGAGGCTGAAGCGAAGTCTGACACGTGACACAACCAACCACAAAGAGGACGTAACACAAAATACACACTAGCAGTTTAAAACTGGCAAAATGACCTGCTTTTAATTACCTCATAAACATTCAACACATTTTCAAATATCAGATCTGTTTACAAGTACTTCTCTGACTCATCAAGACAGGAACACAAAGACAAAAATAAGACAAAGTATAATTAGCAGTGAATGCAGACCAGGGGTTTGTCTAAAACTGACAACTCTGAAAGAAATTATTTCCTGCCGAATCAAAACAGGGTTCACTTCACTGTACCAAACTATATACATACACATACATATATACAGTATATACAGTATATATATATATATATATATATATATATATATATATATATATATATATATATATATATATATATATATACCCCATACCCCCATACCCCTTCCGAGAGGTGAAAGATTCATTGTAATAACGAACAAATCAAAGATTACAGATAGAGCCGCCCAGAATTTCCCCTGACATCCGGCTGCCAGCCAGTCTCCAGCCAGTTTCCAGCCAGTTGAGTCCCCCCCTCTTCTTGGGGGTGTGCCCAGAATCCACTATGATCACACCCATTTCTTCAATTGCAGGGTGTCACCAGAAGATGGCAGAAGATTTTTACTCTACTGCATTCATCTTCTGCTTTAGTTTTGCTTTAATACATATTTTCGATTTGCAAATAGATAAGACCTGATTTTTTTCTCTTACAGGATACTGTATGCGTACATAAATGTATACCATTCCTTTCAGGATTTCACAGAGTTTTTTTGTGATAGTGCGATCAAAAAAGCTTGATTTTGCAGCAGCTTCTCCCAAAAATTGCGCTATAATTTGTGAGGCTTTACTGTATGTGAGTTTTGCAGTAAAATTGTGTCAATTGGCAAAAATTGCAATTCAATAAAAAAATGCAATTTTAAGAGAGTAAACTAATGTAAAATTTTTTTTAAAAAAGTCGTATATAATCACATATAGTATTGGTTCTCTGTATTGGCCTCTTTCAGTGGCCACACTCTGGAACAATGTGGTGGCTGGGAACCTGTTTGGCTGGCCACCACCCACTGAGCTAGAACAAGACGATACACTCTGATGCTAATGAACATCAACGTGAGCATGACTCCAGGTTCACTCAGCTCTGAAATGTGCCGGGAGTTCATCTGTACACTGGAACAATGTGGGGGCTGGGAACCTGTTTGGCCTGGCCACCACCTGAGCTTGAAAAAAAAGGATACACAGTGACGCTAATGATGACCTTTCAGCCCATCGTACTGTGAACGCAGCCAGCTCAGCGCTCCACATGCCTGAAGGAGTGAACATCAACGTGAGCATGACTCCAGGTTCACTCAGCTCTGAGATGTGCTGGGAGTTCATCCCTTCAAATGCACAAATGCAGTGAGGTTCACAAACCACTAGCAGTTTGTTAGTTTCTGTAGAACAGACCTGCTGTCAAGCAGCTCTCTAATAATTAAAATAGACGTCACACTGTGTGGAAGAGCACGGAGCATCAAGATCTCTGGATTCAAACTTTATCCAAAACCTGTTGAGCGAAGTCTTTGTAGTATCCTGCAACACAACATTAATATCTGTGGCACAAATTGTTTTTTAATTACTGGAGGTAAGCGCTCCCCTCACCCCTCCACCTCTGTTACTGGTCACACAATGGCGACCACCCATTGAGCTAGAACAAAAGGATACACACTGATGCCAATGATGACCTTTCAGCCTTTAAGCTGTTTTAATAAAAAGAAAAACACACACACAGAAGATTCTTATGTGAATTATGTGTTTATTTGTGTTAAATACAGGGACTGTGTAACCCTGGTTAGAATTTCAGTTCTTAAAAGTACAAGTTTTTACAAATGCATCACAATTTCCTGTGTTGTTGTTTCTCGCCTAATAACGGGATTTCTGAGTTTACCTGAACGCATCAGCTGCAGCTCTCGCGTGCATGTGCGAAGGTGAGGGACAGAACGAGCGAGAAAAAGAGAAGAAAAGGAGAAAACGTCGTGTAGCCGCGAAAAAAAAGTGTCCCGTTCGGCGGCTAAATGCGACGATATCCTGTAGAAGTGATAAACTTTAGTTGGGAAACTGTTTTTTTTGTGAAGGACTGTCTTTTTGTTCGTCCGTGACACACCAACGCCGTTGCCACGTGGAGGGCCTTGGTTCAACTGCAACCTGCATGGCCACCATGCTAACGGAGACCCTCGGTTCATCGCGGCCAGTGTGGACACCAGTGTGGTAGGACAGGACTCGGTCCTGAGGAGTCACGCATTGTATTTGTACTTTTTTGTGAGATATCAGTTCTTTTTTTTACTTTTTCCTATTTTTTGTGCTTTTGTTGCAAAGAAAACCAAACTGATAACAGGGCTTAACGAACATTTTTTTTTTGGAGGACTCTGAAAGACAATAAAAAAAACTGAAACGAACAGAGGAGAACAGGGGATAAAAGGACAAATTTAATCCATTAAAAGGGAAATAGACATTTTTGTTTTAGTTTTTTTTCTATTATTTTCCATATTTACCTGTTTCGGCCAATTTAATTTCATTACGTGGATTTAATTCATGTGGAACTGCATTTCATTTCTTGTGTAAAGCTGAACATTTTACGTTAAAGAAGCTGAATTGAACAAGTGGAATACAAACCTGTTTAACCATATTTTCCCTCTGTGTGTTCTGTATTATGTGAGGTGGGAGATCAATGCTTTTATGCTTCAGTGCTACTGCCAGTCTCCTTATTCGAACCTAGTGACTAGACAGAACCCAAAAGCTAAGAAGAAAGGTTACAACTGCAACATTACATTTATCCAATTTTTTATTGGACATAATTTTTTTTTTACAAACAAAAGAAACCATTTTAGTTCCTGAAACTCTAAATATCTCTTTCAATCAATATAGAATACATACATTCTGCAACATTACATTGATGCAATTTTTTTGATTGACCATATCTTTTTTCAACAACAAAAGACATAAACAAAGCCATGGCCTAATAGGCTGTAGTGATTCCTCAGCGATGGCATGAAATGATCTTTCTCACAAACTCGTCCTCGTTCATTGTGGTGTGAGGGACGTTTTCCTGTTCACGTCAGAGGATCCCCACGGGCACGTCACTGTACGAACCTCCCTCATCATCAACGTCCTGAAAGAAGGAGCAGGGCATGATCACGTTACCATGACAACACAGCGCTACAAACAGCCTCAGTAAGTACAAACACAGCCCACATGTCCGCCCTGTTCAGTGTCCACCCACTGCCCAGTGCAGACACCGCTACACTCAGGACAGGTGGAAGGAGTTTGCCTCCTCCAGACTTCCAGCTGAGTGGACGCGGAGTCCGGTCATCAAACTGGTGCTTTGAGCGGTGGATGTCCGCTTCGAGTCGAGTCGAGTGTTGGTTTGTTTGTGTCAACCAAAAGCGGACGGTCGCCGGACATGTCGGACCAAAGCGCAGTTATGAGTGGGCAGACACCACGTACTCTCACTGGGTCCCACAACGTAGACCCCCTTAGCAATTCAGCTGCCAACTTACCGGGACGACTGCTGGTCCATGGTCTGTGGCCGAGCTAACTAGTTCTGGTGTCTGGCTCAGCTCAGCTTGCATTAGCTGTCTGGGAGCAACATACAAGTTACCTGGTTAGCTACCTTGCTAAGAGCAAACTAAGCTAACGCTAGCAGTCGGGACTGCAACGGCATGCAGCCAGTAACGTTCCCAGGTTCAAACTTACCGTTTCGTGGCTGAACTCAGGTCTTTCACCGGTGGTTCCAACGTGGGTCCAACAACCTGCGTGCTAGGACCTCAGCTACCACAGTTGAATTCCGTGTCTTTGTTCTGTCCCGTGTCTTCTCTGATTCAAAAAGCCCAGAGCTGGCAAATGCCACCACTCTGTCCAAACTGGTATAAACTAAATTTTGGGCAAAATTTGAGGATACTGAGTTGTCTGAGCTCATGAGTACAATAAAATAGGCTATTAAAAAGTACAGTTTACTCAGACTTCATAATTAATGTTAAGAAAAGACAGGTGTTTAAGTAATACAAATTCAGTTTGTTTGAGTAGAAGCTATTGATAGGACTTGAAAATACATTAAGAGGTTAATGTATACATTAAATGCTGCAGACATATGACAGTAGAGCCGCTGTCTTCAGACACGGTAACCGCTTATAATGACTGCCTACTCCTGGTGGACTGATAAAGCAGTGCAGGTAATTTCCACAAACAGCGCTTAGGGGCGTTTCGGGTTGGCCCCGCGCCGACGTAATTGCGGGGGATCTCATTACAGTCACGGACCTGCCTACTGCCAAGCAGGGACCCGTCACGGACCGGTCAGGGCCCCAGCACGAGATTGCGCGAAATTATAGGCGGCCCTATCTGTATATACAAGAACTGAGCGAAGATTATGAAAACAAAATGCATATTTCTCGCTAGAAATGTCATCAGAATGCTTTATTAAATCAAAACTATCTCGGAATAAGGCACTTTCCTCTGAAAATGACAGGAGCGGCCGCCATGTTTTTGTTTTGAGAGGCCCGCATGAAAGAGTCACATGACCTACCAGCGCTCCAATAGAAAAGAATAGGGGGGAAAAAACGGACACATTTCACAATATTTAGGCCTTTATCGTAGAACTGATACGTTTTGACCTGTGGACAAACGGAGCCTTTTCACGTTTTGACATGAGACTGGGTTGGGTGTGCACATCAGCGATGACCTCTCTTGGACCACTCACACCACTGCAGCTATTAAAAAAGCTAATACAGGACTATACCTACTGAGGAGCCTGAGGAGGTTTGGACTGAGCACCAATGCACTCTGCACCTTCTATGGGGGCGTCATCGAGAGTGCCCTGACTGGCTCCAACACCACCTGGTAAAGCAGCTGCTCTGCTGCGGACCGCAAGTCCCTTGGACGAGTGGTGAAGACAGCAGAGTGCCTCACTGGCTGTCACCTCCCCTCCCTGCAATCCATCTTCAACACACGCTGCCTCAGGAAAGCTCAGAAGATCAGAGATCCCACTCATCCCAGCCACAGACTCTTTTCTCTGCTGCCGTCTGGTAGACGCTTCCACAGCATCCACACACGGACGACCAGATTGAGAAACACTTTCTTCCCCACAGCCATCAGACGACTAAACCAGTAGCTCATTTTGTTTGCACTGCACAGTCTGCACTCTCAGACATTGCACACATGTACATGTACTTGTACATATATATATATAATATATAAAAATACATGATAATAAAGAATCTTGAATGTTGAATCCTGGGCAACCCATAAAAAGCCTGGGGAGGCAGAGCTTTCGGACAAACAGATGCGGAAAACCGTGATGAAACAGCTTTCCCAAGGTCTGGCAAAGATCGACCAAAGACAACTTCCAGGGAAGTACAAGGTCTGGTGCTAACAATTTACACTTTATAGGAGAGTGATGTGGCCACTGAAAATGAGTGATATCCCTTCATCCCCCGCAAGTAAAATGGATGGAAAAGCCAACTCATTCATCAGAAAGAGGTTGGGGCTGCCACAATGCCTCTCTGAAACAGGCGTGTTCAGAAGAAACACCCTCCAGCTGCCACTGCAATCTATCAGTTTGGGCTACAAACAGGAAAAGACCAAGCTCATTCTTGAGTTGAGAGTCCATTGACCAAGCTGTCAGGAACACAAAAATCAAGACTCCGACAGGCTGGAAGTGAAACACCCAAACTGAGGTCGGCAAAGTCATCAGTTGCCTGCAACACCAAGAGGTTATCGGCAGATTCCAGACAGGAAGAGCCGGCATAGGGTGGGGAGAAGCACCACGGTTCTGGTCAAGGCCAGCCGCACAGAAAGGAAGGAGATGGTGGTGCTGGAAGGCGGCTGCGTATGAACAGAAGAAGGCCGGATGGCTGGCTGGAAGACTACCATCAATCCAGTGGAAATTGGATCCTGAGGCTTTGTGGGTCTGTCAACCATGCGCCTTCTGAGGGACTTAGGAGTGACCAAAGAGAACCTGAAAAAGGCATCCAGCAAGCTGGCAGAGGAGGCAGAGAAAGGGAGCTTTTGGCTTTGGTTGAGGAGGAAGGACAAGTGCTGGGGAAAGAACTTCTAAACCCAACAACAGCCAACTGATGGTCATTCTCCATGGCCTCACTGAACTCCTCCCACACCTGAGATTTTGCCTCGGCAACTGCCATGACTGCATGCTGCTTGGCCTGCCGGTACCCCTCGGCTGCTTCTGGAGACCCACAGGCCAACCATGCCCTGTAGGCCTCCTTCAGCTGTTATTAACATTTCCGTGTTTCCCACATTCTGCATTGTAAACTGTTTTCATGTCTGTAGCAACATCTACTGCACGTCTGTCCCTCCTGGTGAGGGATCCCTCCTCTGTTGCTCACCCTAAGGTTTCTCAGATTTTTCCCTGTTAAAAGGGTTTTCTATGGAGTTTTTCCTCAGTCGATGTGAGAGTCTAAGGCAGGCATGTCAAACATACGGCCCGCGGGCCGGACCTGGCCCGTTGGATGATTTAATCCGGCCCGGCATAAATTTCTGAGTATGACAAAAAAAGAAGCGAGTCTCTTGCTCATTTCTATCAAAAGTTGTGATTTTTTTTTTAATAAATACAAACCAAATGCTCCCTCCGGCCGCTAGAGGGCAGTAAATGTGTAAAAGCGCTCACGTCCAGCATGCGGCACTGACACGAGTTAGTCACAGGATGTATATTCGCAACGTGAAGTGTCCAAGTAAAAATAAACCGGCAATCTTGCTTCACCACTCACCACTACTAAACAAGTTATCCGTCAACACACCCTTCCCAAAATGGCACTGTCAAAAAAAAGAAAAGTGGACACGGAATGCAGAGTTTTCCCGGAAAAGTGGACTGAGAAGTATTTATTCACAGAAGTGAATGCAAAACCAGTGTGCTTGGTATGTAATCAGCAAGTTTCAGTGTTCAAAGAGTTTAATATTCAGCGCCACTATGAGACTCATCATAAAGAAAAGTATGATCACTTGAAAGGACAAATAAGGAAAGACGAGATAAACAAATTGGTCGCTGGTCTGAAGAAACAGCAGTCTACTTTTACACGCAGCCGTGATATTGCTGATGGGGCTGTAAGAGCCAGCTACATTATTGCCAACAAGCTGGTGCAGGCATCCAAGCCATTTTCTGATGGGGAGTTTGTAAAAACATGCACGCTGAAGGCTGCAGAAGTCGTGTGCCCTGAAAAGCGACCTGCTTTTGCCAACATTAGTCTAACAAGGAACACTGTCGCAGATCGGGTGACAGAACTCTCAAGTGACTTGAGCAGCCAACTGAAAGAGAAAATCAAGTCATTTATCGCATTTTCAATTGCAATAGATGAGAGCACCGATGTCACAGATATTGCTCAACTGGCCATATTCATTAGAGGTGTTGATGAAACTTTGACCATCACCGAGGAGCTGCTTGAATTGGTGCCCATGAATGACACCACAACAGCAGATGACATTTTCAGCGCTCTTGTTGGAGCGCTGGACAAGGTGGGAGCAGACTGGTCCCGTGCCGTGAGCCTGGCTACCGACGGTGCGCCATCAATGGTCGGGAGAAAGGCAGGCGTTGCCACAAAATTCCGTGACAAAGTACAGACTGCAAATGGAGGACAAGAGTTTTGGGTATTTCACTGTATTTTGCATCAGGAGGCGTTATGTTGCAAAACACTGCAAATGGACCATGTTATGAGTGTGGTTGTGAAAACTGTCAATTTCATCAGAGCGCGCAGGCTAAGTCACCGTCAGTTTGACACATTTCTCAGTGATAATGACATTCATGCTGGCCTACCATACCACACTGACGTGCGGTGGTTAAGCAGAGGTGCAGTACTCAAGCGCTTCTTTGAGCTATGAGGGGAAATTGGACAGTTCATGAAGAAGAAGGGATGCCCAGTAAAGGAACTTAAATGCAAGGAATGGGTGCAGGATCTTGCGTTTATGGTTGATATTACACAACACTTGAATACACTTAACACTACATTGCAGGGCCGTAACAGAGTTGTCACTCAATATTACGAAAGCATAAGTGCGTTCAAGATGAAACTGTCACTGTGGGAGACTCAGCTATCCAACGGTGACACCGCGCATTTCTCTTGTCTCACAGCTGTGCGTCCGAAGGCATCGGAACGTCCCGATTATGATTTGGATAAACATAAAGACAACATAACAGATTTGCTGCAAGAGTTTGAGCAGAGGTTTCAGGTATTCAGTGAACTTCAGAATCAATTTGGCTTTTTTCGCTCGCCATTTACAGTGAAGCCTTCTGATATGCCAGCTGACATTCAACTCAAGCTTATTGACGTGCAGTGCGATTCCGCTATGAAGGATAAATTTGGGTCCGTGGGATTGGATACGTTTTATCAATATCTCGTGCCAGGTTACCCCAAATTAACAGCCATGGCTGCAAAGGTTCTATACATGTTTGGGACTACTTATCTTTGTGAACAGGTGTTCTCCGTAATGAACAATAATAAAACAAAGCAGCGCTCAAGGTTAACAAATGAACACTTGAATGACATTGTTAAATGTGCTGCTACTCAGGATTTGACACCTAATATCGATGCACTTTTGAAGGCAAAAAGATGCCAAGTTTCAGGAGCCAGCAGCAGCAAGTAGACTGCAGGAATGCAGTGAGAGAGAGAGAAAAAAAGTGTGATGACACGAAATTTGTTTGCACTCATGATGTCTGTGTAGGTTCTCATTCATCCAGGTCATCGTAGATCGAAGTGAAGTAAAATCTGGTCAACTGGACGTAAGTTTATCTTAAAGACGTTTCACCTCTCATCCGAGAGGCTTCTTCAGTTCTAGTGAAGAGTGTGGAAACTCCAGCTTATAAACCTATGTGGGAGTGGTCAGTGCTATTGTGGTGGAAACGACCCTCCCGAGACTCACCTGGCCTCCCCAAACGACAGTAGTTGTGAGGTGTCAGGGAGTTTCAGGGGTGGTCGTTAGGGAGTTTCACCGACCGCTCAGATGCTAATGGGCTGTGCTGGCATCAGCCGTTCCACATGGGTCTTTTGAGACCCTAAGCCCTTTGAGACAAACTGTTTGTGAAAACGGGCTATACAAATAAAATTGCCTTGCCTTGCCTTGCCTTTTTCAGCCTGACAGCTGGTTCGGGGATTACCACCACAACTGGCCCCAGCAGCCTTATGGCCGCAGCTTGCAATAGGCGCCTCAACATGGCAGAGTGGAACATGGCCCATTCAGACTCTTTGTCCCCCACTGCCCCTGGGATGTGGTCAAAGCTCTGCCGGAGGCGGGAGTTGAAGGTCCTGACAGGTTAAAACACCAGGCGTTCCCAGTAAACTCTCACTACTCATTTGGGCCTACCAGGTCTGCACAGCGTATTCCCCTGCCACCTGATATCAACTCACCACCAGATGGTGATCAGTTGACAGCTCAACTCTTCTCTTCACCCGAGTGTCCAGGACATAGATGGCACAAAATTATTGATTTACCTCTATTAGATCCACTTTAACGTCCAAAGACTAAGTAATATGACCAGACATGCAGTGATAGGGCTTCATGAACTGCCGTCCGCCACCTCCTTCATGACCTTACAAAACAGACTTGCGCTGGATGCCTTACTGGCCAAAAAAGGGGGTGTTTGCTCAAGGTTTGGGCAAGAATATTGTGTCTTTATCCTGAAAATAATACTGCCCCTGATGGATTAGTTACCAAGGCCCTATCGGGGCTCAAAACACCTAAGAAATGGCTGGTATAAATAATCCATTTGGAGACTGGATGGGACAAAATGTTTGGTCAAGGAAAAACATGATGACCTCCATTTCATCTCACTAGTCGTAGCAGTCTCACTGTTCATCCCGTGTGGTTGTTTGCTGTATTCCATGTATCAAGTCTGTGTGAAATGTATCGACACAGCAATCACAAACAAAATGGGGCCTCCTCCTCCTTCTCAGATGCCCTCAGTGTTAGCAGATGAAAGGCACAGTGTTGGGACAGACGGAGGTCGAGGAAATGCTGATGTCAGAAGGGGAAAACTATAAACTTGCAGTAATCTAGACACCCTCTAAATTAATTTTCCTGCGCAGGGAGAGGACGTGATTCCAGAAGATGAAGACCTGTCACCTACCCTTGCCATCAATCAGGCACACTCGTAATGATTAAAACATGGTGACACACACCTAATTACAAATCTGTTTTAGAATTTGTTAGATCCATCATCCATCCATTGTCTTCGGCTTATTCCTGTTAAGGGTTGGGGGGGGGGGGGGTGGAGCCCATCCCAGCAGCTAATGGCAAGAGGCAGGGTTCACCCTGGACAGGTCGCCAGTCCATCGCAGGGCCAACATATAGAGACAAACAACCATTCACACTCACATTCATACCTACGGTCAATTTAGAGTATTCAATCAGCCTCGTCCCCTCTTGATGTCTTTGGACTGTGGGAGGAAGCTGGAGTACCCGGAGAGAACCCACACAGGAACAGGGAGAACATGGAGACTCCACACAGAAAGATCCCGTGCCCGAGCCGGGACTCGAACCCGGAACCTTCTTGCTGTGAGGCCACAGTGCTGACCACTGCACCGCCTTGTTAAATCATAGTTTGTGTCAACAAATATTGTGCTAATGACATTAAAGACTTGCTTTCTGCTCATAGTTTGCAATGAAGAATGCTTCTAGTCTGCTATTCATAAAAACTATTGTACAAGTAAATCAAACATGAGGCAGGAGGCTTGTCCTCTGGATTTCAACCCCAGTCTAACGGGCAGGCAGAGCGTGCAAACCAGGACCTCGAAACAGCCCTGCGCTGTGTGGCAGCCCAGAACCCAGCATCCTGGAGCACCCATCTGACCTGGATTGGAATATGCTCACAACTCCCTCTCAAGCTCATCTACAGGTATGACTCCATTCGAGTGTGCCCTGGGGTATCTGCCTCCTCTTTTTTCCATCCAGGAGGAGGAAATTGCAGTACCATCTGTAAAACAGCATCTCTGCCGATGCCACAGAATTTGGAAGACGGCACGCTCTGCTTTGCTCCGTTCTGCTGTGCGGCACCACCGATTGGCGGATCGACACCACACCCCTGCACCTGCCTACAAACCTGGTCAGAAGGTCTGGTTATCCACCAAGAACTTTCCCCTCAAGACTGACTCCAGAAAACTGTCTCCCCGTTACCTTGGTCCATTTGAGATTCTCTCAATAGTGACTCTTGACTCTTGACATGGAGAGGAAGAAAGCTGTATATTTCGCTCAGGAGGAACAAACAATGAGGGCTATAAGTCTATTTAAACAGACTAAAAGTAACTCTTTCCACAGCCAAAGCAGGAAGACATCACTGTCCATCAGCACAAGAAGGTTGACAATAATCAACTTTGGCTTTGATACTTACAGTAACATCAGACAGATCAATCAAGTGGTCTTAATGGCTGGGTCTTAATTCATAAATATGTCAGTTATGAAGAAACACTGTAGAACTACAGGCCATCGTGGCATGAGAGTTTATCCATTGAGTGCCATGGAATGCCACTTTAAGAAGTCGTGGTCATTTCTCTGACTCTCATGACAAGATGCAGGTACTTAATGAAGAGACAAACTTCCTCAGAACTGCCTCCAAGGCAGTAATATAACCTTGCAAACACATCTTACTGTGTTTAATGTTGTTGAAGAGCCAGTGTTGGAGTTTCCCTCTCTGTCTCTACATTTTATTCCAGGTAAACAAATTATCATTAATTTTCACACAAATGTGCATGAGTGGCACTTAGTAGGCACCGCGAGATTGTCACATCAACTTGTACTAACTTGTGGCAGCCAAACCCTAACCCTAAATACCTTGAGTGTAACTAAGCTAACATTTTTCTTAATACCTCTAGTGTGGCCTATGGGTTAGAGGCAGCCATTAACTGCAAGCTAATTGAGCAGCTGTAGCTAATGGCCATTAGCTTATATTTGTGATAGATGTAAAAATAGAAGTGAGAAGTTTTGATGCTTGAATTAAAAAATGGGAATGTTTTTATTTGCTCCTCTTTAACAGTAAGAGCCATCAGTTTGTTGATTGAGACTGAGAAAAAAAAAAGCGATGAACCAATGTGGAACCCAATCCAAGGCATGTGGGCTGTTGATGGGACTTACACCCCGTCAGCCTAGAGCAGCGGTCCCCAACCTTTGTGAAGCTGAGAGCTACCTATATATAAAAACCTGTTTATATAAAGATAAATCTGGGACAGGCCTATTGTCATTTTCAAATTCACACCAATGCAAGTGTGATTAAAAAATAGAAACCAAAAAATTGGGTGCAGCTCACTGGTGAGTGGCGCAATGGTGAGTTATTTTTAGATCAGGCCCTTGGGCAACTCGTGGTCCTTGCGGGTGACCCGGTGCCTGCTGGCTTGAGATGGCAAAACTGTTCAAAATTGGTCTACAGCCTCCAAAGTAAGCTATTCAGTTAGCTTACTTTGGACTGATGTTCACTGTGCCGTTTCACACTGAAGGCAGAAATGTGTATGAAGAAGCATCTCCTACTGTCGAATTCTCAAAGATCAGATGTTTTGGTTACTGTTTGTTCATCGTTAGGTTCTTTCACGTTATGGCTGATGTTGGCTTTGTTTGTGCAGTTTGGTCTTGTGTACCATCATGTTTTTGCATTTAATGTTTTACTAACCCTTAACCAAAGGGACACATTTACATGCACTCAATACAGATTTTTCCCTCTGTTAGACAGGTTACATTGTTTGTCAGCAACCTCCATCCACCCATCCATTTTCTACCTCTTCTCCTGTGAAGGGTGGTGAGGGTGGAGCCTATCCCAGCAGCCTTCCCCCTGGACAGGTCACCAGTCCATGGCAGGGCCAACACATAGAGACAGACAACCATTGGCTCTCCCAGCCACGCCTACGGTCAATTTAGAGTCTGGATTAACCTGGTCCCTCTTGATGTCTTTGGACTGTGGGAGGAAGCCGGGGGGACTTTCACCAGTAGGACATAGCACATTAAAGGATCATGTAATTTCCACTGATACTTTTCCCTTCCCATCAGGTGCCCCGATTGACTAGAGGAGGTTAAACCAATAATCAGCCCGAAGCCAACCAAACAGAAACATGGTGCCGTCCCCACTGATCCTGGATCTGCTCCACCTTCCTGCTGGTAAAGGAAGGTTCTGGTGGTGGCTGTTGCAGGATGTGCTTGCTGATGGAGAGTTGTTGGGTGGAGGTTCATTGAAGGAGGGAGGTGCTGGACCTGCTCTACTTGGACAGAGTCAGGACAGAACTTTGGTTGGGGTTTGGTGCCACACAAATAAAACTGACTTGACTTGAAACTGGTAAAGAAACATGATACGAACAATCAATAGGAAGCAGAATGCTGGAATGCTCAGAAAAACTGAAAAGACAATCTGGCAAAGGAGAAGGAGACACAGATGAGACTTGGAGGCCGGTAGGGTAATTACACAGAAAGGAAACTTGCAAGGACAGAGGGATCTGAAATAGAACAAGGGTTTACAAAATAAAACAAATATTAAGGAATGTGAAAGGAACAGAAAAGCTTCAACTCAGAGGACGAGTTATAATCACCACGACTACATGAACTTGCCATTTTTTACAGAAGTACAAATGAAGAGTGACATATTTGTTAAGTCAACACAATACCTATCACTTTGTCGCTCAAAGGATTTACACAGCCTCATGACATCAGAAGTCATATGATCAGGTTTCCCACAATACTATTCCAAGAAAAACAACTGGATACACATTCAAAGACTGACAGTTTTAGTACTGAGTAAAAACAACAACCCTGTCATAAATATACCCTCATGAGGTTTAAAATGTTCAAGTTTTTTATGGAGAGATGTTTTGTTCATCAGTTATGTTAACTCACAGTTTGAAAGTTGTCATTTATGGTGCTGTTAGCTAGTACTGGTTTGACTGGGAGCTGTTCTTAAAATACTGTCACATAGTTTCACATAAATGTGATGGAAATACGAGAATGACGCATCAGTCAAACACAGCATAGTTCAATATCATCACAAACTTTAGCACGCAAAATGGCAGTTAAAATTAAAGCTGCAAGCAGCGTTGTTAGGGCCTGAGCCCCCGCGCGGCCTACGGCCGCGTCCTTGACACCGGCCCGAATCCAACGGTGTAATCGGCAAATCCCTAGGCCTTGTAGTTTAGGAGATACGAGCCTCAGTGCGCTGCACAGTGTGAGTGCAGAGCTGAGAGCCGGCCCTTTAAGAGCCCCTCCCTTCTCTGCTCGCTCTCTGCCATCTCTGTCAGAGTGGAGAGCAGAGCTGAGAGCAGAGCTGCCAGCTGGCCCTTTAAGAACCCCTCCCCCACTGCTCTGTGTCTGATCTGTGCTGGAGTGGAGAGAGTGGAGGATTCAGAGAAATGTAGTGTGTAAAAGCTGAATAAGTCGGCATACGTTGGTCAAAAGTCACACAAAATACCATATTTTTGTAGGGATTTTTGTCAGGAATACAGTGGTGTGTTTTTAAAAGCTGTGGAATGTATGGTGTAGATGTGAGAAGCATTTGTTTGAGAGTATGTACCCTGAGAGGACACGCTCTCCCCATAGACTTCCATTGTAAGGCGAAAAGTGTCTCCCCCACTTTGACGGCTCATAAAATCCAAACCGAGCGCGTAGTATATTAACCTTGAACAACTTTTAATCAGCACAGTTGGGAGAGTAATGTGTGAAAGTTTGGAAGCCCTGGCATTTACGGTTTAGGAGGAGATAGATTTTGTTCGGGCCGCAAAATTGTCCAAAATTAGACATTCGTGTCCAAATTGTGGACATCCTGTTACAGTTAGGTCAGGGGTGTGAGTGTATGATTTATCCGTCTTGATGAGACGAGTTCAATGGTGTTTGTCCCATGTCTGTAGGACATTCCTACAGTCTGTGGCGTGGTTTTTTGTGTATGTAGGTGGCGCTATTGAGTAGAGCGCCTCTTTTTTTTTTAATTATCAAATTTTTCGCCGCACCCAATGTGCTTACCAAATTTGGTGAGTTTTCATGCATGTTTCGGGGGTCAAATTTACTTTTGAAGTGGCGAGTGTGACTTCGAAACATAATAGGGTCTTCGCCAGGGACTGGCTCAGGCCCTAATAAATATCTCCTCTCAACCAGCATCAACAAAGCTCACCTTCATCAAGGGATATTTATAGCAGGGCTGTTTATGTCCCAAACCTGTCACTGGTCCTCGTGTTTAAAGACCTAAACATACAACTTGATATTGTGATAAAGAAGCTTGTGGTGCTCAGAAATCCTTTCAGTTCATTATTAGGGCCTGAGCCAGTCCCTGGCGAAGACCCTATTATGTTTCGAATTTGGTAAGCACATCGGGTGCAGCGAAAAATTCGATAATTAAAAAAAAAAGAAGCGGTCTACTCAATAGCGCCACCTACATACACAAAAAACCACGCCACAGACTGTAGGAATGTCCTACAGACTTGGGACAAACACCATTGAACTCGTCTCATCAAGACGGATAAATCATACACTCACACCCCTGACCTAACTGTAACAGGATGTCCACAATTTGGACACGAATGTCTAATTTTGGACAATTTTGCGCCCCGAACAAAATCTATCTCCTCCTAAACCGTAAATGCCAGGGCTTCCAAACTTTCACACATTACTCTCCCAACTGTGCTGATTGAAAGTTGTTCAAGGTTAATATACTACGCGCTCGGTTTGGATTTTATGAGCCGTCAAAGTGGGGGAGACACTTTTCGCCTTACAATGGAAGTCTATGGGGAGAGCGTGTCCTCTCAGGGTACATACTCTCAAACAAATGCTTCTCACATCTACACCATACATTCCACAGCTTTTAAAAACACACCACTGTATTCCTGACAAAAATCCCTACAAAAATATGGTATTTTGTGTGACTTTTGACCAACGTATGCCGACTTATTCAGCTTTTACACACTACATTTCTCTGAATCCTCCACTCTCTCCACTCCAGCACAGATCAGACACAGTGCAGCGGGGGAGGGGTTCTTAAAGGGCCAGCTGGCAGCTCTGCTCTCAGCTCTGACAGAGATGGCAGAGAGCGAGCAGAGAAGGGAGGGGCTCTTAAAGGGCCGGCTCTCAGCTCTGCACTCACACTGTGCAGCGCACTGAGGCTCGTATCTCCTAAACTACAAGGCCTAGGGATTTGCCGATTACACCGTTGGATTCGGGCCGGTGTCGGGGCTCAGGCCCTAACAACGCTGCTTGCAGCTTTAATATCTTCTTCTTCTTGTAATTTTTGCTGGTTTCCTCTGTGCGGGGTGCTAGACGTCATGTGACGTAGTTCCTACCTCATTTGCCAGTCCCCCATCAAGCTGGCTTGCTCTCCCTGCCTCCCCTTCCATGAACCAGTCTACCATTCAGTCCCCCATCAAGCTGGCTTGCTCTCCCTGCCTCCCCTTCCATGAACCAGTCTACCATCCAGTCCCCCATCAAGCTGGCTTGCTCTCCCTGCCTCCCCTCCCATGAACCAGTCTACCATCCAGTCCCCCATCAAGCTGGCTTGCTCTCCCTGCCTCCCCTACCATGAACCAGTCTACCATCCAGTCCCCCATCAAGCTGGCTTGCTCTCCCTGCCTCCCCTTCCATGAACCAGTCCACCATCCAGTCCCCCATCAAGCTGGCTTGCTCTCCCTGCCTCCCCTTCCATGAACCAGTCTACCAGCCAGTCCCCCATCAAGCTGGCTTGCTCTCCCTGCCTCCCCTTCCATGAACCAGTCTACCATTCAGTCCCCCATCAAGCTGGCTTGCTCTCCCTGCCTCCCCTTCCATGAACCAGTCTACCATCCAGTCCCCCATCAAGCTGGCTTGCTCTCCCTGCCTCCCCTCCCATGAACCAGTCTACCATCCAGTCCCCCATCAAGCTGGCTTGCTCTCCCTGCCTCCCCTTCCAGAAGCTTCCTTCTTCAGCTGTTATTAACATTTCCATGTTTCCTCCATTCTGCATTATAAACTGTTTTCTTGTCTGTACCAACATCTCCTGCACGTCTGTTCCTCCTGGTGAGGGATCCTCCTCCCCTCCTCACCCTGAGGTCTCTGAGGGCAGAGGATGTTGTTATGATGCCATGAAGCCTGGAGACAAACTGGTGGTGAAAACAGGCTACAAAGAAAACTGCCTTGCATTGCCTTGCCATTTGTCGTTGTCTTGATCTCGCCAGGTCAACACGGTGGTAAACAATGGTGCAAGTAGATCTCCTGTGGCTGAAATACTAAAAGTGGCAGAGTAACCAGCTTGATGTCTGATTATGTGCTGGTACCTGGCCAAGAATAAATCAGGTGTAACCTCAGTGTCTTGCTGGCACTCTCATTCAATCCGAATCTGCCTTCAGGGGCTTTATAAGATACGTAACGCTGCATCATCTGTCCTTAGACCCTCAATCAAGGTGAGGAAAAACTTCCTGACCACACATCTTTCTGAGGAGATTGGCAGGACTTAAAATTTCCCTTGCCCTTCTAAGATCTCCCAGGTAGTTTTGTGGAGTTCAGCAGGTTTTTGAGGTTGGACTAAGGATCATAGCAGTAGGAGGTTTCACAGACTCTGGAGGAAAACCAGAGCAACTGTGGACTTCAATATTTGATTCTTGTTTTGTTCTCAAACTTTCTAAAAATTTATTTATGGCTTTACCTTGAGAGATCTGAGAAAGCATCAGCACTTTCAGTGTTGAGAGAAGTGATACCTGAGTCGCACCCACGCATCCACACAGGCACACACATACACACACACACACACACACACTCAGGCATACACACACACACACACACACACAAACACACACAGTATTTTGTCTCCTGGATGCCCATGGGATCATGATTATAAGACATTTATAAGATACAGACTCTGGAATAGAAAGGATAAACAGTCAAATGCTCCAACACTGAACCATCTCTTAAACAAAGTCATATTCTGCATTTTGGCTAGACTTTTTATGACTTATATGATAACACATGTAATGCTCTTTCACCTCTGTTCATCGATACATAACCACTCGCAGTCAGTCAGCTACATAGCCTTTGTAGAGTGGGATGTAAATGAATGATTGTGTTATTGATCAGGGGACTGCAGCCTGCAGCTGAGAGTCTGACACTGAAAGTAATGAATCATCCAACTGAGAGGGAGGAAGCAGTACACAGTCACGCAAGGATACATACTTCCACGATAACACACACATATGCAGGGACATATTGTGGCGTACAATAATTGGTGCAAGTATTCCTCCTGCTGTTTGGCCAGGTACATTTGTGTGATAAGTGAGCACAGATAGTGAGCACAGTGTTCGTATATGGAAGTAATAAGACAGCATGTACTCCGCCGATGAATGAAGGAAGTCACATGACATCCATATCAGTGGATGGACAGACTGGTGGACATAGCCGGATTCTCTCATGTCTAATTCTCTAATGACTGCACTCATGTTGCCATAAAAGTGCCGTCCCATGAGGAACACGCTTACGTTCATCGTAAGGGTTTCCACTCCATCAATGTGCAGATCATCAGCGATGCACAGATGAATCTGCTCAACATTGTTGCGAGGTGGCCTGGTTCAACGCACGACTCGCACACTCTGTCCAACAGCACTGTTGGGGAGAGGCTGCAGGCAGGTGCCATGACAGACGGCTGGCTGCTGGGTGAGTAAATGCTTCATTATATTATGTTGAACTTAACCTGCACCAGTCACTTAAACCAAAAGTGTGCAACACTGTACTTTTACTGAAGGTGACAGTGGCTACCCCCTCAGAACCTAGCTGATGACCCCTCTCCACAACCCCCACACTGAAGGGGGCCGGAGGTACAACAACCAGCTGAAGGGGCGGTGGCACTGTCTGGACCAGAGTGGGGGCGTGCTGCTCTATCGCCCGGAAGAAGTGTGCCGCATTGTGATGTGGCGCCCTGCAAAATGCAGCCAACCTGCATGGCGTCCCCCAGGCCGAGCAGCATGTCCCCCCACGGGATGACCAGAGGCTGAGATGGACGCCGATCCTGGCCGGGCAGCCGTTCTCGCATTCTAGAAATTCATTTTCACAGTGTGAATAGTTAAGGAGCGATTACACGATTCATGAAGCCAGATTAATTTATTATTCCACTAAACGTGCCAGAACATTTATCAGGCAGTTGAGTTGCCACATTGATCCCTGTTATTCCCCTAATCATGTCCTCCTGAGACTGCAGGGCCGCCTGTGTGAGGACCTCCCACTGGACCCGTGTGGGCCGGAGAATGCCACTTGTCAGCCTGGTGCTGGTGCTGGGGCCGGGGGACGGGCTGGCCCGAATGCCGCTGGTCCTGGCGGATGACTCTGAGCTGGTGGACGGGCTGGCGTGGGAGCCGGCAGGGGTGCTGCACGTCAGCAGCATGTCTGACGGATCAATTTCTATTAAACATATTGGTTTATTTAATGTCTGATTCTGTGTATTTGTTGCCTTTACATCTGTGGCAAAGCAGGTGGAAATGTTGCAAAGAAATGGAGTTGCCACTGACCCTCCAGGCTCTCGGAGTCAGCGTGGGTGGCGGCGACAATCCCCCCCAAAGAGGTGCTGCCCATGACTGCCGCCACCCGCTGCTCAAGCTCCGTCAGGTGCCCCTCTCCCTGACCCCCACCTGTCTGGCCGGCACTCCTCCGGAGGGCAGCTGTACGCTGCTTGAGCTCCACCTTGAGGTCTTTTTTTTCTCGTTCACCCTCTCACTTCTTATCCACTCTCAACGTTCAGTGTTCATCCTGACACCACTGGACAGGCTGACCAACAGAATCTGCTGTCTCTCCTCCACCTCTCCTACCAGCACCTCCAGCTCCACGCCGTGAACTTCTTTTTCTTTGACATTATTTTGAGAGCGCCGACAGCGGAGACCCTCTTTAAATGAATTTGCGTATTTATAGGTGGGCATAACGGGGGCGGGCCCAGTCCTCCGACATCTGCGCTCAATTCCACACTGAGTGGGATGTATCAACAAAACGTGCATGGATTTGCGCTCGCACAGATTGAGACATCCAGATTTTTTTTTCTGCATACGCAACTTTCGGGGTTCTTGCGACCGCAGTTTTTTAGTATGAGATCCATAAAAGTATTGATACATGAAGCCCCAGTACATCAGTAATTACCAGCCGTTGGCAAGAAATGGATGATTGGAACCCTAGAGTTCACCAGACTGACACATACAGCTGAAAAAAGTCCTAATTCATGAACATGTTCCAGCATTGATTGTCAAATGCTTGGGCCCTCATTCACTTTGTCTAAGTCAGTGTGCCTCACTGGGAACAAGTGTTGTTCATTCCTGCTGTAAAGTACAGTTAGACCACCAGGCAGCCAAACCAGCCTACTTGGGTTTAAAGCAAAAGAACTCTCTAAAAGTGCCTGCATGTTTCATGATTTGAAAAAGTGATGGTATGTTTGTGTTTAAGCTGCTGAGAGGCCAGTCAGGGTAGGGTGGGGGAGCTGATTCCCCAACTTAGGTACCATGAGAATGGGAGCGTTGGCAGGTGGCTTGTGGGTGGTTATGTGGTTTGCAAGCTAAAGAGACTTCACGCAGTCCTAACACTTCAGAGACACTCAGGCAAATGAGCTGCAGCACCGACCACGGGAGGAGCAGGATCACTGCGTTTGTCTGGCTGTTTCCCTCTAAAATAACAACAGGGTCCTTCAGAAGCATGACGTGTTGACTGTTCCTTCACACAGCCAAGAACATATCCTGAAATCATGTTATCACATTAGTGGTTGTTCGGTTGCTGAGCTTCCTAAATCTCTCATTTCTTTTCTCCTAATTTAG
This sequence comes from Aulostomus chinensis, assembly GCF_037954235.1. Classification (NCBI taxonomy): domain Eukaryota; kingdom Metazoa; phylum Chordata; class Actinopteri; order Syngnathiformes; family Aulostomidae; genus Aulostomus; species Aulostomus chinensis. The sequence goes on from NC_141338.1 coordinate 25,245,348, forward strand.
CTTCTTTGTAAAAGGACAATGTAAAAGTTAAAATTAATTAATATTCACATAAATGAGATAAATGAGTTGAAAAGATGATTGCACCAGAATTACCAGAAATCTGCTGTCCTTTATCACGACACGATTCAAACTACAGGATCCTTCATGGTGTATGGGCTGGTTTTCACAACATGGAGTGAAGAAAATGACAGCAATTTGAATCTTCATTCAACATAATAATTGCTTTTATTTTCATCAGCAAGTATAAAAGCCCAAGAACAAACAAGTGTCTGGATGCTGAAACAGCAGCTACATGCGACACTGAGTGTCCTAATGCCATGATCAGCTTTGAAAGCTGAGTGACCCTCGCCTCCTCGCTTCATCCGGAGTCAGACGAACTGTTTCAGCTCTGTCTGATAGTGCCGTGCGTCTCTGTCCTCATCTCCTCTGCTGTCCTGCTCGTAACTGGATCCCAGCCGAGATGGAACCAACCCCCTTTGTTTTGATGTGATGATTAGATTGTAGCCATACTACTGAATCTTACACTTAACTGTCAACCAGTATCAGATGATAAAAACATATATGCCCTATTTTATCTCAGCTACTTAGTAGTCACTGCTCATTCCCCAACACAGCTGGATGCCAAACTACGCAGCAACAAATGGATATCCATAAGAAGTATCAGAAAGTATGAACTGAAGTACCTTCTGCCAAGGAGTCAATGAGCTGTGCCACACTTGGAACATCAGAATCGGAATGCCTGTCAGTCGCTGTCAGTATTCTGTCAGATCCGGGCCGCGCTCAAACAAAACAGATCAACACTTTCAAACACTTTCAGTGGACAGACTTTACAGACATTTGCCAGGTATGTCCCCATGGCTGCAGGTTCATGGTGGTGCTGAAAGCATGCAGGAAAACACTGCCATGCTTGAAAAATACTGGCAGTGTCATTTACCTGTTAACTAAATGCCCTGTGTTGCTTTATAAAACCAACAATGCTTAGAGACCAATTCTGCTCTTGAGTGGCATGAAGGGAAAAACAACAGATTGTGAGGCTGGAGCCTTCATACATCGAACAGGTGGACAGGGTTGCTCCCAGTTTGAGTGACTTAAATCACCTCAGTGATGACAGCAAAAATGATGTTTGTAATTTGCATTGTGGGTATTTATGCTAGCGCTGACTGAAGCTCTCCTTCAAACTGATGCTCAAACCGATACTCCTGGAAACATCATAGGAGGAACAGTTCCTGGACGGAAAGCCTCCCATTCATATTGTCCCTGGGAGACGTGGGTGCTTGAGTGGCCCATGAGGTGCTTGTTCACAGCAGGCTTTCTTTGTGTCAGTCCTTGCCCTGCAACCCAGGGAAGCTGTGAGCACCGCGCTGTGGCTGTTGCTCTTTGATGCTGTGATCCAGGCTTAGAGTGTGTGTGTGTGTGCGTGGGTGTGTGTGTGTGTCTGTGTTTAATAAATGAGGAGCTCAGCTGGATGAAGCAGCTTCACAGGAAACATCTTAGTGCCACATTTGTCGAGCGATTTAATCTCACATTCACAGTTCATGTTCACATAATCTTCAGTCCTGATTTCAATAGTTTAACGATTTCTGACAAAATGGAATGATTAGTTTAACGTGTTTACATATACTTTTACAAGACTGATTTGTAAAAGCCAAGTTTATGAAATTATTTCGCTGTCCAATGAGAAAGCATGCATTTGTTATATATCTTTGTGTTCTTGTTCTTAGTAGTTGCTCTGGCTTTGTCTTAATGGTTCCTCATATTGTTCATAGACTTTTTGGAAAGCTCAGCAACTATCTAACCTGGCAGGTCACAGTTGGAACCCACCTGATTGTCATGGCCCACCGGCAGATGCCATAAAAGAATCTATTCAATGAAGCATGTCACAGTTGTGTTCATACCCCAGTACATGCACATTCATGCACTCATCGTTATGCATGTATTTGATATTTCCTGTGAAAATGGAAGTGTTTTTATGACAGTGGACAGAGGAGACAAAGCTAAAAGGTGCAGCAATGCTAACAGAGAGGAATATGGAGAGACTGGCTTGCTTTTCATTCTGTTTTCAAGTTCTTTCCCATTCTTACGACTGACATGTTTTCAAGAACGCCTCAAGGGAATTCCCTCAAATTTTGCAGGAATGTCCACTGGAAGTCAAGGATGAACTGGAAAGATTTTGGTGCTCAAAGGTCGCTGCCACCTTGCATGAGCAAAAAATGTCAGGAACAACTTGTGCTGTGGTTCCCAGTCTTTTTCAGTCGAGCCCCCCCTTGAGTAACTGGGAATATTTTTGGGCCCTCTCACACCTGGTCCAGCCCGACCTTGATATGTTTGTTACAATGAATTATTCATCACTTTGATCATAAAGGGGCTGATTGTGTGTGGAAAACTGTGGATGAAAACAGCTGGAGATCTCTGATAAATGTAGAGTTCCCACATTGCATGTGCACTTGAAAGCAGATCCATTCATCACCAAAGCAAATACCTCATCGTTAAGACCGCATATTCATTGTAATATTTCTCAAATATGAAATGTCCGGACTGAACAACTTCCTGTTAGTTTCACAAATGTCCATGACTCCTGGGATCCTGAGGAATCGCTTGTTTACAGGAGCCAGTCAAATGTAGCTGTGAACAGAACTGATCTGATCACACTGATGGGCGTGTGTGTGTGTGTGTGTGTGAGTGTGTGTGTGTGTACGGCTGTGTGTGTGTGTGTACATGTGTGTACGTGTTTGTGTGCGCATGTGTGTGCACAGCTATGTGTGCGTGTGTTTACGTGTGTGTGCGTGTGTGTGTGCAAGTATTTGAGAAAAATACCGACATTTTTTGGTGATGGACACGGGTGGTAATTTGCATTTTTTTACATTCCAGATGAGAGAGAGTTTCTCTTTGAGTGAATGAAGTGAGAGCGTTGGCTTCATCCTCCTTCTCATGATGAGTTTTGGCTCTGTGGTTTCTGGCACTGTCCCCATCAAATTTTTCATTTAATTTTTCAGTCTGGACCTCTCCCTCTCTTCTGTTTGGCTGCATTTTTCCACAGAAAAAAAGTTTAGTCTTTTTATTAAAACCTCCGGGGTTTGTTTGTGCCACCGACGCTCTACATTTCGTTTTCCTCTTTCTAAGTTCATGCTTCTGATCTCAATTTTTTCTGTGTAAATAAAGAGCAAATGAAGGCATTAACTCTCTTCTCTTTCATTCTCAGGGGCCCAGTATGGCAGGGACAATCCCACTTTCATTCTTTGATCGTGTGTTTGACTTTTCAACATACACAACAGGACATTGTGAAGTGTTGCCTGAGCCTTCCTCACATTCACACTTTATGGAGTAAATTAATTCCATGAAGTTGATGTAAAGCAGCATAACATCAGAACCCACATCAAGACTTTTCTGTTCTCTCTCTTACAGCGTCACCATGTTCCACTCACGCCAGGATCAGAACACCCTCAGCTCATTATTACCAGTGTGTAGTTGGGTTGCTGTGCTGTGCTGGGCCAGTATGATTAAAGCCCGTCTCTGGCCTGATGTTTGAGCCACCTCAAGTCAGGTCACATTTCAGCTTCATCAGGCACCAGTTGCCATGCCGTGTACGGCGGGTGTTTCGGGGGGTTGAGGATTGATCGCAGCCTGATCAGCTGCACCAGGCTGGCTGTCAGAAATGTTAGTCAGTCCCAGCAGAAGCAGACTCATGAGTCATTCCTCTAACTTCAGTGCATTATTCTCATGAAGCCAAACAGCAGACGGCATCTGGAAGTCCTGCAGCAGCGTTTGCTTCCCAGCAGGAGGCAGAAGGGCCGAGCTGGTGCAGCAGGGTGAACACCTGTTCGAATGTCTTCCTCCTCCAATCACGACAGGCATGAGTGAGAGACACGCTGGCCTCAATGACTCATTCAAAAGTCGCTCGACTTCACCACATTATTCTTTATTTTCTTCTTCTATAAAGCACAAAACAACATCCTCTGAGCTTTCAAGTGAGGCTTTATTGACAATTGTCATCAGCCAGAAAGGTCCCAGGGTACGCCCCAGACTGCAGATCTGTCCTGCACTTTATTCTACCACCAAACAGAAAACCATTTCCTCAGATGGCAGGTGACCTGCTGGAGGTCGTAGGGTCATAATGAGGCATGAAAGCAGTCAGAATTGATTTTCATGGTGCATTAGTGACAGCCACCATGTTAATGGATGAGTCTGGTCCTTCAGATGCTCTCTGAATGATGTGTGAAAGTCAAAGCTGTTTCAAGTCACGAAAAACTTCATAAATCATGCCAGAGGCCCAGAGGGTCCAGTTTTGAGGAAAATGATGGGGTTTTAACCCTAAAAGGCTCCAGCGTCACAGCCTGCCACACATCTGGGGTCGCTGCCTGTGCCTCCGTCTCTGATGCTGGCAGCTGCCATCACCCGCGTCACTTCTTCTTGACTACGTCACATTACTATGCTGCACTGGGAAACGTGTTGCTTGGTACATGAAGATGTTGCAACAATGATGCCTAGTTTTTTGACTGCTCTTCTTCCCTCCTCGCCTTCCTCTTGAAACTCAGAAGCACGCATTTACTTTTTTCTCAGCAGCACCAGTGAGCAATCTCTTTCAATTGTGACCTCTCTTAAACGAGCCATGATGTGAGCCAAGCTTGCATGATACTAATGAATGTGTGTCAAACAGGCTACAATGGGCTGGGGAGAGTATTTAGAGACAGACCAGATGATTGGCTTCAAATGAGTGGGTCTGTGATAACGAGAGAGAGAGAGAGAGAGAGAAAGTGGCGCTGATGCACAAATAAGATGGAAGCTAACAACTGTAAAGAGAGCCAGCTTTGTTTGCAAGGCCATGACAGCGTTGAATGTCGTGCATTAGGAGAACTTTGTACAGCGGACAGGCCAACATAACCTTGCAAACACGATCATTATAATGTATGGAAACCAGGGTGAGGCCACGGTAGAACACTTATAAAATACATGTGAGCAATAGTGGGAGATGTCACCATGCAAACCAACAAGCACATCATTTCACTCACAGCTTCATTAATACTTGTGGCCTGAATGAATTCTGGGGAGACTGTCAGGACTGGTGGTGAAAGATGGACACAATAAAGAAACTAAAGTGGCAGGAAGTCAAATAGTTTATTAATCTGAAAGTAACAGAAAATAATTATTTCACTGGGGAAACTGAACACTGTCGAGATACTGATGATACATGAAAGTGAGAAGAACTGAAGCAGAAGCACAACAGAGGAACTGACAAGGACAATGACAGCAAACTGAAGCAAACTCCACTGAGGACACAATATGAGAACACAAAGGCTGAGATGGGATGAAAAACCCTTGGCTGGCAGATGTGGAGGCCACACTGGCAGTGGAGGACACACTGTCAGTGGAGGACACACTGACAGTGGCAGTGGAGGGCACACTGGCAGTGGGGGGCACACTGGCAGTGGCAGTGGAGGGCACACTGGCAGTGGCAGTGGAGGGTACACTGGCAGTGGGGGCACACTGGCAGTGGCAGTGGAGGGCACACTGGCAGTGGCAGTGGAGGGCACACTGGCAGTGGCAGTGGAGGGCACACTGGCAGTGGGGGGCACACTGGCAGTGGCAGTGGAGGGCACACTGGCAGTGGCAGTGGAGGGTACACTGGCAGTGGGGGCACACTGGCAGTGGCAGTGGAGGGCACACTGGCAGTGGCAGTGGAGGGCACACTGACAGTGGAGGACACACTGACAGTGGGGGCACACTGGCAGTGGGGGCACACTGACAGTGGAGGACACACTGACAGTGGGGGCACACTGGCAGTGGGGGCACACTGACAGTGGAGGACACACTGACAGTGGGGGCACACTGACAGTGGAGGACCCACTGACAGTGGAGGGCATCCTGGCAGTGGAGGGCACACTGACAGTGGAGGACACACTGACAGTGGGGGGCACACTGGCAGTGGCAGTGGAGGGTACACTGGCAGTGGGGGGGGCACACTGGCAGTGGCAGTGGAGGGCACACTGGCAGTGGGGGACGCACTGGCAGTGGAGGACACACTGGCAGTGGAGGGCACACACTTTCATTCTGGTCTTAGAGCATTGCTGACAAGATTTAAAAACGTGACATCATCATCTGTGGGAGTGGAGTTTTCCTCCTCCATCTCATCATCGGACTCTGTGACAGGCTGATAAACTGGCAAAGTTGGATCCATTATCAGTCACTGTTGCAACTACTTTGTTGAGTCGTCCATACGAAGAGTGAATGGTTTTGATTTCTGCACCAATAGCATCATACGTGTGCCTACCGCGAATTTTCCAGCCAGTGCAGCCTTGTTGCATTCTAATGTGGATCTACTGATCCATGAAGCGTCTGTTGTTAGTAGTCCAAGTGGTAGTTGACACAATGTCGACCTCCTACAGCGCGGCCTTCAGATTTCTCTCCATCTCTGCATACTCCTTCTCCAGGTAGGAAGAAAAAGATGTTCTGTGAGGTGAAACGAGGGCAAGTCATCGTGTTTGAGGGCAGCATTTCGTCGACAGCATACTGCCCTATCTCTCCCCCACTTACTGCTTTTACAACAAAGTCCAGCTTTCCATTGTTGTTTGTGTCACTGCGTGGTTACACGTGAGTTGTCCTCATGCTGGAACGTGACTTGTCACTCCCCGAGACGCAAGAAGGAAGCAAAAATATAAATTTTTACCAAGGAAAATGGCAAAAATAGTAACGCACAGTGACTTGGATATAAGTAACTTTAATCTTGTAGAAGCCTGCTTGTTCCTTTATTGGGTTGTGCATTTCCTTTATTATGTTTAAGTGCTCTTTTCTTTTTATGAGATGAGTTACCAATAATGAGCTCCTGGTAGTGTATAACGCCTATGAACTGGGTAGTTCATAAGAAATCTATAACCTGCTTGAACTATTTTAGACCTGTTAGTCTCTGTGCTTCTCCATCAAAGGTCAGGAAGGATGTTCACATGCTGACTTTATAAATGGACGTGGAAGGACAAACCACAGGTGCCAGCAGGTCTACCCTACCGTCTGGTTCAGAAGTCTAAAAACCTTATTTTGTGGCTTCTGGGTGACAGATTGATGGTTGGCTCTGCTGGTTCTCGAGACTGGAACCATTTGGCTCCAACCTGACTCGCCACCTCACAAATGGCCAGGGGCTCTTTTCAACTCTTGCTCATGACCTGTGTTTGACCCCAACCTGCATGCCCCCTCCCCAGTGAAGGTGAAGAGATGTATAAATACCTGACAGTTCCTCAGAACAACAGAGAACTTCTGATGCTCCATGAGTGGGTTGAAACTTCTCTCTCGCGCATGAATGAACTAGAATATAAGCTTTGGTATTTGAGTTTCTAAGCCTCCTTTCTGGTCACTGCTCCACTGGACGATCACCTCAATCCGGGTCACACCACCACAATCTGATTACTGGTTTGGAAATAGTAACGCGTTAGAATACTTATTACTGACAAAAGGGGTCAGATTAAAGGAACACGTTACCAGCATCACTGCTGAGGTGTCCGAAACTAAAGTTCCCACAGTCCAGTCGAGTATTACACTTCTGGAGGACTAACTGGTCTGAGGTCATTGAATGGTAAATCCAAACCACGTGTGCAGTCATTCAAAGAGGTGAGTACATATAAAGATAGATGTACACAGAGTCACAGGACTGATACTGGATGTGATTCCCAGCTCCTCAGTGGGAATAAATCAAAACAAGATGAATTTCTTTGCTTCACACATGCTTGTCAGGGTGCTACTGGGTACACCGAAGAGCCATGCTGCCCCCGAGCTAATAATTAAGATCTCAGAAGGACTAAACGGATCCAGTGGTATCATTTACTGTGAAGCATCATTGTTCTTCCTTGGAGGAACTGATGTTGCTGCTTGCCCTGTCAGTTACATTTTTAATGAAAAAAATCTTTTAAAATATATGTTGGAAAGAGTCGTGTGTACTGTGCGATATATATATATATATATATATATATATATATATATATATATATATATATATATATAAAAATATATATTATATATAAATATATATCATATTGGGGCTGCACGGTGGTGCAGTGGTCAGCACTGTCACCTCAACAGCAAGAAGGTTCCAGGTTCCAGTCCCGGCTCGGGCACAGGATCTTTCTGGGTGAGTCTCCATGTTCTCCCCGTGCCTGCGTGGGTTCTCTCTGGTACTCCGGCTTCCTCCCACCGTCCAAAGACATCAATTTGGGGACTAGGCTGATTGATTCTCTAAATTGACCGTAGGTATGAATGTGAGTGTGAATGGTTGTTCGTCTCTGTATGTTGGCCCTGCGATGGACTGGCGACCTGTCCAGGGTGAACCCTGCCTATGCTGGGATAGGCTCCACCCCCCGCGACCCTTGCTAGTAAGGAATAAGCGGAAGACGACGATGGATGGATATATAATATATATTTATATATAATATATCTATATGTAAATATATATATAAATACACATATATATAATATATATATACATAGAGAGAGAGAGAGAGAGAGAGAGAGAGAGAGAGAAATTTGACACATTTTGATGTAGCATGTCTGTAGTGACTGTGATCCTCAAACTGAATTTAAATAACAATCATGGTGCCACCTAGTGGTCACAGGCAGTAAGCCATCCGTCTGAAACATCTGTGGACTTATGTCAACGATCTCAGCGTTGTCCAGAATACTGTTGCTGTACATCAACATTATAATGAGTGTCCTTCCTTTAGTGACACCTGGTGGCTGCAGGAAGTCATGTTTGTGCCGCCGTGCAGCATTACAACGCTAAAGGAGTTGTGATCCCAAGTGTACATTTTCAATGTAATTGCATATTATGTGGCATAACAGCTGGACTTCAATGGCTCACGGTGCAGCTTCAATAGTTTGAGGGACCAGAGGTGTTGCTGCAATCTTCCAGTCAGATGTCTTCACTTGAAACTGCAGCAGTGTTAATGAGAACCACCACCCTCTAAAAGAGTTGGCTTGCTGTCATCAGTGTAGCCAAAATGTGCTTCGTGTATCTGTTGTTTCAGTACAAACAAACGTGTGCGCACACAAACACACACATGCCGTTAATGTCCCATTGTTTTGTTGATATAATGGTATTGCTGTTGTGTTGCATTTTCAATTAAAACAAAAACAGCCAAGCTGGATGAATAATTCATTTAACATTACCATTAGGTGTGTGTGTGTGTGTGTGTGAGAGAGAGAGAGAGAGAGAGAGAGAGAGAGAGAGAGAGAGAGAGAGAGTGTTAATCCCGTCAGTTTTGCTGCTGATTTTCTCCGTCAAGCATGAGAAAGTAATTAATCAGATCTGAAATGAGATTCTGGAATTAAAACCATCGTGCGCGCGCGCGTGTGTGTGTGTGTGTGTGTGTGTGTGTGTGTGTGTGTGTGTGTCACAAGTTTAGCCCTAATGAATTCTGACAGGCAAATTATATCAGCTTCCTCCTAATCAGTCCTGTGCTGCATCTCCTCTGTCTTTTCTCCAGCATTCCTCATTCCTCCTCCCTTTTCTCATTTCTTTTTTCTTTTCTTCACTTTTCTTGAGTTATTCTGACTTTTCAACAAATGGCCTGAGTGTGTGCCCAACACATCCATGAAGTGTTTTTTGTTTTCTACTCAGATTAAGTTATTTGGTGAGGAAGGTGGATTTTTATTTGACTTGTGTTATTTCCATCTTTAAAGGAAATAAGGAGCGTGTGTGTTACCACAGGAGGTGGAGGTCATCTCTGGCCACATCACACATCCATCAGTTTATTGTAAAACACGCTCAGCTCCTCAGCAGCTGCTTGTACCTGTGTTATCAGCTGAGTGTGGAGATTACACACACACACACACACACACACACACACACACACACACACACACACACACACACAAACTGCTGGATTAGATCAGTGCAATGGACTGAGACATGTCTTTTATTGGAGGAAAGTCATCTATTCATCCATGCCAAAATGCAAATAACAAAACCTTCCTTCCAACAGGAGAACACACTTAAAACACACCGCAGATAAGAAGAAACACACTCCACCTGCACCCTCAGTGCAAAATCCGGGAGGGAATCAAAAACATGTTGTCTTGCTCCTCAAATTTATCTTTGCACATCAACATTGCAGCCACTTGAGAAATTTCATCTGTCACAGAGATGGGAATGGCAAAGATCGTCAAATATATGTCAAAATATGTTGTGATAAACTAAACAATGGAACTTTCTACAGAATTTACTGAACATTTAAAAATGGAGCTCAAAATGCAACATGTTGTTTACCACCTGGGCAGTCTAATAATGTAAGCATCACATTGCATTGGCTGCAGATTTCGAGAATCTAAATTTCCATCCATGTTTTTGAACATTTGTATTGTTGTACAGTTGCACACGGTTACTGTTGTACAGTTGCACATAGTTACTGTTGTACAGTTGCACACAGTTACTGTTGTACAGTTGCACATGGTTACTGTTGTACAGTTGCACACGGTTACTGTTGTACACAGTTATTGTTGTACAGTTTCACAGGATTATTGTTGTACAGTTGCACACAGTTATTGTTGTACAGTTGCACACGATTATTGTTGTACAGTTGCACACGGTTATTGTTGTACACGGTTATTGTTGTACAGTTGCACACGGTTATTGTTGTACAGTTGCACACGATTATTGTTGTACAGTTGCACACGGTTATTGTTGTACACGGTTATTGTTGTACAGTTGCACACGGTTATTGTTGTACAGTTGCACACAGTTACTGTTGTACAGTTGCACACAGTTACTGTTGTACAGTTGCACACGGTTATTGTTGTACAGTTGCACACAGTTATTGTTGTACACGGTTATTGTTGTACACAGTTACTGTTGTACAGTTGCACACGGTTATTGTTGTACAGTTGCACACAGTTATTGTTGTACATGGTTATTGTTGTACAGTTGCACACGATTACTGTTGTACAGTTGCACACGGTTACTGTTGTACTGTTGTACACAGTTATTGTTGTACAGTTGCACACGATTATTGTTGTACAGTTGCACACGGTTATTGTTGTACACAGTTATTGTTGTACAGTTGCACACGATTATTGTACAGTTGCACACAGTTTTTGTTGTACAGTAGTACACAGTTACTGTTGTACAGTTGCACACAGTTATTGTTGTACAGTTGCACACAGTTATTGTTGTACAGTTGCATACAGTTATTGTTGTACACGGTTATTGTTGTACAGTTGCACACTATTACTGTTGTACACTTGCACACGATTACTGTTGTACAGTTGCACACAGTTATTGTTGTACACAGTTATTGTTGTACAGTTGCACACAGTTATTGTTGTACAGTTGCACACGATTATTTTTGTACAGTTGTACACGGTTATTGTTGTACAGTTGCACACGGTTACTGTTGTACAGTTGCACACAGTTACTGTTGTACAGTTGCACACGGTTATTGTTGTACAGTTGCACACAGTTATTGTTGTACACAGTTATTGTTGTACAGTTGCACACAGTTATTGTTGTACAGTTGCACATGATTATTGTTGTACAGTTGCACACGATTATTGTTGTACAGTTGCACACGGTTACTGTTGTACTGTTGTACACGGTTATTGTTGTACAGTTGCACACGATTATTGTTGTACAGTTGCACACGGTTATTGTTGTACACAGTTATTGTTGTACAGTTGCACACGATTATTGTACAGTTGCACACAGTTTTTGTTGTACAGTAGTACACAGTTATTGTTGTACAGTTGCACACGGTTATTGTTGTACAGTTGCACACAGTTATTGTTGTACACAGTTATTGTTGTACAGTTGCACACAGTTATTGTTGTACACGGTTATTGTTGTACAGTTGCACATGATTATTGTTGTACAGTTGCACACGATTATTGTTGTACAGTTGCACACGGTTACTGTTGTACTGTTGTACACGGTTATTGTTGTACAGTTGCACACGATTATTGTTGTACAGTTGCACACGATTATTGTTGTACAGTTGCACACGGTTATTGTTGTACACAGTTATTGTTGTACAGTTGCACACGATTATTGTACAGTTGCACACATTTTTTGTTGTACAGTAGTACACAGTTATTGTTGTACAGTTGCACACGGTTACTGAACACACTAAATGTTGCCGCCACAACAATGAAAAACAGAGAGCACTGTAGTTCTTGTTGGTTCACTCACTGAAATGTCGCTCAACATACATGTACTGATGTGTGTAATGCAGGTAATGTCTGTCATGACTTTGAACTAAAATCAGGACTCTGACTGGACTGGACTGACTGGATAAAAAGCGAAGCTGAAGTTCAGGGGCGTGGCCAGGGGGTGGCGTCAGGTCGCACAGGCCAACCCAGGAACTACCCTTTAATGGCCTTCTGCCCAGTCAGAGGCAACATAGTAGTGACTATAAAACAAAGTCATACACACACACACACACACACACACACACACACACACACACACACATGCAAACCAGAATTCTCACAGTCTCTGAATCTTTTATGCATTACTTTATTATTGCTTGACTTGCAACTTGTTGGTCTCAGCTATGGGTGTGACTCAGGACTTGAGTTTTGACCCCGAACTTCATCTTTTTTTACTTGTTAACTTTATCTTTACTTGGTAGTTGGCTTGGGAATTATCCTCTTTCACTCCATCATGACATCCAACAGCACTCTGTTCTGAAGGTAGTTACATTTGTTCCACTGCAGCAGCTCCATCCCCACACAGACAAATGAGAAATTGACTTCTGGTTGTAGTCCAGTTAAAGTCAAACAGAGCTTTTTTTCTGAGCAGGTTGACAGTGGAACATGTCACATAAATTCACATTCCAAGAATAGCGTCTGTTTCATTTCCGTGTGGAAACTGGGCTAATTGGCTGTCAGTCAGCGAACAGAGAGCTGTCACATCCACTCCCTGCTCATGTTAGGAAAATTAGATATCTGCAGATGGGGAGGACACAACACAATTATAAGCATTCAACTAAGTGAAGAGACGTAAGTTCCCACCTGTCAGGTACACGTCTAAATGTCAACAGATCGAAACAACCATTCCGATGTATGTATACCAATATTAATTCACAGTTGTTATTGCATTTATGTGTGGGACTGTGGCAAATAGCAGGCGACTTGGTTCCATGAGAGTCTCAAACAATGATGAAGTGATATTTTCTCTTATTTGATGTAGAAGGACTGACGCGTGGAATCCCACTCCTTATAACATGTTAGAATTAGAGTGCAAATCTATTTCGTGATGTCTTTTTTTCCTTAAAAGTTGGTCAGCAGTCATAATTCCACTCAACTGTGATGGTGAACAATGATGGCATTGTGTTGGAGGAGCTGCAAACTACGGTGAGAAGGTGACGATGTGGACTGATTACTTGATCATCTGCTGATCAAGTCAATTCAATTTACAAAATCAATGAACACACGCAAAAATGCAAAGTGTGGCTTTCTGCAGTCTATTCAAGTGAGCGTTTGCAGTGCGTCTGAATCTCCTCAGGAAAGGTCACCATGTCATCACTGTCAGCGGCTCTTCATCACTTGGAAGATTTGCCTTTTTGCAGTGTCAACTGACAATTGTTCAGAGAATGGTGATTGCAATGTAAAATATACAATCTCTTTTCTCACTTGCTGAAAATCTTCAAAATCTATGAAAGGTTTTCAAAGACTCAATGGTAAAATCAGCACATTGTAACGAAGTGAGGATAAACAGCATATATGTGCTGTACATTCACTGGAGATGCTCAAGACCAGCCTGAAGCCTTGACAATTGCAAATGAAGTCAATAAGCTTGTGTTTTCAAGTTATTTTATGTATATTTAGGACCTCACTAGGTGTGTGAATAGAATGGGAACAGCTGCTCTGCTCTGGTTCCACCCATGAAATGTGGATTATGGATTATCTAGACAGAACGTCAGGTTAATTTCCTGCTTGATAAAAGAAGAACCCTAATTAGTCACCATTCAGACAGCAGGGTCCTCGCTCTTGATCAGCACTGCTGAATATGAAACAATATCTTGATGAAAACTTGTGCAACTTTCAGGAGAGGAGCTCCTCTACTTTTTCATGCAATTGTCTGAATATGGCAGAAATATTTTAGGGCAGTCACAAAACATGGATAATCTCTCGTGTTGTCAGGTAAGGTGATGATGCGGTTATGAAGGCAGGAAGCTGAGCTGACAACAGGTCTGCAGACGCGGATTAATAACGCTGCTGTGGCACACAGAACGTATGAACGAAGTAAATATAAAAGGTTCTACTTTCAGTTGCTGTTCAGTGTAAAAAACAACTTGTTGTGTGTTGACTTTGTCACTGTCATCTAATGTGCCTTCCTGTTAATGTGACATCACAGCAACACAAAACCCTCCATACTTGGCTGTTGCTCTAGCTGATATGTCCATACACCTCAACCAGTCAGCACTTTTAGCCTGGTTCCATCAGAGCAGAACCAGATAAATCCTACCACAGGGAACCACATCAACGGTACTTTTCTCAGCCCACAGTAGCTTAGAACGGTTCATTGAAACAGAAAGATAATTGGGATGTAAGCAGTGAGGGTGCAGTGAGGGTGCAGTTCGCTGAACGAAGGGGCTCAGAGTCGGAAGTTGAAGAATGGCCGGGTTTGTCAAGGCTTGTTGCTGAGGAACCTAGGGTGGGGATCACGTCTTGATATACACTTATGTGTCATCATCCTCCAAAAGGGTTCACAAGCTTGTTAAAGCCAATGTCACCAAACCTTAGGGCCAAATTCAAGATGATGAACAAGAAGTCATCTAGCTTGGCCCCGCAGTTGGGAAAGACAGGACAGAGGGCTGGCACTATAGATAAGAAGTAGAAGCAAATTCAACAGCCATGAGTTCCCTGGAACATAAGGATGAGGGCTATCCCTCCCCAAAGGAGAGGGAAGCTACCTAGGAGCAGGAAATCCATTCATTCTGAGAGAGGGAGATGTGGCACGGAGAGGAGACAAGCTCCCTTCATGCAGTGAGTAGAGCATTGTGATGCCAGCTAATTTTATTGAGTGCCATCCAGAAGACCCATGTTCCCCCATCACATGTGTGGTTGACTTTGGCCCCTCGGCGGGGATGGTGGCCAGAACTGCTTGACTGAAAGTAAGGAATGATGCTTTGGGGCAGCTAGCTACAAATTGCCATCTGAGAGGTGAGGAACCAACTCCATGAGGAAGGAGGAACAAGCACTGACAAAAAAAAAGCAATGGTGTCAGTCAAAGTGTAGACAGCAATGTGAGCGCTTGAGATGAACAAAGAGGTATGGTATGACTCGTTTATACAGGTCTGAGCAGAAGATTGCAATGCAGGTGTGGGGTGTTGAGTTAATGAGATGCAGTTGGTTGAATTTGTGAGGGTCCAGGTATGTAATTTAGAGAGGGAGAGTGGTGCGGTCGGGTTCCTCAATTTAAGTTACTTCAACGACATAAAGTAGAATTTGTTCATGTATACATAATTACAAAAACATTTTAATTACAGGCAGCATTGTGGAGCAGTGGTCCTCACTGTGGACCCCCGGCAAGAAGGTTGTGGGTGGAGCCCCGGCTGCAGCACGGGGTCTTTCTGGGTGAGTCTCCATGTTCTCCCTGTTCCTGCTGGGTTCTCTCTGGTACTCCAGCTTCCTCCACAGTCCAAAGACATCAAGAGGGGACCAGGTTAATCCAGACTCTAAATTGACCGTAGGCGTGGCTGGGAGAGCCAATGGTTGTCTGTCTCTATGTGTTGGCCCTGCCATGGACTGGTGACCTGTCCAGGGTGAACACCGCCTCGCCCCGTAGAAAATAGATGAATGGACATCTTTAACAGATGCCAGGAGGATGAAGATAATGAAAAAGAAGCAGTATTCTTGCTTAAATGCTTATGTGTCAGTACACAGCCTGAGTCTGTTGGTCAAGAGACAAACAGACAGATAGAGCCAGAATGTTGGGACCAACTCTTCTTCAAATACTAATTGGCAGCAACAGGATGGAGAGAGCTTCATCCATCCTGGTAAGTATTTATGGTTTAAGTCTTAATTTAAGAGTAAATTCGAAGTGTATTTTAATCTGTTTTTTTTTCATTTTAGTTTTTTAGGAGCAGGATCCATTCGGACTCAATGTCCCCCAGTGGCCAATGCAGTCAAAGCTCTGCTCGAGGTGGGAGTCATCCTGACAGGTTCTTCCGCCAGGCATTCCCAGCAAACCCTCAGTACTCGTTTGGGCCTGCTGGGTCTGCGCGACGTCTTCCCCTGCCACCTGATCCAACTCACCACCAGATGGTGATCAGCTGACAGCTCAGCTCCTCTCTTCACCCGAGTGTCCAGGACATACAGCCACAAGTCAGATGATACGACTATAAAATCGATCATAGACCTACGACCTAGGATGTCCTGGTGCCACGTGCACCAGTGGACATCCTTATGTTCTAATATGGTGTTTGTTATGGACAAACTGCGACTCACACAGAAGTCCAATAACTGAACACCACTCTGGTTCAGGTCGGGCCTGCTGTTCCTCCCAATCACGTCCCTCCAGGTCATGCTGTCATTGCCCACGTAAGCATTGAAGTCCCCCAGTAGGACAATGGAGTCCCCAGTTGGAGCACCATTCAGCACTCTTCCCAAGGACTCCAAAAAGGATGGGTACTCTGAACTGCTGTTCGGCGGATAAGCTCAGACAACAGTCAGGACCCATTCCCTGACCCAAAGGCGCAGGGAAGCAACCCTTTTGTCCACCGGGGTAAACCCCAACGTATAGGCAGAGAGTGTGGGGGCTATCGAAAAGCCCACCTCGGCCCTCTGCCTCTCACCTGGAGCAACTCTTGCAAAGGAAAGAGTCCAACCCCTCTCAAGGACTTGGGTTGCCGAACTGGAGCTATGTGTCGAGGTGAGGCCAGCTATACAACAACTACAAGTCTGTTTCTGTCAACTTGACCCACTGGGTTCGAGAAAGATGTATAAAGTGAACGTAGCAGTGGATGCTACAGTCAAACCACGGTAATCAACCTGAACAGTGAAGGAAATACAGAATTTTTCCAAAATATCAAGGTATCTGGGTATCTGGAAGATTTTGCATTGATAGTAAAACCTGATGAAGAGGAAACCTACCAGTGAGACAGCATAATCTGAGCAGCACAACTGAACACGCACCACTTAAACATGACCTTGAGAGGATTGAATGCTCATTGCATTGGAATGCATCAATGTCATGTTAAATGCTTACTTTTACTTTTGAAACTTAAGCAAACTCAATATCAAATATGATTCTACGCTGATTCAGTAGAATTTATAAACCCTGGGGTGACAGGACCTTCTGTGTCACTGCTCCCACCCTTTGTAACTCCCTCCCTGAAAGCAATCAGAGAATCCTCCTCACTCTCTATGTTCAAAAAACTACCCAGAATCACCAGTTCAACATTGCCTTCAATCACTGACAGCCTCCTCTCATCATGCCTTGTCTGTGTCCTTTATTTATTTCTTCATTTAGGTAAACCTTTTTCTTTTTGTCTTTGTATTTATTTATTTTTCCTTATTTTATTTTTTTCGTGTCTTAAAAAGTGCCATAATAGTAGAAAATAGCATTATTAATCATTTTGAATGTAGTTTTTGACTTTTACTGGAGTACTAATTTCTTCTCTTACCCAAGTAAAGGAAGTTTGTACTTCTGCTACTGACCTGGAGTGGCTACACCGACCTGGAGCACAACTGCTCACAGCTGGATCTACCTTTTTCTTAATCCCACGAGGATATGATCCTCCATTTATAGCGACAGGCGTGCATCAGCAGCTGGGCGCCACCACTGTCCTCAGAGGAAAAGTATGACACAGCCTGTCCAAAGCATTTACACTGCTCATCAGGAGTGGGCTGCCATCCAGCAAGCACCCCCCGGTTCAAGTTTATGTTTGAATACTGCCTTGCTTCTAGAGTCTCCTTCGAATCACCAGCACTGCACGGGGGCGACTGAGCACTTTTAAAATGAGCCATCCCTCCATCCATCCATCCATCCATCCATTTTCTACCTCTTATCCTGTTAAGGGTCGCAGGGGGACTGGAGCCTATCCCAGCAGCCTTTGGGGGAGAGGCGGGGTTCACCCTGGACGGGTCTATCTTTACAATGAGCTTTAGCCAAAAATGAATAAAGAGCTTTGGCATCAGAACAGCCCCCATAAAGAGCTGCTGGGAGCTTTAGCCCTGAAAATCACACAGCAAACAGCGGCATCATGGTAATGGTAAATGGACTCATTTTTCTACCTTAGCAGCACTCAAAACTTTACAGTGTCCTCTTATTCACCCATTCACACACACTCCTCGTTCACACACACACTCACTGATGGTGAAGGCTGCCATGCAAGGCGCCAACCTACTCATCAGGAGCAATTAGGGGTCCAGTATCTTGCTCAAGGATCAAACCAGTGACCCTTCAGTGGCCGGACGGCCACTCTACCCCTGAGCCATGCCGCATCACGGGGGGGACGGATCCTTCCTAGACAATATGGAGGAGCAGGCCACTTGCATCTTAAAGCTCTCAGCAATACAGAGGGTAGACAGACAGGTGTCTCACTGCTGCCCCTTGCTGACTAACGCTAACATCGCTGCTTGTGCCAGCCAACACTGACCAGACTTGGCCCTTACAACCTTTTTGTATAATTTTGTTGATGATGACAGTAGCCCCCCCCCCCCCCCAAATCCCTGAGGCTGTCTGGCTCATAGAGAGTCCAGAGGTTTGATCATGTGACTGTGACAATGC
The DNA here is from genome assembly GCF_037954235.1 of Aulostomus chinensis. NCBI lineage: Eukaryota > Metazoa > Chordata > Actinopteri > Syngnathiformes > Aulostomidae > Aulostomus > Aulostomus chinensis. The sequence goes on from NC_141338.1 coordinate 25,264,054, forward strand.
TCTGCTGTGGTTGTTAGGTTTGCGCACTGAATTGGTTCCATAAATGCTGTTATTGAAATGATCTGGTTCTTCTGATGTCTGTAGACTGGGTCACTATCATCATTATTAAAATTCAATGTATTACAATGCACAATCATATATTTGTTTTGCAGAAATGTGTGATTTCTAATCAGGGAATAAACTCAGGGAACGATGTTGATGAGTGTGAGCAGGACACTGGCAAGCAGCTGGCTGACTTCCAGCTAATTCCCTGGCTCACTACCTACAGGAGACCACAGACCCCTCCTCCGACCACAGGCAGCAGTTCCACTACTTGTCTGTCTTCACCGCTGACAACAGTAAAGACTTGAGTGGCATCCACTACACAGGAAGATGAGAACCCAGCTGATCTTCTTCTGGAGGCTGATTGATTAATAATCAATAATGTGACATTGAATGAGGAGATATTTGTGTGATGAGGGTGCAAAGGAGCATTAAGTTATGACTCAGATTAACCCTATAAACTGCATCTCAGTTATAAGGGACCTGTGCAGCCACCCCTCAGCTGCAGTCAGTGCCATCTCTCAGCCTGCCTGGTACAGTATTTCAGCTGGTGAAGTCCACCAGAGGTAAGACTCAACAGAGGAAGAAAACCATACCTGGTGGCACTGATAAATACTTTGTGTGTTTTAGAATGTGGATCGTTATTGGTTTCCAGCTTCTGTAAATACTGCGTGCAGCACGATTCACACCCGGCTGTGTTCACATTGTTCGTTGCTGTTTGTTTCCTCTCGTTTTGAAGTGTGTGTGTTCAACTACTTGAGAGCAAATCTACATTTGATGAGTGAGTATAGTAACATTGATTATAAAACAACATAAAACACATTTTCCAGCTCAGCATTGTAATCACTGTTTCTTTCACCCTTCCTGGAAGCCCCCTGGTAACCATAGTAACCAGTACATAGTATCACAACACAATGAATTGTGGGTAATTCCCTCAGGCAAAGTCTGCAAAAATGCAAACTCACGGTGAGGGGGCATTAAGAGCTCAATATGTTGGTGAGACTTGGATTGGATTGGAAGCCCTCAAGCCCTCTATGACTTCATACGTGCCTCTAAATCTGTGAGTCTGTGAGGGCGGAGATTAAATTTGTGCTCCTCTGAAGTGGCTGTGAACTTTGACCTCTTTTCAGTTCATTCCTGAAACAATTCTTCACCCAAAAGTGGAGTTGGCCTTTCAAATACTTATAAATAGGAATTTTGAGCTAACAAAGACATTTTTTTAGAGCTGCATCACATCACTCCGGAGCGCACAAAGAGCCAGCCACATGTATCTGTCCAGAAATGTCCGTCACATTCAGTTGAACCAGCCACAGTGATGGACAGGAGGGGGAGTTTCTGCAGTCTGGAATCCCAAAGAAGTGACACAGCAGACAAAAACACATCTTCATGAGTTCAGGACATCCATTTGTAAGTACTTGAAAAACAAAACTCCTTTTTTTGGGTGGAGTATCACTTTGAGTCTGATGGACATTTGCTGCAAGTTTGGAGAAATTCTCTCAAAGTGTTCCAAGATATGGCGTTGGTGTGAGGAGACACTGATCTTGACCTTTGACCACCAAAACCTTTTCAGTTCATCTCTGAATGCCAGTGAATACTTTTACCAAACTCTATTAAATTCCCTCAAGAAGTGACAGAAATACGACTCTACAGTAAAGGGGTCGGACGGACAGACAGCCTGAACACGATGCCTGCAGCTTTCACACAACTGTTTCCACTCTTATACAAATTATTGTGCTGACCAATCAAATACAGCTCTCATATGGATGAATGCAATATACGTGTGTGTCCTGTGATAGCTGACGTGATTAATAACGCTTCAGAATGGCTTTGCACCTGTCTTCAATTAACTGTCATCAGTTGAGTGCAGACCACTGACGAGCGCCCCCTTGTGGTCTGTGAATAGACTTGTCAAAATCACATTAGCACAATGTAGTGTGGAGCAGCAGCACCACTACCAGTTCCTGTTCCTAGCTTTTTTCCTAAGTAGCGTGGTGCTCGTGTTGTGGTTTTCGAATGAGAAAGGTGTCCAGAGTCAGCATTTTCAATGATCAAGTAGAGTTGTGTTGTCATTGTCGTGGCATTAACTCAAGCTACGTTTCCTGGCAGTACAGCAATGCTTAAAAAAAACTGTTAAAGCCCAAGATAAAATTCTCCAGTACTTCCTGCTTTGGTTTGAAATGTCGAAGTTCCACCACGTACAGGACTCCAAAGCTAAAAAAGTTCTCTAAAAAAAGTTTTAAACTGTTATCCACAAAGACTTGGATTGTTAAGTAGCCTGGAAATACTATCGATAAAATGAATGACGACGTAGCTGCATGCTCTGTCTAACATTTGGGAGCCAACAGTGCCAAACCATGGTCTAACAAACCAAAGTTCTGGGCTGTGTTCCTGTCTTCTCGAGCCTCGTTCCCACTGAGACTTTGTCACCATAAACTTATACTTTTATTTTTACCTTTAGCAGAATTAGAATGTGTGGCATTGAGTTCCTGCCAGGAACACTCCATTTTGTCTTCTGTAGCATCAAAGTGTCACGATCCCTGTCTCGTGCTTCCTGTTTTAATTTGTAATAATGCCCTGTCTTCCTGACCTCCCTCCTGTGATTACCTCATGTGTCTCACCTGGTTGATTGCACCACCTGTGCCCCGTTTACCTCCTTGTATCTCACCTCTGTGTTTTCCCCTGTTTGGTGTTGGGTCATTGTTAGTTTTGCTGTCTTGTGTAGTTATGTTCATGGTCTGTCTCAAGTTCTCTGTCTCCAGTCGCGTTAAGATAGATAGATAGATAGATAGATAGATAGATAGATAGATACTTTATTAATCACAAAGGGGAAATTCCATTCCACACTCGATTGCCTGATACAGCTATCACAACAGTCACAATTATTACAGGTTGATCGTAATAATGGTGACTGTTCAGAATTAACAACAGCACATATACATTTGTTGTGTATCTACGCTAAATTTGAACAGTCCGTTGTCCCAATGGACGCAAGTGAGAGTGAGGCGTCGCAGCCAGACTACAAGGTCGGCGTCCAGTCACCCCGTTAAACAATAAACCTCTTTGGTGCACCACCCATCCTACTGTCTGCATTTGGGTCTCCCACCTCATCCTCCACCACAAACCCTGACACAAAGACATGATAATCAGCTGATTTCCCCTAGAAGAACAGAAAGTGGACTTGCCAGTATCGATAGAAATTCAATCTTGATTTAACCGTGAAAGTCAAGTGAGAGAAAGCTCTCGTTTACAATGACGTTGAGAATACACATCACATTAAAAAGGCAACATTCATGTGGTATTTGAAGAGGAAAAATCATATTTTCTTAAAATGTGGAATAAAACATCAGCTGGATGTTGATGCCTGAACAGCCTGGTCTGATGGCATTTCCCTCCACAGCCACAGGCATTAATCTGGGCTCTTTCGCTGCAGGGTTGTGCTCCCATTCTGCCGCGAGTGCATGAGTGGCGTCCAGGACTGATGTCAGCTGATGAGATGTGGGATGGGGAGCAGGTCAGTCGTGTTCTTCAACACCAAACTGAGGAAACCATTTCTCCAGTGTACTCTGGGCCAGGTGATAATTAGATGAAGGCTTTCTCTACTTTGCTCTGTGAATAATTGTGTGATTAACTGTGTGTTGCTACACTCTAGAGGTCAAATGTAGTACTGCAGCTTTATTTTGCAGACTTCTCAACATGGTAGGTGACCCTCACCCTCATGTAACTGCCCGGCTGCTGTACAGGACATGATCCAATGTATGATTTCTCTTTGTGAACATTTTGAACTTACATCACCTTTGCTGCACTGTTTATGTGCTCATGTGTTTGGAGGGTTGCTGTCATAGTTTCTCCTCTCACTCCTTCTCTGGTGGGTTCTATTGTCGATCTTCAATTTTCAAACCCTGAAGCATATCGGTTGATTGATCCATGTGTTGTTTTTGTATCCATATGCCCAGTAATACACAGATACTTTAATCTGAGCTAAAACCAAACAAATTATAATGCTTCATGTTCAGCTGCAGATAAAGAACCTGTGCATCATATCAGACGATGCACCTTAGATTTTATAAACTGACACTTTTTGCATCCATCCCTCCATCCATCATCCCTCCATCCATCATCCCTCCATCCATCCATCCATCATCCCTCCATCCATCATCCCTCCATCCCTCCATCCATCATCCCTCCATCCATCATCCCTCCATCCATCCATCCATCATCCCTCCATCATCCCTCCATCATTCATCCATCCATCCATCATTCATCCATCATCCATCCCTCTATCATCCATCATCCACCCATCCATCCCTCCCTCCATCATCCCTCCATCCCTCCATGTTCCCCCTCTCCTCCTGTTGAGGGTGGTGGGGGTGGAGCCTATCCCAGCAGCCTTCCCCCTGGACAGGTCACCAGTCCATGGCAGGACCAACACATAGAGACAGACAACCATTGGCTCTCCCAGCCACGCCTACGGTCAATTTAGAGTCTGGATTAACCTGGTCCCTCTTGATGTCTTTGGACTGTGGAGGAAGCTGGAGTACCAGAGAGAACCCAGCAGGAACAGGGAGAACATGGAGACTCACCCAGAAAGACCCCGTGCTGCAGCCGGGGCTCCACCCACAACCTTCTTGCTGGGGGCCACAGGGAGGACCACTGCTCCACCCACAACCTTCTTGCTGGGGGGCCACAGTGAGGACCACTGCTCCACCGGGCCGCCCACTGTCAAATATATGAGACAATAATCAGTAAAAGCATCATTTCTACCTGTTTGATATCTGACTACCAGATTAGCAGACATTCTGTTTTCATGACCTGCCAAAGATAAGACCTGAAAGCAGAGTGGCTGAGTGGAGACAGATTTGTGCTTCCCAGAGACAACTGGTGTCCTCGTAACTGTTGTGAAGACAGAAGAGAGGCAGGAGCTGGGAATATGAACACATCTCAATGTGACATGTATGTTTCATTTCTGGCTACAACAAACTGCTGTTGTTTGTTCTTGGCTCTGCACCACTGTCTCTCTGAGTGACACGACACCTGCTGCCTCGCTCAAACTAAACAAGCGCTGCCCCTCCCACTGCTGTATCTCCTCTTCCTTTCCTCAGCTGTTGACAAGACAGTGAAGAAACTGACGTTGCACCACCAAACATTCATAAATGGAAAACGATGCTGCAAAATGTCAGCAGCTTGCAGCTTCAAGGTAGCGTCAACATGTTCCTCCACAGCCCACTTCGTCTGCTCAGTTGAAATCTGTCACAACAACCACAGCCCTTTTCAGAGGAAGCAGGCTGTCCTATCATTCCTGACAAAATGCATCATCATCAGCTTTCAAGTGTATTTACATGAACAGCATCTCATTTGTGGACAAATGACTTTTCTAGTCAAATGTGTGGACTTTTTCTTTGTTGATTTCTCAGTGACTCAGTTATTCATGGATTTATTTCAGATCATCGGTTGGAGACACGATCCATGTGTGTTCATCTTGACACAAACACATCGAAGCTGTTGGACAGCTATAAATACAAAACCATATCTGAACATCGGTTCTGATTTGGAGTCAAGTGATACTTAAAAAATGCTTTTTCCCTCCTCCTCCTTTGTGACACCAGAATGCAGAAAGTCAGCCATGTATACTTAGCTTTAAGCTAATGGTGGACAAACTAAACAAAAACTATGCAAAATATTAGGCAGCATTGTGGAGCAGTGGTCCTCACTTTGCCCCCCAGCAAGAAGGTTGTGGGTGGAGCCCCGGCTGGAGCCCGGGGTCTTTCTGGGTGAGTCTGCATGTTCTCCCTGTTCCTGCGTGGGTTCTCTCTGGTACTCCAGCTCCGGACAGTCTCGTAAAATACATTGCTTGATGTGTATCGGTCAGAAACATCAGTGTTGTAAGATGATTGTTTCTCTAAAGTCGAGCTTAACTTCTGCAGTCGGTTCCTCCAAGTCAGCCACTTGTCTGCTGGATCCCATCTCAACAGGCCTCCTTAAGGATGCCTTCCCTCTAGTCAACACTTCTATATTGAACCAAATTAATCTTTCCTTAGTCACAGGTTATGTGCCACAGGCCTTCAAGGTGGCTGTCATCAACCCTTTACTTAAAAAACCTTCTCTTGACCCAGATGTGTTAGCCAACTATAGGCCAATATCCAACCTCCCTACATCTCCAAGATCCTTGAGAAGGTTGTCCTGGAGCAGCTACATGAACATCTGCACAGCAGCGAGCTCTTTGAAGCCTTCCAGTCTGGATTCAGGGACACCATAGCACTGAAACAGCACTGGTCAGAGTCGCTAATGATCTTCTTATAGCTTCAGACAGAGGTCTTGTCTCTGTGCTTGTCCTTTTGGACCTCAGTGCTGCATTTGACACCATCGACCACAGCATCCTGCTACAGAGACTAGACCATGACATTGGGATTAAAGGAACTGCCCTAAAATGGTTTAAGTCCTACTTATCTGACAGGTTTCAGTTTGTTCATGTTAATAATGACCATTCAGAGTACAGTAGAGTTACATATGGTGGACCACAGGGTTCAGTTTTAGGACCGATTCTCTTCACTCTTTACATGCTCCCATTAGGTGACATAATCCAGAAGCACTCGATCAACTTCCACTGTTATGCAGATGACACACAACTTTACTTGTCGATGGAGCCAGACGACACAAGCCAGTTTACTAATCTGCAAGACTGCCTAAAAGACATTAAATCCTGGATGTCTTCTAACTTCTTACTGCTAAATTCAGATAAAACTGAGGTCATCGTGTTTGAACCTGAACCCCTCAGGGACACCTCTCTAACCAGATCTCTACTCTAGATGGCATCACCCTGACCCTGAGGACAACTGCAAGGAACCTTGGAGTCATTTTTGACCAGGACCTTTCCTTCAGCTCCCACATAAAGCATGTGACCAGGACCGCCTTCTTCCATCTGCAAAGTATCGCTAAGATCAGGAAGATCCTTTCCCAGAGTGATGCTGAAAAACTGGTGCATGCATTCATCACTTCTAGGCTGGACCACTGCAACTCTCTCCTCTCAGGATGTCCTAAATACTCTCTAAAGAGTCTCCAGCTGGTCCAGAACGCTGCAGCCAGGGTTCTGACAGGAGTTAAGATGAGAGAACACATCTCTCCCACTTTAGCTTCTCTCCTTCCTGTAGGATCTAGAATCAACTTCAAAATCCTTCTGCTAACTTATAAGGCTCTCAGTGATGAAGCTCCATCCTCTCTGAAAGAACTCATTAGTCCCTACTGTCCTACCAGAGCACTCCGCTCCCAGAATGCAGGTCTGTTAGTGATTCCCAGTATCAATAAAAACAGACTGGGAGGTAGAGCCTTCAGGTACCGGTTCCTTTACTGTGGAACCAGCATCTCTCCATGGGTCAGAGAGGCAGACACTTTAACTACGTTTAAGTCCAGGCTTAAGACCTTCCTCTATGACAGAGCCTTCAGTCAGGACTGGTTCAGGTAGCTCTGAACCATTGATAGCTATGCTGCTACAGGCTTAGACGCCTGGGGGACACATCAGGTTACATGGAGCCCTTCCCTCCTCTCCTCTCCCCTCCTCTCCCCTCCTCTCTCCTCCTCTCCTCTCCTCTCTCCTCCCCTCCTCTCCCCTCCTCTCTCTTCCTCTCCTCTCCTCTCCCCTCCTCTCCTCTCCTCTCCTCCTCTCCCCTCCCCTCCTCTCCTCTCCTCTCCTCTCTCCTCCTCTCCTCTCCTCTCCCTCCCCTCCTCTCCACTCCTCTCCTCTCCTCCTTGGTGTCTCTCAGTCTCTCTGTGTTTCCACAGATCCACCAGAGCTCCAACCACCGCCTGCATCGCCCCCCCCCCCACCCCCCCTTTTATCCCCCACTGTTACACCGGCCTCCGCTCCCCTTCCATGAACCAGTCTACGATCCAGTCCCCCATCAAGCTGGCTTGCTCTCCCTGCCTCCCCTTCCAAGAACCAGTCTACCATCCAGTCCCCCATCAAGCTGGCTTGCTCTCCCTGCCTCCCCTCCCATGAACCACTCCCCCATCAAGCTGGCTTGCTCTCCCTGCCTCCCCTTCCATGAACCAGTCTGCCATCCAGTCCCCCATCAAGCTGGCTTGCTCTCCCTGCCTCCCCTCCCATGAACCAGTCTACCATCCAGTCCCCCATCAAGCTGGCTTGCTCTCCCTGCCTCCCCTTCCATGAACCAGTCTACCATCCAGTCCCCCATCAAGCTGGCTTGCTCTCCCTGCCTCCCCTCCCATGAACCAGTCTACCATCCAGTCCCCCATCAAGCTGGCTTGCTCTCCCTGCCTCCCCTCCCATGAACCAGTCTACCATCCAGTCCCCCATCAAGCTGGCTTGCTCTCCCTGCCTCCCCTTCCATGAACCAGTCTACCATCCAGTCCCCCATCAAGCTGGCTTGCTCTCCCTGCCTCCCCTCCCATGAACCAGTCTACCATCCAGTCCCCCATCAAGCTGGCTTGCTCTCCCTGCCTCCCCTCCCATGAACCAGTCTACCATCCAGTCCCCCATCAAGCTGGCTTGCTCTCCCTGCCTCCCCTCCCATGAACCAGTCTACCATCCAGTCCCCCATCAAGCTGGCTTGCTCTCCCTGCCTCCCCTCCCATGAACCAGTCTGCCATCCAGTCCCCCATCAAGCTGGCTTGCTCTCCCTGCCTCCCCTTCCAGAAGCTTCCTTCTTCAGCTGTTACTAACATTTCCATGTTTCCTCCATTCTGCATTATAAACTGTTGTCTTGTCTGTAACAACATCTCCTGCACGTCTGTCCGTCCTGGGTGAGGGATCCTCCTCCCCTCCTCACCCTGAGGTTTCTCAGATTTTTCCCTGTTAAAGGTTTTCTATGGAGTTTCTCCTCAGTCGATGTGAGGCTCTGAGGGCAGAGGATGTTGTTATGATGCCATGAAGCCGGGAGACAAACTGGTGGAGAAAACAGGCTACAAAGAAAACTGCTTTTCCGTGCCTTGCCAGAGAGAACCCACGCAGGAACAGGGAGAACATGGAGACTCACCCAGAAAGACCCCGTGCTCCAGCCGGGACTCCACCCACAACCTTCTTGGTGGGGGGCCACAGTGAGGACCACTGCTCCACTGACTGTCACTTCACGTGAATTTGATGTCTCAGTGACACCTTGAAGATTTTTGTTTTTTTCAAATATAGTGACAATATCATCTGGGACTTACAGAAAAACATTGGAGGTCAAAGGTCAAGGACACTGTGAGGGGTACACGGGCCTACAACCATAAGAGTATTTCTAGTTATGTCTAGCAGCAACGCCATGTGTGACTGTCAATCCCACTACCACATTATGCTTAGGACTTAATATTTGCAAATTTGTATGAATTAATATGAAATTAATTAATGCTTAAAGGTTTCTGTGTGTGTGTGTGTGTGTGTGTGTGTGTGTGTGTGTATGTGTGTGTGTGTGTGTGTGTGTGTCTGTTGCAGAACTGAACTCTTTATTTTTTATTTTGTTGCTCTCTATCATTCATTTCTGCCTGTCAGACAATTTTGAGCAGAAACTCTGCAGCTTGATTGAAAAAGTACGTTTTGATAAAAAATTACCCTCTGATTTTTGTGTGTTTAGGTGTCTTATAGATGCAGACATGACAAAATCTTTAACTTCACAACATTTTTAAATGTCACTGGCACATAGGATGGTAAAGTTCTTCTACTTTACTACAACTCTGCTACTGCTCAGAATCAGAAGAACCCTCTCTCCTCAATAACTGTTAAAAACTTGGATGTGCTTGTGGGTATGAACACTGTTCAACCCGAGGAGTTCGTTGAACTCAAACCACTTGAGGAAACCGATTGCCTTCATCAATTTAAGTTTGCTAACTTAAATAAAAAAAATTTCTGCAGTTGAATTATTTAAGCTCCAGAAACTCAATTATTTATTGTTAAGGCGACTTGGCCAAATCAAGTTGTCATTACCATTCCACTCAGTTAAAAGAACTTAAAATGAATATACACATTTCACTTGTATGTAACAATTATATGAACTAATTTAAAATGTGTTAATTGAATTAATCAGAATTAAGTAACAATAACTTCAATGGCTCTTTTGCAGATAAACATTACCACCTAAGTTGAAATTACTCAGTTTTCTTTCACTACATGAATTCCTACATTCTAGTTCTGGCAACTGACTTCATTTGAGGAAACTGATTGCTTGATACTATTTGAGTTCTATCAACATAATGCAAACTCAAAATGGGTCTCAACTTAAGTTTTATTCAGTTCAATGCACCTAAAATCAAAACAGATTTCCCTCTCCAGGGTCTGATCAATTACATCATCTTAACAGTGAGAAAAATGTGTGACACCATACAAAATATGCATAATAAAATTCTTGAACATTAAATGTTTTACAGAGTTGAATGCTCAACACACACCCATGAATCGGCTCAGGTCACTCATAGTATCTTAGCAGTGCTGAAACTGGTGACACCTTATAAATATGTATGGTAAAATTATTAATCAGTGAGCTGAATGTTAAACACCCACAATCCAAACAGACTTCCCTCTCTAGGGCTCCGATCAGTCACAGTACAGGATCACCTGAACAGTGACGAAACTGGTGACACCATACAAGTAAAAAGGTAACAACACTAAACACTTGTAACACAATAAATCAACTGGTCAGCCACAAGGTGTTTTGTTTGGGAACTGCTGACAACAAATGCTTCTCTACAACTTTACTCCAGCTCATTTTTCAAGGCCTGTAGTTTAGGCCTGAGCTGCTTCCTCCCATCATCCAGGTCAAGGAGGATAACCTGAATGAACTCCAAGAAGCCACTGAGCTGCTCCAGGTGCTTCAAATGCAGTGCGTACACCAACGCAAACAACACAACCAGTGCATCAGTGCATGATCTATTAGTCACAACCGCATCCTCAAGAACGACGGACACATGCTGGGTGTCGAAGGGAACTTGAAGTCGCTCGTCCTCGTTCACCACTGCCACCAGAGCCACAGCACCCTGGGCTGCTTCCTCATCCTGAAAAAGGACAAAGTACTGTGTCAGTATAATTTTACAAATCGAGCTTATTTAAAAGGCTGGTGATAAAAAAAAAAGTTCCAGATTTTGATATCAAAGTTTAAGAACAATTGAAAACCCAAACTATAATTGAATGGACTAATTTAGGAATGTAGTGTTTCATTACTTCATCTTGTAACATTGAACTTGTAACATCCTTCAGCTGCACGAATGCAGCGTTTCTCAAAGTGTGTGGCGCGCCCCCCCAGGGGGGCGTGGAGGCGTCCCAGGGGGGGCGCGAGTCACCCGACATCCAAACATTAGTTTCCCCTCACCTTTCGATTTGTTTATGGTTCCACCGCCAAAAAAATTTGTCAGAACGAAAGCGCGCTTTAACCTCTTTCATAGCAGCTGTGGTCAGGTCTGTTTTTAAAATGGAGAGAGATTTGACAGGGAAGAAACACATTTTATTTCATTTTTTCTAGTTCTGAAAAACTAAAGGAATGTTTGTCATTTTTAACAGGTCAACGAAGTTAAACATGGCCCACTTTGTCACAAAATTTGGCATGGGGGGGGAATGAAAAATGCTCCAATGGGGGGAATGACAGAAAAAGTTTGAGAACCCCTGCACGAAGGTCATCTTGCTCAAGAATGTTTGCAGCCACTGCAGACCAGAGTGCACACAGGACAGATGAGAGATCTGACTGACTGAGTTCAGGAGGATCTCTGTCAAGTTGACACGTCATTATTCTGTTTGTTTTTTAGAGGACTCCCACTTTCATGAGTGAGTTTATTTTTTTATTTTGATGATAAGCATCACCTTTTGGGTCTCTTATATTGACAAGCAAAATCTCCCAGTGCAGGTTAGTTTTTTAAAGAATGGGTTCTGAAGCCTGCCAGAATCAGCAGCCCAGGAAGCAGGCCTCCAAGTGTGGAAGGTCTTGTCTTCACTGTTCATCTTAAGGAGGACAACCATCTCTTCACTCAGATTGAAGGAAGTCATACTACAAAAAAACAGTGAAGACTGACTAAACTCAGTCTGTCTTCATTTTTATTCATAAATCCTAGGTTTGCTTATTCACTTCTCTACACAAAAAGAGATTCAGGAGGCACTGAATGGTATTATTTTTGTACATTTACAAATTACCGATACTGTCGATAAATACAGTTTTTGTCTTTCAAAACCTTGTCCAGGTCCAGTCTATCCACCTTAATTATATTTATCTCGAGAGTAAGATGAGTGTCACCTTTTCAAATGTCTACAAGCGCTACTCAGTGTTACCTTATGTCAAGAGTACTTGTTTATGTAATTTAGTTCCACCGTGAGGGAAGAGTCTGTGTCTTCTGCAATGGGATATCAGCCAAATTCAAAATATAATGTCCACAGCTTAAAAAAAATCTGAGCAATAAATCAGAACTGAGCAAAAAGAGTGTAAAAACTAGCAGATGCTCAGTTACTTTACAAACTTTCAATTTCTGTTGCAGATTTGGTGGACAATCTGTTCAGTTAATCTGCATGATGACACCTGGTTTAAACCACATGTTAAAAAAGAAATGGAATGTGATCCTTGCATGCTCGGTTGTTAGTTACATGGAGGAGCAGAACACAAATACCTTGCACGTTCTGAAGACTTCTGATGAGTCCTCCTTCAGGTGGTGTGGTCTGCTGTTCGAGCTGCTCCTGGTGCACAAAGACACCGTATGCATAGGGGATGTTAGTGTTCACTGTTCAAATTCAACAATGTAATGCACGAAGTTGAAAAAAACAAAACACCTGTTCCTCAAATGCCATCATAAGTGCTTCCATCTTGGCCAAAGCTGCCAGTCCTCCTCTTTTTGTAGAGCTGGAGCAGCTGAGGCGTGTACTTGTCAAGTCAAGCATAGAATGTAGATGGCAGATTCAGATTTGTAATCCTGTGGAATTCGCTATGGAGCTGAAAGAAAAACTCAAGACAAAGAATTGTATCTGTGTAGCTCATTTTAAAAACAGTTTGACTCAAAGGACTTTCCACAGCATCATATCAACATCCTCTGCCCTTTGACCCTCACATCAACTGAGGAGAAACAAGAAAATGCACCAGAGGAGGGATCCTTCAGGATGGGTGGACAGTAGATGTTGTAAACGGACAAGAAAATCAACAACTAATGACATGCAATATTGTAGAACTGGGCAGGACATTACACCTATTCACCATTAATGAGTTGCTTATTAACACGCAAATTAGAAACATATTGGCTCTTAATTAGTCATTACTAAGTACTTATTAATGCCTTGTTCTGCATGGCCTTATTATAAACCAGTAAGCCAGTAACTAAGAGTCTTCCCTCAATAACCTCAGAATTATTGCTTATTAGTCCTGAGTAAGGAAGTTGTTGTATATGAATTATGATCTCAATATGCTTCGTACAGGGTTAACCCTCATCCTTTGCTAAGAGGTGTGCAACGCACGTAACCTCTGAGAAGAAGAGCGTTATAGAGGACATGAAGGCCAAAGGTCAACTCCTCCCCTTGTTGATGAAATATTAAGACTTAAGTGAGCTTCTTTGTTCAGTTAAAATTCTGTTCTGTTGTATTAGGAAAGTGAAATATTTGTGCACAGGGGAATAAATCACCTGATGCGGTAATTATAGAAGTGGAAGTGCAATGTTTGTACAGTTCAGTACATTTGATCTAACCTTTGACAAGTCATGTTGAGCTGTGCAGGTTTTAGATTTTTTTAGATTTCATTTTGTTGTATTTTTGTACTTCATATTGTGCAGTGTTTTTCAACAATAGAGTACCTGTATGACATATTTGCATGCACTGATACAGTTGTCAGCGTTTGAAATTTCAGGAAGACCACATTAACTGTTGGAGCAGTTTTTGTTGTCAGCCTTGGGAAAACCTGAAGCAGTGGTTTAATAAATGAGGTATTTGCACTTGTGCTGTCTTTGTTATTCTTCCACTGAATGAGAGGGAACCTATAGATAGATCAGTTTTCCAAAGGTGCAACCCATCACTTGTTTATTGCTATAACATATTAACTAGTTGTGAAAAGGAGGCAACTTTAGATTAGGGAACATGTTTTGGTTAATAAGTGTTTAACTATTAGTGAATTAGTAATGATCAAGATGTCACTTTAGTATGGGGAACATATTTTAAGTAACAAATACTTAATTTAGAGTTATTTGGTAACTGTTAATATTTGTAGTTTTGTTATGTAAGAACAGACCATATTCATGAAGTGGTATTGAGGGAGAAGAACTATTCTTGGGGTACTACCACCTTATTAAGTTCATACTAAACAAAGCATATTGAGATCATAATTCATATACAACAACTTCCTGACTCAGGACTAATAAGCAATAATTCTGAGGTTATTGAGGGAAGACTCTTAGTTACTGGCTTACTGGTTGTATAATAAGGCCATGCAGAACAAGGCATTAATAAGTACTTTATAATGACTAATTAAGAGCCAATATGTTACTAATTTGCATGTTAATAAGCAACTATTAAATGGTGAATAGGTGTACCTTAAAATAAAGTGTTAGCACTACGACTCAAATCTAATGTTGACTTTAGTGATATATGCATATTTTTCAATATTATTTGTAAATTCTTACTCACTTGTGCTTCACAAAACAGAGCAGGCCATCTCTCCCTCAATTCAGCCACTGGAGGAGCTAAATTCACGACTTCTTCACGCCTGAGTGCAAACGTGCGTTGCGTATGCTGATGAATTAATATCATGTCTCTTTCCACTGATGTCCTCTTGAACTGCTCAACCATTGCAAGTCTTTGGGTCTCAAGTGTCTGCCTTGTTTCTCCATGGGGAGGAAGTTCACTTCCCCTCTTCTGGGTCTTTTGATGTTGGCCCTGGACGCTGCACCCTCTGGATGGGTCCTGCTACATTTTCCTGCATTCACAGCCACATCCTTTATGCCAGCTCGACTTAGTTTGGTCCTGTAATTACCAATCTTGAAGCGCAAACTGTTCTGCCAGCCCTCATAACCTCTTTAAGAAGCATTTTCTCTCAAACAGGGATGTTTGCTCACCAGAGCCGCTGCAGCCAAGCCAGTCTGTTTGGTACTAGGATATGCTTTATGCTTGTATATTTCAGCAGCCATTACATCCAATATGTTGTGCTTTTGATCCCTGGTCAACCTGACAGTTGATCCATCTCTCATATTGGCAGAGTTGCCCTCTCTAAGAGTATACTCCACCTCATAAGAGAAATTTGGAACAACAAAGATGTCTGGCCATCTGCAAAGTCACTCTGGTGATTCTGTGTTATCAGATGACAACAACAAAGTGTCATCTGTGCTCGCTGAACTCAGATCTGACTCGATAACCCTAAGTATCTTAATGGTTGCCTTAGATGGGAGGTCCTCAGTGGTAACCAAATTGCAGAGGGCATTGTCAAATTCTGGGTCTTGAAACTGAAGGCGAAAGTCATAGGCCAGATTCAATTCATCCTTCACTTCCAATATGAGGGCATTTACAGTTTCAGGACATGTGGGCAAAATAAGCCTCTCGGCATTCACATCATCAAGGATGACCCTGAGTTTGAGAATATCAGTCACCTCCATTTGCACCGTGTTGGGGAAGCCTGAAATATATAGAAGGAGAAAAAACTCTTTGTATTCCTTGTTAATGTCCCCCCTTGCACTGGCTGCTAAACTACTCTCTCATAAAAATATATCCCCCGAGTACATCGTTGCTTCTCATTGGTGTGCAGCACGTTAAACACACATGTTGTCAACCTAATCATTTTCTGACTTTAAGAAGCATACACAGCACATGCACCTTTAAAACATTGCTCATAGTAGATATTACCTTTAACTACTTGGTCAGGAGCACCCAGGGAGGGGACGATGAGTGTTAATAGAAAGATCCAAACAATCTTCAGTCTCCCATCACTGGGAGAAAATGGGCTGAGACTGGCTGCTTGGTGTGGTCTTCTTCATTCAGACACTGAAATGAAATGTTTAGTTGTCAGAATTAGTCTTCCTGATACTTTGTAGGCAGTCTGTGGCATCTGGTCAGTGAGCTGACTCAGAGATTTCACAGAATGGGTCTTGCTTTCATGGTCTGCTAGCTCATATGACTGCAAATGCTCAATACACCAGGTCTCATAGTCTTTCAACAGAAAAAAGAGATCACTTCCAATGAGCAATATGTTTCTGATCTCTTTAAACTCAGGCAAGGCAGCATGTGTCCCACTACATATGAACATGCCTACTGCAAATGTTGTGCCTTGAATGGTTGCCTGTTTTGTGCCATATACACTGCTGCTGTCGGTGATGCTGGACACCACTGAATGTGTATCAATAGGCAACGATTCAATAAAGACAGATTCCACGTTTGAAGTCTGTACTGTTGGCTTGAAAAACCTTTCTGATGACAGATAGAATGCCTCATGTTTTGGTGCCAAGGTTTTCAATACATTTTTGTAGTTATGAGTGTCACAAACTATCTTCTTGAAAACCTTGTGCTTCCCTTCAAATCTCATTGTCCAGAGATGCACCAGAGGACCAAAGCACTTGATGAGGAAAGGATAGCGTTCGATGTAATGATGCTTTGGTCGCAATCTTAAGTTGGGGAAGACTTCCTGAAGGAGTTGCCTGTGATCGAAAATCTTGCAGGCCATGTACTGAATGGTACTATCTGTGAAACTATGAGAAATAGCAAGCTCAACTATATCTTTTGATTCCATTAGGACCTCCCATATTCTGTCCCCTTCTGGCACTCTGGAGCCAATGAGAACAGGTAGCAGTCTAAGAACAGTGTGGTTCTCATGCCCATTCCCACCGATTGTTCCTCGACTTGCAAAATTTTGAGGAACTGGGTGAGGACGGTCAACTTTGTCAGAATGCTGGTAGGGAAAACACAGGATCGCTTTATTCAACTCCTCCAACGTGAAATATTTTTTTGATATCAAACCTTTCAAACAGTGTGCCAGCTCCACAGGAACCACACCTTCAAACAGGTCGTGCAGCACATCCGGTGGAAATCCTGTGATGGGATGAAAAAGGGAGAGCTGATCAGGAAGAACACAACTCCGCTTTACACCATAATTCTCCTCTGTTTCATTTGTCCGTATTTCTTGAACCAGACTATCGTGGAAATCCTTTGTCCTCATTTCAAAACCACCAGTTACTGCATCTGATCGCTGCATTTCTGTCTGGCTGGCAAGGCAAAATCTGCAGAAATATGTAGACCTGAAGCTCTCACTGAAACCAGCTAGCCCAGGGGCAACGAGATTATCAGCCACAACAGAGTAGACTGTGCCTTTGAGACACAATTAGAGTTGTACAATTTTTCAATGTAGACACCATCTTCTTCAAGTGTTTTTAGATCACTCAAGAGAGGTGCAAAAACGTTCTCATATCCAAACTGTCGTACATCATTTGAGTTGCACAAAATGGCCAACGGAGTAGAATGAAGGACTGAGCGCTACTTAACTGGTATGTTACCTAGCGTCCAGTACACTCCACATACTTTGTGAATTTTTGTTGATGTTCCTAGCGGGTTTGCAATTTCGAACTCATCAACATAGAGAATTATTGATAAATTTTCACCCTCATCTGAAAGAAGCTTATTTTCCTGATAGTGGGAGCCATCGCAATGTGAGAAATACTGTCCAGGCTGACGCCATGTTGTTTCTTTGACTTTCTCAAGTACATCAGGTTTTTGCAACAACTGTTGTAATGATGTGAGAATAGGCACATACATGTAGGTGCGCTGTGATGACTCAGTTCGGTATTCTACCGGCTTAACATATGGAAACTTCTCCTCAAAACAAGATTTCTCCTCGTAGCTGTTGACAGTGGTCCTTCAGAGGTAACAGATTTATGCAAAATATTACTCTCCGAAACTGCATGGACAATTTCACTTACAAGTGTGTCAGTGAAAGTACAGTCATGTTTTTTCAGTATCTTAATTACGTTTTCTCTGACAAGAGATTCTGACAGTGAAAACAACTGATCAGTGTGCTCAGTAATTTCCTGTATTGCCCTCTGTGACACATGGAGAACAGTTAGCATTTTCAAAAAGAAAGCAGCCAGATTGTACTGTAACTGCTCTGCTAATCCCTCAGTGCTACAGGGGCAGTTTCATCATCATCATCATCATCATCATCATCATCATCACGAGATTGCTCCACAATCAGATATGCTTAAAAAGATTTGTTGATGCATCCTTTGCTTTATTTGTTCACAGTTAACGAATTTCTAAACTGAAATGACGACAAAGGAATGAAAAATGCTAAATGGCAGCCCATGCTACACAGGGCTTAATTTTTTTTTGATGATATAATGATATATGATATAATTATATAAACACAACTCATAGAAAATGAGTTCGTGGAATGAACTGGAATTACATCACCGACACTTAAATGCTCCAAAACTTTAAGTGCACTCAAAGAAACCGAGTTATTACAACGACATTTCATTTTTGAGTTAGATAACTTCATGGGCATGAGTGACGATAACTTTTCTCAAAGTTTGAGTTATATTAACTTTTTTCTTTTATTAACATGGACTGTTAGGTGTTACAGTGAAGTGTGGCTGGTGTTCCAGGTTGGGATCATCGCCTGAGTTTTAGGCGTGACTGCAACACCCTGCAGTACATATTGTTCCTCCATCCAGAAAAGAAAAGTAGCTGTATTTGATATTCCTGCTCACAGGGGCTATTTCTGCCCTTTAAAAAAGCAAAAAACAGGCCCTCAGGTGACGGGAGCAGCTATCAAACCCACAGACATGGAGGAACAAGAAAAATGTAATTCTCTCAACATAGTCCAGTCGATTCAAGTTAAAATTATTTGCTTGGCACCAAATCACAAAGAAGTTCTCTCATGACACTTTACAAGCAGAGCAGGTCTCCTTCAATTACTTGCTACAGCGGTGACAAAAACCTTCTTTTTCTAGGCAGGAAGGTGGAACAGATCCAGGATCAGTGGGGACGGCCTTCTGCTTTGACCTGCTGGAGGGAGAGAGAGCAGGGCAGCAGGAAAGAGACAAGGGAATGATAAGAGAAAGGGATAGACACAGATAAGGAGGGGGACAGAGTCAAAGAAAGGGAGAAAGGAGGGGAGAGAGAATGATGGACAAACGGGGGATGTGTACAAGACAGGAGGAGAAAGACGAGCAGACAGAGAGACAGGGAACGGGGAGATGAAGACACACACCAAACAAGAGCAATAGCAGGAGCAGTAACAGTGAACCAGCTGCCAGAAATAACATCTACCTCAACTCAAAGTACTAGTACTTATACTAATACAAACACAATGCTGATGTTAATATCAGTACAGTGTTGAGAATACTATCAATACTACTAGTACAAATACTTTGACTGATACTAGGGTGGCAGCTTGAGCCTCTTAAGGTCTGTTGCTTCTTCCAGCAGCAGCATCAGGAAGCGTTCTGGACCAGCTGGAGAGTCTTTAGGGACTTGTTAGTCCAGCCTGGTAGGAGGGAGGTGCAGTAATCCAGCCTGGAAGTGAAAAAGCAGGGACTAGTTTTTCTGCGTCTTCTTGAGCCAGGATGTGTCTGATCTTAGTGATGTTACGTAGATGGAAGAAGGCGTCCTGGAGATTTAATGTGGGAGTTAAAGGATCCTGGTCAAAGAGAACTCCTAGGTTCCTTACGGTGGTGCTGGGGGCCAGGGTGGTGCCATCCAGGGTACCTGTCTCATCAGATCAGGTGGTCCTCAGGTGTTTGGGCATTGTAACATTAATGGAGTGTTTCCTGATCATGTGACCTAGAGGAAGCAGGTACAGGGTCAAGAGGATTGGTCCAAGCACAGACCCTTGTGGAACAGCAGAACTGACTGTAGTGGTCTCAGAGGAACCATCATTAACTGGTACCAACTGAGATGACCTCAAACAATGGGAGTCTGTGGCAGGACATAAACATGCCTGGACATGTCCCGCTAGTCATATGGGATTCTGGGCTAGTACTTAAATACGTCCGGAGTTTGTTGGATGTATCATACGCGTTTCCGACCCACGGTGTAGACCGGTGAACTCCAACCTGTGTTTTCTCCGGCGAAATCATGGACACGACTCAGGTTAACGGTGAGTTTTTCCCCAATGCTTTTTTGTTTAAATGCGTTTGTGTTTTTTCTGATATTTATGTGCGCACAAATGTGTCCGTTTCCTCTTCCGCAACAATGTGTGATATTATTAAGCGTGTTTGATGTAGACGTAATTAGGGTTGTTGGGGTGTCTGACCAGATGCC
This sequence comes from Aulostomus chinensis, assembly GCF_037954235.1. NCBI lineage: Eukaryota > Metazoa > Chordata > Actinopteri > Syngnathiformes > Aulostomidae > Aulostomus > Aulostomus chinensis. Next base: position 25,284,275 of record NC_141338.1, read on the forward strand.
CCGCATGTTGCGTCTAGAGTTTGAGTCTAGGTACGTACCTAGACTCAAACTCACACACACACACACACACACACACACACACACACACACGCACGCACATACACATACACGCGTGCACTCACACACGTACGCTCGCACACACACATACGCTCGCACACACACGTATGCTCGCACACACACGTACGCTCGCACACACACACACAACACACATTAAATGACGACTTGTACTGTTGACTTATACATCCTTCTCTGAATTGTGTCATCATGATGATTCAGAATATTCTTCTGACATCAATGAAGGAGACTATAAAGACTACAAAGACTATAAAAACAAGAAAATATGATCAAAGTGAGAGAGTCAAAGATGAAAGACAGAATTCCGTGATCAAAATGAAAGCTCTAAAATCAGAGTCAGAGGTGTTCCGTAAGATCACAGAACCTTCGACTGCTCAAGCTCCGGAAATTATGAAATGCAATTCAATAGAGAAACAACTAAACTACCAGAACGACAAACGAGAAGTGTAGTTGATTGGCATTAGTGACGCCACTTCTGCCCAACACTGCTGCGTGCACACACACACACACACACACAGTGTCAGAAATGAATGAATTAGGGGGCGGCTTGGGGCCATTTGGCTTCAAATTTAGCCAAGAATGCTTCCAAAAAACACATTCCAGAGGCCAAAATTGCCCCAAAGTTTTTTTTTCCACCAACTCATTCTTCTACAGGCGTTATTTAGAGAGGGTTCAATGATTATGTGAACACGAGGGTTCGCACCCCTGCCTCTCACACACGGACAACGCTCATCACTACATATCCTACCTGACTACCCAGACATACATATATGGATATATACACATAAAAATATGTGTATATATACATGTATATGTACAAATATATACACATACATGCATATGTACCTATATGTCACAAACGTATTTCCAAATAAAATTATATAGTGACTGACTATATGTGTGAGACAGAGCAAAGATTTGCATTGAGACGTTCCTTTTCTCCGTTTTCTTCTGACATCGTCCTCTTCCTCTTTCCGTCCTCTTAATTTGGGCTCCGCTGATTCTTCTGTTGATGTTTGAGAATGATCCCTTGTTTTGTTGACAAAATTGTAGTGACTTCAACCGAAAGAGCCGCTAAGAGTCTGAGAATGGGCCCGGATGTCAGACGCACAAAAAAAAAAAAAAAGAGATTTAAAACTTACGATCAAAGTGTTTATGAACCAAACAAAAAAGTTAACTCGTAAAAAAAGTGTTCAAACTAAACCAAAGTGATCACAGCACAGTGATGCTGAGGTGATGGATCCAGCCCCTGTGTTTGTGGAGGTTTAAAGAGACATGACATTTTGAACATAAGAGCCCTGAAACAGGCCAGAGGCATAAGATGATTTAAATACCAAAAGAAGAAAAACCACAACACATCACATGCAATTAAGAGTGAACAGTAACACAATTTATTGAAAAAATTAGTTTTATTGTGAGATTCTAGCTGACAGACAGAAAAGAGATAAAAATCTCTCTCCAAAACGTCCATGCTTCACTTCCTTGTGTCGATGTCCTTTCTTCATGCGTTTAGTTGTGCTGGCTTGTTGCACCGCCTCTTGGGCCTTTGCTGTCTCCCGAAGCTCCTCCCCCACCACCTCCTTGGGCTGTTCCTCACCCTGGAGCGCTTTGTTCCAGGCCATCAGTTCCTCATGCCCTTCCTCTTTTCCTGGCAGGTGGGTCCCCTGGACCTCCTCTTCCTCTGTATCGTCTTCCTCCTTGGTCTGTTGCTCTATACCCAGGACCTCCTGGGCCTCCAGGATCCTTTCTTCCTTCTCATTGCCTTTGTCCTCCTCCCACTGTTTTCCATCAGAGATGCTCACATCTTGCTGAATGTCCTTCAGGACCTTGTCCTTAGAAAAGACAGATAAAAACCACTCTACTACACGTCCATGCTTCCCTCTCTTCTGCCGGCGTCCCTCCTTCATGAATTCGCTTATCCTGACTTCTCGCACTGCCTCTTGGGTCTGTGCTCTCTCCTGAAGCTCCTCCCCCACCACCTCTTCGGGCTCTTCCTCAGCCTGAAGATCTTTGTCCAAGACCATCATTTCTTCCTCATGCTTTTCCTCTTTTCCTGGCAGGTGGGCCTCCTGGACCTCCTCTTCCTCTGCGTCATCTTCCTGATTCATCTGTTGCTCCGTATCCAAAAGAATCACCACCACCTCATGCTCTTCCTCTTTTCCTGGCAGGTGGGCCTCCTGGACCTCCTCTACCTCTGTATTGTTCTCCTCTTTTGCCTGTTGCTCTTTATCCAGGCCCTCCTGGGCCTCCAGGCCCTCCTGGGCCTCCAGGCCCTCCTGGGCCTCCAGGCCCTCCTGGGCCTCCAGGCCCTCCTGGGCCTCCAGGCCCTCCTGGGCCTCCAGGCCCTCCTGGGCCTCCAGGCCCTCCTGGGCCTCCAGGCCCTCCTGGGCCTCCAGGAACCTTTGGTCTTGCTCATGCTCTTTAACCTCATCCCATTGCTCAGCATCAGTGATGCTCACTTCCTGCTCAGCTTCCTCCAGGACCTGCACACACTCTGCTTTCTTGTCCTGCTCCTCGTTCCTCCACCGGGCCTCAAGGACCTCCAGGAATGCCTTCATATCCTCAAGCTCAGCCTTCCACACAGTGTTCATGGCCTGCCACTCGGCATACACTTCCCTGTTCTCCATCTTCAACTTGAACATCAAATCCTCACACTCTTTTTTCCACACATCGGTGTACTGGACCCTCACAGGTTCGTTTGGCTTAGGCTCCACCATTGCTCTCCTCTTGGCCTCCCGGAGCTTTGCTTCCTTCTTCCTCCTTGGAGCTATCTTTCTCTGGGATCAGGAACGTTGCTCAAACACAAGGCTGAAAGTGGTCTTCTTAGTTGGATTATTGATCAGGCGCGAACAAGCTTGAGATGTATTAAATGACGACTTGTACTGTTGACATATACATCCTTCTCTGAATTGTGTCATCATGATGATTCAGAATATTCTTCTGACATCAATGAAGGAGACTATAAAGACTACAAAGACTATAAAAACAAGAAAATATGATCAAAGTGAGAGAGTCAAAGATGAAAGACAGAATTCCGTGATCAAAATGAAAGCTCTAAAATCAGAGTCAGAGGTGTTCCGTAAGATCACAGAACCTTCGACTGCTCAAGCTCCGGAAATTATGAAATGCAATTCAATAGAGAAACAACTAAACTACCAGAACGACAAACGAGAAGTGTAGTTGATTGGCATTAGTGACGCCACTTCTGCCCAACACTGCTGCGTGCACACACACACACACACACTCACTCACACAGTCACACTCACTCACACACTCACACACACTCACTCACACACACTCACTCTCACACACTCACTCACACACACTCACTCACACTCACTCACACACACACAGACACACAGACACAGACACACACACTCACACACACATACATGCGTACCTTACCAACAGTGGCCTCTCAGCATTGACTGCCAAGAGTGGACTCCTATTTCTGGTCATTGTAATAAAACAAAAACATTACAGACAATTTTCTTTGAAGGTCTTTTACCATAATGTTACTTGAAATGTGACTTTTAATGTTTTTTAAAGAAATTGCCAAGAGGGGACCTGGATCCTTGAGTGAGGTCTACCTGGATAACAGGGGACCTCCATATAAGGCAGTGGAGCTGTCTGACCCATTCACACTGCTGATGAGAGCTTGTTCACCACCACCACGACCGTCTCTGTGGCTTCAAAAGTGGCTGATTGAACCTACATGTGATCATGATTGAGACATTTCTCTCTGGGAAATATTTAGAAAATAAATGGTTTAGTTCAGTTTAGTTTACTACTAGTTTAGAGTACTCTAAAAATGTAGAGCCTCAAAATGCTGGTGATGTTCCTATGAATCGCCACGTCCCGTACAGTTCAGATCTGCCGCTGGATCTCCTCTACACCCTGGATGATGAGAAGCTCGTGACTTCACCATCTTGCCAGTGCGCTGCCATGATCGATAAAAAGATGTGCAAGATGGTGGTACAAGTTGTTTACCAACACGGTGGCGCCTGCTCAGTTCACGTTAGGGTTCCCGGTTGGTTGGAGTTCCCAAGCAGCGATTAATTCACGTAAGATCAAATACATGTAAAGTGTTAGAACAAAAGGAGTGAAGAGGCGTCTCAGGACATCAACAGAAGACTGATCTCATGGCAGAGGCCTAAACTTTATTGAGAGAACAAACAGAGCATGACAGAGGTTCCCTGTTGGCTGGGAACCAATGACACAAGTTCCCTCTTAGATGGCAGGAGCGACTGCAGCACTGCTGAAATCCATGCCATGATTTTATCTTCGACTTGTTTTGTGTTTTAGGAGTTCTTTAGGAGCTCATGAGAAATGAAATATTGAAGTTTGTGTTACTTGTAATGATATTCTGGGGCACTAAAGACTCTGGCAAAACATTTTAAACCCTCTATTACGCTCACACTCATAGGGCTCTATTTTCAAACCCGCCCCCTGCGTGGCACAGAGTTCCCACCCCTCGCAGTGGTCATTTTGAGCAGCGCAGCCTGGCACACAGCCAGATTGGCATTTTTGTCTGCCGATGTGCACAATTACACCAAGATGGGCGTAGTAGGAGGAGGAGGAGTCGGCAGAATCTGCCTGAAGATCCACACTTTCGGTCTCTGCTGCTGCTCGCCGATGGCGCAACAGTGCGCCGAGATTGCCAGATCGGACCTGGTTGAATCAGTGGATCTTTGTGAACCGGCGTCGCTGCAGGTCACGTCAACAATACCTCACAGGCAGGTTTCCACGGGCACGACACAATTTCAGTAAGATCAATGTAGCCAGCTCCTTCACTAATTATTTTAGTACTCTTGAGTATTTCAAAATAATAGCCTATAAATTAAATAGAATAATTATTTCTACATATTATTACATTCCTAATTCCTTTAAATGGGCCAATTGAATCCATATTCATGGTTACATATGTTGTGCAATATTCACTGCCCCAGCACACCGGCTGGATGAAGTCCCCTCTTTGCCTGAACACAATGACACAGGGGCCCTCTTGAATGGTACTGAGCGACACTCACACTTCTAGTTTTGTGTCATCAGGACAGAAGAGGATGCAATCATTTTTATTGTAGAACATTTTAGATGATATAGCTATTGATTTGATCGCTAGGCCTAAATAAACTCATCAGACTGACTAACCTACATTTTATCGCTATGGTGAAGGGTTTCCCTGCACCTTCTGAAACGAGCCTCCTCACTCCAGCTGAGCTGAAGTGAATTTACCTGCTACTTGCACATGTTTTTCTTTCTGGTGAAAGTTGTGCATCACTGTGAAAAAGGTGTGTTTGCAGGGTTCCTGCAGGATCAACATATTAAATTTAAGAATCTGCAAGACAATACTGTTAGGTAGCAACTGGACAAGTTTTTGTCTCAGCGTGTAAATCGTGACAGACAGCAGCTGTGAGACGGTGGTGCTGCTCCCTCTCTCTTCTAACTTACACGCTCGCTCGCTTTGGATGTTTCCTTGCTCTCGATATTTTTTCCTACCTGAAATACGTCACGGGGGTAAGGCTCAACAAGACGATTGCCGATCGAAGTTCGTCTGCAAAATACGCCTGTTAACGGTCAGCTGTCACAGTCACACACACAAATCCCATATAAGGGCCAAACCTTTGTGATTAATGTTCACTTTATTGGTCTTTGAGTTGCTGACAGCAACAGGAACTTCCTCACTGAGTGTGTGTGTGTGTGTGTGTGTGTGTGTGTGTGTGAGTGTGAGTGACTGTGTATGTGTGTGAGTGAGTGTGTGTGACTGTGTATGTGTGTGAGTGAGTGTGTGTGAGTGTCAGTGTGAGTGAGTGTGAGTGTGTATGTGTGTGAGTGTGTGTCAGTGTGAGTGAGTGAGTGAGTGTGTGTGTGAGTGTGTGTGTGTGTGTGTGTGTGTGTGTGTGTGTGTGTGTGTGTGTGTGTGTGTGTGTATGTGTGAGTGTGTGAGTGTTAATGAAGACACATTTTCCTTGAGGGAGAGAGACAACCAGAGGAAAATAATGTAACAAATCCTGCAGGTGAAATCTTCCTCCCAAATCTTCACATCTGGTTTTTCTTGCATCTGCATCTGCTCATTCCTCATTCCCAGCTGTGCTCTGATGTGTGTCACCGATAGACTGAGGCCTGTGGACATGAAGCTGCGGGGGGGGGAGTCCACTCCCACTGAGTGGACTAAACTCTCTCTGTGCCAACTGACAATCTGATGCCAAGGGAGAGCCCACAGCAGGATCGATGAATTGATGTAAAAATCCTCAGAGCTTGTAAGAGCACCTCCTGAAAGAATCAGGTCGAACACAGAAAATCATCCACGAAACATTCAAAAATATACACAATTAAATAACTCTAGTCGTCAAGCATCACGTGGAAACCTGTTGGCACACAAACCAACAGAAATGTTTCACTAATTACTTTTCTTGCAGCTCTGCTGACAAAAATACTTTTTTGAAGCTTTACTCACAGTTCTTTTTTTTTCAGTGTTGTGCGACTCTTAGAACGTATGTCTGTATGAATATTCACATACGTGTCAGGGAACGAGTTGACCTGCCTGACGCAAGACGTCTCCTCCTTCTCTGTCCTGCAGCTGTGCTTCTCTACCAGGAGCTTCAAGTTTTCACGTCAGCCTCTGATGTCTCCATGGTGTTCAGCGGTGCAGCGAGGAGTTCCGCTCTCCTGAAGAGACTCCTGACCAAGTAACAGGTTTCTGTAACCAGGTTCCCTTTGTCTCTAACACACACTACTCCTGATCGTGATGGCGATCACAGTGCCGTTTACAATGAAAAAAATCATCTTCTTATTGGTGTTACTTTAAGTTCAACTGTCTGCATAACAGGAGGACAGAAAAGAAATAAAAAGTTCTTTTTCATTAGGCAGCACTTCTCTCACCTCGCTCATGTGATGCGACTGTGACTTTGGTGTTCAAGGTCACTGATTTTCAAATGTCTTTTGAGACGCCCGACCAATGACGACAATTCGATATCAGGCAATAAAACATTCAGAGTAACAGATATATCGGCCTATCAAATTTTTTACATTTTCCATATAAAGACCAAATACCTGCTTTCGATGCTTGAATATTGATCCCAAACTTGTTCCAAAGATGTAGAGTGCAGGGCGACACCCACTCTCATCTCAGTAAACACAAAGTCTCTCTGACAGAGTCAGCATTTACAAAGCAACCCATTTATTGAAATAGGACTCACGGTAGAGCTGCCATTGGTGTGCGTTACATTACACAGTGTCTACATAAGAGCTCAGTGAGTGTGTGTCTGCAGGCGAGAGGCAGGTGGATGAACAGCATCATAAAAGTCTCTCCTACAACAGGATTTGAAACGCGCCTCTCGCCTGCGTTCACATTTTCTTTCCTCCATGAAGTTCAAACAAGAAAGTTTTAATCTCACAAACTCGTTATCATAAACTAACCATCGAGGCTAACCGCTCGGCATTACTACGCATGCGCTGTTGGCTTTTCAGACCCTACGCTACTTCCCTCTCACTCTGTGGGGTGCTGTGGAGCAACATGAGAGGAGTCAGAGCGCCCCCTACTGGATACACAAGGGCACCATTTCTAGGAAAACCCCACACTCATGGCATTTCATTACTGAAAATTACAAATTAAAATCAGCGTCAAACAGCCAAATTTTGGCAGATTACCAATGACGCTCTAAAGGCGTTGAGCGGCCGATTAACTGGTCAGGCGCTACGAGTGCGTTGGTTAAGTGTAAACTTTAGCCAGAATCAACTCTCCAACCCCCCAAACATGACCAAGGTAACATGTTAACACAGCCAGGAGCTGAAGACCCCCAGGTCCTGAGCGACGCCGAGGATCGGAGCCTGCCGACGCCAACCGAGCAGCTGGGGTGGATTTTCAGTGAAAGGTGTCTTGTCCTCCAACCTCCTCATTAGAGTCAGTGCTGGTGGAGGTTTATATGAGGGTTTATTTTAAAGGGATTCTTAATTGGTAATCAAGTTGTGATGCATCTTGTGATGTTCTTGAGTCACCCCAATGAAACATAACTACGAATCATTTCTACTGAAATGTTACATCGGACTGTTCCATGGTTAGGGTGAAGATCGAAAAACATTTCAGGGAGGGGCTGAGCCAGACCTCGATGGAGCAACTTGAAGACAGCAGAGCTCCATTCATATACAGTAAACTGGCGCGTTTACATGAGTGAAGGACTTTGAGCAGAAGAGAACCGGACTCAAACCGTCATTCATTTCATTTCATTCATTTACTGGACGTACCAGTTATTTGCATTGAAAGGGAAACACAGTGTGCAGATTTCCTGTTGTGTCAGCGCTGAAGTACACAACCCTATGATGAGAAAACAACGTCAGGGATGAGGAGGAGCATGAAAGATTCTTTTTCTTTTCAAGATAAGAGTTTTTCACCCTCACGTCAAACCAGCTGTTCCATACATGTTTCAGTTTTGAGTTTTATATATGACTTGATTTGCATGGATGTATGTTACGATTGTAATTTTACTCCTGTAGTGTGCGGCTGCTACCAGCGAGCTGATTGGGGTGTCGATCCAGGTGGTTTCAGGCGGAGTAGAGCTTCCTGAGGCTGTGCTGAGCCTTCTGAGCTCGTCTGGTTCTCTCCTCAAAGAAACTTTGTTGGTGCTGATTCCTCTGATCCAACCAGACCAACCACTGCTCTCTCAGCCTGGAGACAGACAGACGGACAGATAGAGAGATGCCAGGAGACAGCAAAGGAGAGGAAGGGGGAGGGAGGGGAAGGATGTCAGTGGAGAAAATCAAATTAGCCTTGTTGAAATTAGACTTGCGTCAGTAGTGTCAAGGACCAGGGAGACAAACCAACCCTTTATAGAACCCCTCAAGGGCCCATCATCAACCCAACTGGGCTAACTACGATGGGTCTCCATGGAAACTAAAGACAGATTTGTCTCGGCCCCAGCTGGCAGTCCCAGAAGGGCCCCACGTGTGTGATCAGGCTGCCAACTGGGCCAACAACTATTTTCACTGGACCTCAAAGTTTCAGAAGCATTTATGAATTCCAGCAAGCAAGGAGGTGATGCGTTTGCTTTGTTCTGTTCTGTTGTTTGAGTCTCATCACTATGACCTGACGCTAAACATGTCAGCCCACCGAACAAAAACAGGAGACATCTGGGGAAACAAGGAAAGTACACCACACACACACACACACACACACACACACACACACACACACACACACACACACACATAGCCTGTCTTCAGTATAAGAAGGGATGTCACGCTCTGGAACGTTGGAAGACATCTCTGACTACGTTGCTAGTAGGGTTGCTGTTCATAAAGAGATTCCTCACCCAACACCTGTGGCCCGGTCCTATGATTCTTCTGATCGACCTCTTTCTGCCTCAACACTTGTAAATTGCTCTCATATTACACAAAAACTCAACAGTCCAGATCCAATATGAAACAACATCCCTAGAACCTTCTCAGAACGTTGCAGTTAGGACATTTAAGCTGATAGGAACATTATTTGAAATGAGTTAACATCATTAAAACCTTCTGCATCTGTCCTTTAACTCCTACATTCATCAAATCTCCAGGACGCCTTCTTCCATCTACGTAACATCTCTAAGATCAGACACATCCTGGCTCAAGAAGACGCAGAAAAACTAGTCCCTGCTTTTGTCACTTCCAGGCTGGATTACTGCACCTCCCTCCTATCAGACCGGACTAATAAGTCCCTAAAGACTCTCCAGCTGGTCCAGAACACTGCTGCCATGTGTTGACTAGAACTGGTAGCAGAGACCAGGTCTCTCCTGGACTGCTTCTCTGCATGGCTCCCTGTCAGATTCAGAACAGAATTTAAAATTCTTCTTCTACCATCAAAGTCCTCAACAATCAGGCTCCTTCATCCCTGACAGAGCTCCTAGTCCCCTATGATCCAGCTAGAACCCTACACTCCCAGGATGCAGGGTTCCTGCTGGTTCCTAGAGTTCTAGCAGTAGAATGGAGCCAGAGCCTTCAGCTATCAGGCCCCCCTCCTGTGGAACCGTCTCCCAGTTTCAGTCCGGGACCCAGACCCCCTCTCTAGGTTTAAGAGCAGACTTAAGACCTCCTTGTTGATCAGGCTTATAGTCAGGACTGCTTAGGCTGGCCGTTAAATCTGCTGCTATAGGCTCAGACTGCTGGGATCTCCCATGATGCACTGGGCTTCTCTCTCCTCCTCCTGTCCTCTGTCCCAACTCTCCCCTGCCCCCACATTGCACCACTGAGCACCACAGGCAATCATTCCTACTGGTGGCTATCCAACTGTTTAACTCTGTCCTCTAATCATCATCATCACCATCACATCATCATCATCATCATCACCATCACCATCACCACCACCACCACCACCACCATCACCATCACCATCACCACCACCACCACCATCACCATCATCATCACCACCACCATCACCACCACCACCACCACCACCACCACCACCACCATCACCATCACCATCACCACCACCACCACCATCACCATCATCATCACCACCACCATCACCACCACCACCACCACCACCACCATCACCACCATCATCATCATCATCATCATTAATCATATCATCTAAACCTATCAAGTCCCTTGCTGGGGGGTTCAGTCCCTCCCACACTGAGCACAGGTGAACACAGACGCTGGTCAGTCCGTCTGGCTCAGATCCTCAAGCCTCCTCTGTACTGTCTCTACCTTGGGCTGCTGCACGAGCATCTCTTCAAACTTGAGGTGGCCTTTTTGCTCAGTGCCCCCCCCCCCCAAGCCATTTGCTCAGGGGCTGTAACATCCCAACACTGCCAGGGTGGCAGACGTCTGACCCCTGGGACCCCCCTACTGGGCTAAGGAACCCTCAGAGGTCCAGGCAGCCATCACATCTCTGTCTTAGTGATGTGTCACATGCCCGGACCGTGTTGTTGGGTGTCCTGTGAGGTGACGTTTAGGATCGGTTGGCGGCAGCACATGTGGCAGTGCATTTGATCGTATCAAAGACAACAACATCATTGAGTAGATGTCCAGAAATTGTTTCCAGTGTGAATGCATTCATTGAGCTGAGAGGTCAACTGCATCCGCCCTTTCTTAGACCAGGTGAATGATGGATGAAATTCCCACGTTTGGACCAAAACTCACCAACATGTGTGCTGCTGCCACCATCTGATTCCTGGACGTCACAACTGAAGTGGCAATGAGGATGCATTCATTCAGCAGAGGTGGGTTTTGACCTGCCGAGAACTGCACCCCTGTTCCTTTTTTTTAGGCAGGAACAGTCAAACATGGACAAAATCCACATTGCTGAGCCAAAACTCCGTTAAAATGTGCTGATTACTTTAATCGTGATGTCCAGTAAAGTAGCCAAATAATGTAATTATTCATGGCCAGTACGGTGGTTATTTGTGTTGCAGTGGCTATTTCAGCACTTTAACAAAAGTTATTACCACAACAGAAAATGCCAGATACAAATTCAATCATCTGGGAACTCAAATTCTAAACATGCAGATATTAGGTCCAAGTTGTTTGGCCATTATGATTGTTGGCACACAGTTGTCGCCTGTCTTGAGTTCACGCTCAGCAATTTCATGCCTCTCTGTGGGCAACATCTGTGGAAACCGGGTTCACCGTATTTTGGATCGTCTCATTCTCTTGATCATTTTTAAAGATGTTAGTGGTCGAAAGTCAAGGCTCACTGTCACCTCACATAAACCCAACCTTGCTGAACACCTTGATGGAATTTGTCTGACATCTTCAGGAAATAATTTTCGATATCATATTTTACCATGAAGTTTAACCAAACCAAGACAGTGTTCAAACAAAACCATAAAAAGTTGGATCATGACATGCTTATATGCGTATTATTCGACTGTAAGATGTGATCTTGATTCATTGACAATTCTAGAATGATGCTGACCTGATTTTTTTTTAATCGTATCAATATACCGCTCAAATGTGCACTCTCTTTACAGCCCCGTCAACAGATAGAACCTGTAAAAATAAAACTGATTTTGTGAAGGCTGCATTCATTGTTTAATTCTGAATGACGTCACAACATCAGAGGCCAGTCTTCACCCCGGCACCAAACCTCCTGGGCTTAAATTAATTGAGCAGACATTCAGTGAAACCTGATCTGAAGACATTGCTGTCAGGGATAATTGTGTTAGAGGAAAAGAGCACCAGTGTGTGTGTGCGTGTGTGGGTGTGTGTGGGTGGGTTAGAGAGAGAGAGAGAGAGAGAGAGAGAGAGAGAGACTGCTACATGTGACAGGATTAAAACTGTTGTGTCTGTGTTAGCAAGCGCTCATCTGTCAACACGCGCCGTCATGTGTCAGCTAATCTGCGTCGTTCTGGGATGTCCACACTGATCTCCAGGATTCCGATGTATTGCCAGAGTGCCTCTAATCAACATTCTCAGGCTACCATGTGATGACAGACAGACGAGCTGCAAACATAACTGTGGCATTTTCACCCATAACTTGATTAGTTATGAGTGACGAAAGCTGGAGACAGTCATATAGTTTATTTTTAATGCTAATCCTTCCTCTCTGACCCTCGCACAGTTTATCCATGTAAGTCACCCCATGTTTGTTCAAACCCATAGACCTCTTCTTTAATTTGAATTGGAAATCCCAAAGTCTCCAAGGACATCAGATATGCTCTATTTAATTTGTCAGGAACTGTGACTGAATGATGCACAAGACATTAAGAAGAATTTTAAAGCCATAAAAAAGAATTTCCCACGGCATAAACATCAAAGCAGCCATGACCATGATGAAGCAAACTATAGTCTGGAGGGGGAAAAGTGGAAGTTATCCCTATTATGGCAGATCTAATTCAACTGCAAGGTTGATTCTAAGAGAGCTGAGTCATGTTTGTCATCTGTCACCATGACAGCAAGCTGACTTTTAAATTGAAATAACGAGCGGATTAGCCATGCGGTTTCAGTCAGCTAGAACTTTCTTGGCAAGGGACGGACGATGTATCACAGCCAGTCACATGGGGGAAAGCCAACATGACATTAACTTTGTTTTGACAACTTGTACAGTAACTTTACTACAGTAATATTTTCATACATGCATACTCTACATCTTGCAGCTTGCATCTAAATGTGTGGTTTTACCTTCGCATCATTGGATTTGATTTTTCTTACTTTTGTTCACAGTCTTTACATGATTGATTGATTTTAGTGCTCGTCATAATTCATAAATCAAAAAGGAAACTGTCCCTTAAATAGAATATATTAAAATATAAAGAATAAATAGATAAAATAAGTATAGTTCATCAATATTTTATCTTTTTACTCTACTCCTGTGTGCAACCTTATCACAAGCGTCATAAGTCAGCCTGATTACAGAATTAATAGCATTGAATTACAAGGTCTGATCACGAGAAAAGTTCAGAGAATATTATAATGTTGCATCAAAATATTTGTTGGATTTTTTTTAGGAACAAGCATTTTTTGCCATTTCTCTCTCTTCTGGTTTAATTACTGGCTGATGAGCATGTGGAAAGCATCACCAGCTGCGCCGCTCCCTCAGTAAAGAGAAAATGTCGCTTGATAATCAGCTGATTGCTCTCTTTCTCTCTCTCATTTTCTGCTTGTAATAAATACAAACTATTGCATGTAAATTTGCAGAATAAAAACCCTGAACAGAGCAAACAGAAGCACAATATGAGTGTTTATTCACCTACAGATCGGGCAGGTGGGATCCCATCACAGCAGAGGTATGTGGAGATGCATGTTAGGCCAGGAACAGTGACCACACCCAGCAGAGCTGTCCTCTTGTGATCGGATCACATCAAGGCCAGGGACAATCAAACATGTACAGCTTAACAACATCTTCGGTCCTTCTCAAGGTTTCTCTGCTACATTTGGTGACAGTGGTATGATGTTTTGTTGTCATAGTAGCTGACAAATACGGCATTATAACGCAAGGCTTGTACATAGAGCCATGCAGAATGACCAGGCCAGGGCCACATGACCTCACTCAGGAGGCCCTCTGGCTTGCTAGTGTAGACCAAGTCAAAGGGACGGATGCTAGCGAAGGTCCCAGATTCTTTGACCAAGGAATCATTGATCCACATTACTGCACTGATCCAGAAAAGAGAGGCCTACAAAAAGGAACGATGATGGAGGACAAGTGCAATTGAATCAGGTATGAGACAGAATGAAGAAAGCCAGGAGGCAAATGGACAGGAAGTGGTTTGAGCGAGGACACCCAGAAAAAGTGGACTCAGTGGCAGATGCAATGAAGAGATGTGTTGATAAAGGTTTAGAAAGCCAGACATAAAGTTTGCAGGCAAGACAATCTAAACCTGTCTCAAAGATCTTTGGAGGAAGTTGGAGAAATACTGATCCCGGAGCATCTACGAACTCTGTCCCCTGAGGTCAAAGCAAGGCAAGGCAAGGCAAGGCAATTTTATTTGTATAGCCTGTTTCCACCACCAGTTTGTCTCAAAGGGCTTCACATGGCATCATAACAACATCCTCTGCCCTCAGAGCCTCACATCGACTGAGGAAAAACTCCATAGAAAACCCTTTTAACAGGGAAAAATCTGAGAAACCTCAGGGTGAGGAGGGGAGGAGGATCCCTCACCAGGAGGGACAGACGTGCAGGAGATGTTGTTACAGACAAGAAAACAGTTTACAATGCAGAATGGAGGAAACATGGAAATGTTAATAACAGCTGAAGAAGGAAGCGTGGCTTAAACAACAGTACGTTGAGACTGGCCATCAAGCCTTGTCCAGGGTCCAGTCTGATGCGTTTGGTGGGAGTCATCCCGTTGTTGATGAGGGTAGTCAATGCAAAAGAGAGAGAAACTTTGCCATGAGAGCTGCAGAGTGTCTGGTGATGTGCCAGGCTAAAGTCATTCCTAAGGTCAGATAGTTGAAGTATCCCCTTTCCCCATGGGATACTGCAACTATCCAGTTATTAAAAATGACAAGGTTGAACAACAAAGAAGATGGCAAAGTAACTGGAGGTAAGCAGAACAGAGTCATCAAGTCAGTCATCAGGTGGGAGGTGCATAGGGGAAGAGAGGATGCAGCTCGGAAGGCAGTTTTTAGCAAAGCCTTGAGAAAGATGGAGGGCTGCCAGGAACAGCTCTGACACGGTGAAGTTATTTCCTGAATGATGGGTTGTTACATCACTGGTCAGAACTGGGATGTTGCTGCACCCAGTATGAAGGACCACTGTGTGAGAAAGCTAAGAGATGGCATACCTATGGGAACATGGAGAACCTTGGGACCAGAGAACTGTGATGGAGGATACACAAGGCAGAGTGCAATGGGTAGAGGGCACTGGTGCACCTGAGACCAGGACCAAGACCAGGATAAAGTCACAACATTGCACCATTGAATTTTTTGTTTTTGTGAAATTCCATACATTACTGGTCAGGGTTATCCAACTAATCCAATTAAGAAATCCACTTGGGTACCATTTACATTTGATCTGCTACCAGTAAATAATGGTACTTTTATCTGTACTTTATTTTGTAAGAACAACAATGACTTTCACAGATTAATGTATTCATTTCAACCATGAACACATTATTTCTTTATACCACCTCCATACATAAAAGTGATGCCTACCAATGGGTTTTGACCACTTTCAAATCAGCGTTACTTCTTGCTGTTGAAGTGCGAGTGTGATGTAATCACGCTCGCACAATGTGTTGGGTTCCTCTCCCTCTCTCTGTTTCTCCTCATTTTCTAACCATCACCATGATGCCTTTAGGTCCTGACATTTGGTACCATCTGATTTCATGTGTACCAGTACTCTGTTGTACTTGTACTGCCACAAGGGTATTGTTTCATTTCTGGTTCTGCTTTCAAAATTTCTAGTGCAGAGAGCCTAGTTTCATGGGAAGCCACAGATTATTTAATCTCAGACAGTGCTCTTAAAATGAAATTCTCCGATCTGTTGTCTTTTTCCTTGATGAGACACCTCTGATGGACGTGCACGCACCTTCACCTGGTAGACAAGGAGATCCATCTATCCAGATGAAAAGGAATCACTTCTCTGGAGTTGAAGTGCACAGGCCACTGATACAGCAACATACTAAGTCCTTCCTGGCACAACCTGGGCTTTACAGGGAATGACACAAGACCCTCTGATGGGTGTGACTGATGTCATGGCCTAATTAGGTGTCCAATGACGGCCTCTTTGGCCCGTGTGCTCTCATTACGCACCCTCGAAATACAAAAACCAAAGTTAGCACGCCCAGAATGCAGAGCACACGCCTGGAGCCACTTAAACAGGTTTGAGGGTGCTTTGGTTCCACGACAAAGTTGCAGCCACCTGGGAGTGGACTTGGAGCCGGTTCATTCGGATTGGTTGGTTGGTGGTCAAAAAGAGCCGTCCCTTTCTTCTGGTTTATCTCATCAGAACCACGTGCACGTCTCAGTTGTTCAAACTGGCCAGTTTCATGACGAGACATCTGTCCAAGAACTGCTTTTTGAACTCTGGGTTAGTATTTCAGGGGGAACTTTTTCAACTCAGTGATGTAAGCTGCTCAGTGAGGGCTGAGTTTGCAGTAAAATTAAAACAATGAACTCAAGTGAATCTTAAACTCTATAGTCTAAATTTTCATCCTCCTGGATTTATGTTGATGTTAGTTGCCTTCAATTCAATCTTAGCGCATAGAAATATTTGGAATGACCACAACATGGCACCACATCAATGACCTCATAAACATCGGCAGTAGAAAGTCAGGGAGGATCCTTTTGTGATGGAGACACAGATCCTTTTGAACACGTGAGTCTGTGATTCCACAAAGTCACACTGTGGGTGGTGGTTAATGTTGTTTAGTAGTTTCAAAACTTTATCATTATTTGCTGACAACAACCTCTTGAAAAGACATTCATGGTTGAAAAATTATGTTTTGAAATGTGTAACCAAAGTTAAGGTCTGGTTAGGTTCACTTTCAGGTGAGGGGAGTCATGGGATTTGTTCATTCACACCTCTCATTTATCCATTTCTAACTCTGCGGGACACAGCAAGTGTAAGTGGGTGTTTCAAGACAATATGTCAGTCTGAATGTAGCTGTGAGTGTGTAGCTGCTGTTCTATGTAACATCTCAAATGGGTAACAGCTGTCCTTCAGGACACGGCGGCGAGTGGCTGTTGAAGCTGCTGCTGACCGTGTAAGAGCGCTGCTCCTCAAGCGGATCTCCTCTTCATCCATCTGCTGGCTGTGCTGCTGGATCCTTCCCTCCCAGAAGGTCTTCAGCTTCTGTTTGTCATGGATCCGAGCTGCATTCATCGCCTGAGGTCACATGAAGGTGCGTGATACATAAGTCTCATCTGATCGACCAGCATTCTTCTCACGGTTGTTTCCATGGGTTCAAATTCTGTAAATCCAAAACTGTGTTTGGGTACTTACTCCTGTTTGTTCAAGCTTCTCTCTCTCTCTCTGCTCTCTCTCTCTCTCCTCTCGTTTTTCTCCACTCCTTCCCTCTCTATCTCGTGCTTTATTTGTCTTCTCAGCCTCTCATCATTCCTCCTCTTTGCTCCCCCATCCTCCTCTCTTTTCTCCTTCCTCTTCTTCTTTTATCTTCTTTTTGAACTCCTCCCCTCTCACCTTTCAGTTTCATCGCCTTCATCGCTCTATCTCCTCTTCCCTCCAACTTTTTTCTTCTTTTTTCTGCCTTCCGTTCTCTACATTTCTCATCCTATGCTCCCTCATCCTTCTTTCTTTTCACCTCTTTTTTACCTTTATTGTCCTTTCTTTATTTTTGGGGTCAATACCACATTTCCCCTCTCCCCACTTTACTTTCATTACTCTTCCATTCATCCTCCTCATGTTCATTTATTCCTCTCTTACTCACATTTTGATCTTTCTGCTGGTGCTTCTCTCTCTTGCTGGTCCTCTTCCTCTCCTCTTATGAGAGCAGATAGAAATATTTGACAGCATGTTTGGAATTGTTACCCATGACAGTCAAACCAAATATGACCCCTTGTTCTTTTATGCCATACTGAGCTAAGATGAGGGCAAAAGAACAGCTTTGTAGGGCAGTAATTCCACCTCCAGTGTGTGGTATGGAAAGTTGAAAACAGTGCAATGTTGCACTCCTCATTAAGCACAGAGCAAAGGCTAATAATTTGTTTTATTATTATTCACTGACAGGCGCTGTTTGAAACTCTACTCACTCTTGAGAGTGTGTCCAGACAGCCAGGGTTAGATATGTTGAAGGCCGTGGCACCCTGCTGAAAACCAGAGGGTTTTAAGGACATGAGCAGCAAATCTGCTTTTGTTGACAGGGAACTATTGAGGAAGTATCTCATGTCCGACCACGGAAGGGACATCTGAGCTCGTGGTGAATAACGGAATGATTTCCTATGTTTTCTGGCATTCAGCAAATGTAGGACGATCAAATCCTTCATTTCATGAATGAAATGTTTCTTCCTCACTCCAATAATCGTGTGGCTGTGGCTGGCCATGTTTGTTGTTGCTGGTGACTGTATCTGTGAGCTACATCCTTTACACATTCAAAGATGTAAAAGGCTGAGAGAAACCAGACTAAGAGAATATGTACACCAAGTAAAGGGACAATTGGGCAAAAAGCAACGTGTTTATTGGATTTTTTATAATCCAAAAAGGTCTTTGATCAATTGAATTAAGATGGTCCATACATGACCTCTTGAATAATTTTGTAACTCCAAAAATCAACAATGGTGAGTGTATTGGTGCGCATGTAAACATGGTATATCCAGGCCTTTGTCACTGTGCTCATGAGGGGGAGTCACCCGCTGAGTAATTCTGTGACAACATTAAAATACCTGCTACCTACCGGTAGAGAGGGGTGGTTACCACCAGCTGCAGAAGGAACCAGTGTGGTCCTTCCCCAAATCTAGTGATGAGCAGCTCAAACTGAATCAAGAAGACACACACAGGCACACACACGCATACAGGCACACACACACAGGCACACACACACACACACAGGCACACACACACACACAGGCACACACACTGATTGTACATGGAGACACAGATGTCACTTGGCTTAACAAAATGGCACCAGGCTTTTAATGGTAGCTTAGTCATCTTTACACCCCCAGTGTTGCAGAGCTGCTGTAATTATGTGAAATGTGTGTGTGCGCGTATGTGGGTATGTGCCTGTGTGCGTGCCTGTGTGTGTTTGTGGTTCAGACAGACCCTCTCTCAGTAAAGTGTCATGGGACAACGTTGACTTGAACTGTAGTTTTAGTACATATTCTCTGACATTTATTTCATATTTTCCGACTTGCTGTGTCATGATTTAACGTGTTGGTGAGCCAAACGGCACCACCCACTGGATCTTTGTATGCTTGTGTGCCACTGCCGCTCATTGCTTTCTGGTGTAATCCGCCTCATTCCTGTTAACATGATAACTCAGGAGCACCTTGAGGGCACTGCTTCAAATTTGGTATGAATGTCCTTTAGCTGGATCAGAGGTCAAGGGTCACTGTATCCTGGGCTGTGCATTAGCAAGGACTCCATGATACCAATGAAGATGGATATTCATCCATCAGTAGAGTATCTTCTGATTACTGGTCATATAATATCATGTGCATTATTAAGCCCAAAAGATATCTCTCCTTTTCACTCTCATTTTTTTCTGAAGCCAAGTTTTCTGGTAAGACTGACATGTTTGGTTCTGGTGTGCAGAACATTTGACAACAACTCCAGTTCACCTGAAGCAGAGTGACAGCCAACAGGTGAGGGTCACATGAGCCAGTAGCTCGGGACGTCCAGGCGTCGCTGGTAAGGGTCAACCTCTTTGCTGACTTTAAGGCTCTGCCTGCTTCATGTCACTGTACAGGTTACCGTGGTTCCACGTTTCAGGTGCTTCAGGTGCATCTCCTGCCTCATCAGCTGGGATCTTCACTGAAAATAACCACAAACTCACTTGTTTTATGTGCAACGCTGAGTCCGTTGTATTTGTTTGGGATCTGATGATGTAACATCAGGTTTTTAATCAAGTTTCTCTTTTTAAGACTCTCAGATCTGCAGTTTTATCCACCGCCGCCATTGTTGAACAGAGGGGTCTTTGTCTGGCGGAGGCTCCATACAATACAAAAAAGCTCTAGGCTGACTTCCACATGAGTGAAGAAACTTGATCACCATAAGAAATGAACTCTGCTTCCTTTCACAACTGTAAAACAAGGAGGTTATGAGAGTCAGTATGAGAGTTTCAAAATCAATGATAAAATCAGAAAAAATAATACTATTATACACGGAGGAAGATTATTTTTATCCACCCCTACAATCACCTCACACGTGTGTGGCAACTGTCATGTTCTGGTTCACACGATATCTCAGGAAGGCCCCTGAGACTTGCTTCAAATTTGGCTCAAACTTCCACTGGGACTCCAGAACTGAACTGGACTGAACATCTGGCAGTAACATGAACACGGTCTGAGTTTCTGCCGGGAGAATGAAGATGAGATGCTGCAGCAGAACACGCCTCTACTTAAGAGTCAGTCAGAAGACATGGATGGATGTGAATGATGCACAAGAATTATAGAAATGTAGACTTTGTGTGCTTGCTTGTGTGTGTGTGTGTGTGTGTGTGTGTGTGTGTGTGTGTGTGTGTGTGTGTGTGTGTGTGTGTGTGTGTGTGTGGCCACCTTGTGGCTGATGACAGAATCCCTCAACCAGCAAGTCAGATCAAAGGAATTCTGAAACTCGGATATCATATGACAAACACACACACACACACACACACACACACACACACACACACACACGATACCATTTACTCAAATCCATCCAAGCAGCTGGTCAGCACCACAGAGAAACCTAAGAACTGGTATCAAACCATGTCTGTTTCTGTGTGTCACTACTGAAGTAGGATGTTATGGGCCATTCCAAGTTAAAGGTCACGTGATGTCAGCAGGTACTTTATCCTGAACAAGGATGAGGATACATTTTCCTAAAAAATTTTGACCCCAATTTTTCTAAAAAAAAATGGCTTCAACTAAAGTGTTGCCACAGTAATTTTGATCCAGTAATAACTTTGACACTGTAAGATGTTGCTTCAAAATGCAGGGCTTCCAAAATGTCATTGTTCAGATGACAAATGGAGTTTCAACTCTGTAATGGAAGCTGATATCATTTGAAGTGGCTTTGCACCAACCAGTCATTTATTGATTTTTATACCATGGTCTGGATAAATACTCAATTCTGATGGGCTGGCAGGTGTCCGTTAAAAGTGATATATGGACACCTAATAAAGAAGTGCCGAATTACCTGATATCATCTTTGATATCATTGCACTGAATCAACTGCCAGTTGGTAACCACGGCAATGGAGGCTCAGAGCAAACTGTCTTACATGGCTTACTTTTTTTCCCTTAAGGTACACATATGATGAATTTAAATGGTTGTTAATATTTGCTGTTGACTTGTTAGTTTAATTAAACGTTGATAGCTTGAATGCTGTTACTATTTGCTGTTGACTTGTTAGTTTAATAAAACGTTGATAGTTTGAATGATGTTAATATTTGCTGTTGACTGTTAGTTTAATAAAACGTTGATAGTTTGATTGTTGTTACTATTTGCTGTTGACTGTTAGTTTAATAAAACGTTGATAGCTTGAATGCTGTTACTATTGGCTGTTGACTGTTAGTTTAATAAAACGTTGATAGTTTGAATGTTGTTACTATTTGCTGTTGACTTGTTAGTTTAATAAAACGTTGATAGTCTGAATGTTGTTAATATTGGCTGTTGACTGTTAGTTTAATAAAACGTTGATAGTTTGAATGCTGTTACTATTTGCTGTTGACTGTTAGTTTAATACAACGTTGATAGTTTGAATGATGTTAATATTTGCTGTTGACTGTTAGTTTAATAAAACGTTGATAGTTTGAATGCTGTTACTATTTGCTGTTGACTGTTAGTTTAATAAAACGTTGATAGTTTGAATGTTGTTACTATTTGCTGTTGACTGTTAGTTTAATAAAACGTTGATAGTTTGAATGCTGTTACTATTTGCTGTTGACTTGTTAGTTTAATAAAACGTTGATAGTTTGAATGCTGTTACTATTTGCTGTTGACTTGTTAGTTTAATAAAACGTTGATAGTTTGAATGCTGTTACTATTTGCTGTTGACTGTTAGTTTAATAAAACGTTGATAGTTTGAATGCTGTTACTATTTGCTGTTGACTGTTAGTTTAATAAAACGTTGATAGTTTGAATGTTGTTAATATTTGCTGTTGACTGTTAGTTTAATAAAACGTTGATAGTCTGAATGTTGTTACTATTTGCTGTTGACTGTTAGTTTAATAAAACGTTGATAGTTTGAATGTTGTTACTATTGGCTGTTGACTTGTTAGTTTAATAAAACGTTGATAGTTTGAATGCTGTTACTATTTGCTGTTGACTTGTTAGTTTAATAAAACGTTGATAGTCTGAATGTTGTTACTATTGGCTGTTGACTGTTAGTTTAATAAAACGTTGATAGTTTGAATGTTGTTACTATTTGCTGTTGACTTGTTAGTTTAATAAAACGTTGATAGTCTGAATGATGTTAATATTTGCTGTTGACTGTTAGTTTAATAAAACGTTGATAGTTTGAATGCTGTTACTATTTGCTGTTGACTGTTAGTTTAATAAAACGTTGATAGTTTGAATGTTGTTACTATTTGCTGTTGACTGTTAGTTTAATAAAACGTTGATAGTTTGAATGCTGTTACTATTTGCTGTTGACTGTTAGTTTAATAAAACGTTGATAGTTTGAATGCTGTTACTATTTGCTGTTGACTGTTAGTTTAATAAAACGTTGATAGTTTGAATGCTGTTACTATTTGCTGTTGACTGTTAGTTTAATAAAACGTTGATAGTTTGAATGCTGTTACTATTTGCTGTTGACTTGTTAGTTTAATAAAACGTTGATAGTTTGAATGCTGTTACTATTCGCTGTTGACTGTTAGTTTAATAAAACGTTGATAGTTTGAATGTTGTTACTATTTGCTGTTGACTTGTTAGTTTAATAAAACGTTGATAGTTTGAATGTTGTTACTATTGGCTGTTGACTGTTAGTTTAATAAAACGTTGATAGTTTGAATGTTGTTACTATTGGCTGTTGACTTGTTAGTTTAATAAAACGTTGATAGTTTGAATGTTGTTACTATTGGCTGTTGACTGTTAGTTTAATAAAACGTTGATAGTTTGAATGCTGTTACTATTGGCTGTTGACTGTTAGTTTAATAAAACGTTGATAGTTTGAATGTTGTTACTATTGGCTGTTGACTGTTAGTTTAATAAAACGTTGATAGTTTGAATGTTGTTACTATTTGCTGTTGACTTGTTAGTTTAATAAAACGTTGATAGTTTGAATGTTGTTACTATTGGCTGTTGACTTGTTAGTTTAATAAAACGTTGATAGTTTGAATGTTGTTACTATTGGCTGTTGACTGTTAGTTTAATAAAACGTTGATAGTTTGAATGTTGTTACTATTGGCTGTTGACTGTTAGTTTAATAAAACGTTGATAGTTTGAATGCTGTTACTATTTGCTGTTGACTGTTAGTTTAATACAACGTTGATAGTTTGAATGATGTTAATATTTGCTGTTGACTGTTAGTTTAATAAAACGTTGATAGTTTGAATGCTGTTACTATTTGCTGTTGACTGTTAGTTTAATAAAACGTTGATAGTTTGAATGTTGTTACTATTTGCTGTTGACTGTTAGTTTAATAAAACGTTGATAGTTTGAATGCTGTTACTATTTGCTGTTGACTTGTTAGTTTAATAAAACGTTGATAGTATGAATGTTGTTACTATTTGCTGTTGACTGTTAGTTTAATAAAACGTTGATAGTTTGAATGCTGTTACTATTGGCTGTTGACTGTTAGTTTAATAAAACGTTGATAGTTTGAATGTTGTTACTATTGGCTGTTGACTGTTAGTTTAATAAAACGTTGATAGTTTGAATGTTGTTACTATTTGCTGTTGACTTGTTAGTTTAATAAAACGTTGATAGTTTGAATGTTGTTACTATTGGCTGTTGACTTGTTAGTTTAATAAAACGTTGATAGTTTGAATGTTGTTACTATTGGCTGTTGACTGTTAGTTTAATAAAACGTTGATAGTTTGAATGTTGTTACTATTGGCTGTTGACTGTTAGTTTAATAAAACGTTGATAGTTTGAATGCTGTTACTATTTGCTGTTGACTGTTAGTTTAATACAACGTTGATAGTTTGAATGATGTTAATATTTGCTGTTGACTGTTAGTTTAATAAAACGTTGATAGTTTGAATGCTGTTACTATTTGCTGTTGACTGTTAGTTTAATAAAACGTTGATAGTTTGAATGTTGTTACTATTTGCTGTTGACTGTTAGTTTAATAAAACGTTGATAGTTTGAATGCTGTTACTATTTGCTGTTGACTTGTTAGTTTAATAAAACGTTGATAGTATGAATGTTGTTACTATTTGCTGTTGACTGTTAGTTTAATAAAACGTTGATAGTTTGAATGCTGTTACTATTGGCTGTTGACTGTTAGTTTAATAAAACGTTGATAGTTTGAATGTTGTTACTATTGGCTGTTGACTGTTAGTTTAATAAAACGTTGATAGTTTGAATGTTGTTACTATTTGCTGTTGACTTGTTAGTTTAATAAAACTTTGATAGTTTGAATGCTGTTACTATTTGCTGTTGACTGTTAGTTTAATAAAACGTTGATAGTTTGAATGTTGTTACTATTGGCTGTTGACTTGTTAGTTTAATAAAACGTTGATAGTTTGAATGTTGTTACTATTGGCTGTTGACTGTTAGTTTAATAAAACGTTGATAGTTTGAATGTTGTTACTATTTGCTGTTGACTTGTTAGTTTAATAAAACATTGATAGTTTGAATGTTGTTACTATTTGCTGTTGACTTGTTAGTTTAATAAAACGTTGATAGTTTGAATGTTGTTACTATTTGCTGTTGACTTGTTAGTTTAATAAAACGTTGATAGTTTGAATGTTGTTACTATTGGCTGTTGACTTGTTAGTTTAATAAAACGTTGATAGTTTGAATGTTGTTACTATTGGCTGTTGACTGTTAGTTTAATAAAACGTTGATAGTTTGAATGCTGTTACTATTTGCTGTTGACTTGTTAGTTTAATAAAACGTTGATAGTTTGATTGTTGTTACTATTGGCTGTTGACTGTTAGTTTAATAAAACGTTGATAGTTTGAATGCTGTTACTATTGGCTGTTGACTGTTAGTTTAATAAAACGTTGATAGTTTGAATGTTGTTACTATTTGCTGTTGACTTGTTAGTTTAATAAAACGTTGATAGTTTGAATGCTGTTACTATTTGCTGTTGACTGTTAGTTTAATAAAACGTTGATAGTTTGAATGTTGTTACTATTTGCTGTTGACTTGTTAGTTTAATAAAACGTTGATAGTTTGAATGTTGTTACTATTTGCTGTTGACTTGTTAGTTTAATAAAACGTTGATAGTTTGAATGTTGTTACTATTGGCTGTTGACTGTTAGTTTAATAAAACGTTGATAGTTTGAATGTTGTTACTATTTGCTGTTGACTGTTAGTTTAATAAAACGTTGATAGTTTGAATGTTGTTACTATTGGCTGTTGACTGTTAGTTTAATAAAACGTTGATAGTTTGAATGCTGTTACTATTGGCTGTTGACTGTTAGTTTAATAAAACGTTGATAGTTTGAATGTTGTTACTATTGGCTGTTGACTGTTAGTTTAATAAAACGTTGATAGTTTGAATGTTGTTACTATTTGCTGTTGACTTGTTAGTTTAATAAAACTTTGATAGTTTGAATGCTGTTACTATTTGCTGTTGACTGTTAGTTTAATAAAACGTTGATAGTTTGAATGTTGTTACTATTGGCTGTTGACTTGTTAGTTTAATAAAACGTTGATAGTTTGAATGTTGTTACTATTTGCTGTTGACTTGTTAGTTTAATAAAACGTTGATAGTTTGAATGTTGTTACTATTGGCTGTTGACTGTTAGTTTAATAAAACGTTGATAGTTTGAATGTTGTTACTATTTGCTGTTGACTTGTTAGTTTAATAAAACATTGATAGTTTGAATGTTGTTACTATTTGCTGTTGACTTGTTAGTTTAATAAAACGTTGATAGTTTGAATGATGTTAATATTTGCTGTTGACTGTTAGTTTAATAAAACGTTGATAGTTTGAATGTTGTTACTATTTGCTGTTGACTTGTTAGTTTAATAAAACGTTGATAGTTTGAATGCTGTTACTATTTGCTGTTGACTTGTTAGTTTAATAAAACGTTGATAGTTTGAATGCTGTTACTATTTGCTGTTGACTTGTTAGTTTAATAAAACGTTGATAGTTTGAATGTTGTTACTATTGGCTGTTGACTGTTAGTTTAATAAAACGTTGATAGTTTGAATGTTGTTACTATTTGCTGTTGACTTGTTAGTTTAATAAAACGTTGATAGTTTGAATGTTGTTACTTTTTGCTGTTGACTTGTTAGTTTAATAAAACGTTGATAGTTTGAATGTTGTTACTATTGGCTGTTGACTTGTTAGTTTAATAAAACGTTGATAGTTTGAATGTTGTTACTATTGGCTGTTGACTGTTAGTTTAATAAAACGTTGATAGTTTGAATGCTGTTACTATTTGCTGTTGACTTGTTAGTTTAATAAAACGTTGATAGTTTGATTGTTGTTACTATTGGCTGTTGACTGTTAGTTTAATAAAACGTTGATAGTTTGAATGCTGTTACTATTGGCTGTTGACTGTTAGTTTAATAAAACGTTGATAGTTTGAATGTTGTTACTATTTGCTGTTGACTTGTTAGTTTAATAAAACGTTGATAGTTTGAATGCTGTTACTATTTGCTGTTGACTGTTAGTTTAATAAAACGTTGATAGTTTGAATGTTGTTACTATTTGCTGTTGACTTGTTAGTTTAATAAAACGTTGATAGTTTGAATGTTGTTACTATTTGCTGTTGACTTGTTAGTTTAATAAAACGTTGATAGTTTGAATGTTGTTACTATTGGCTGTTGACTGTTAGTTTAATAAAACGTTGATAGTTTGAATGTTGTTACTATTTGCTGTTGACTTGTTAGTTTAATAAAACGTTGATAGTCTGAATGTTGTTACTATTGGCTGTTGACTGTTAGTTTAATAAAACGTTGATAGTTTGAATGCTGTTACTATTTGCTGTTGACTTGTTAGTTTAATAAAACGTTGATAGTTTGAATGTTGTTACTATTGGCTGTTGACTGTTAGTTTAATAAAACGTTGATAGTTTGAATGTTGTTACTATTTGCTGTTGACTTGTTAGTTTAATAAAACGTTGATAGTTTGAATGTTGTTACTATTGGCTGTTGACTGTTAGTTTAATAAAACGTTGATAGTTTGAATGCTGTTACTATTTGCTGTTGACTTGTTAGTTTAATAAAACGTTGATAGTTTGAATGCTGTTACTATTTGCTGTTGACTTGTTAGTTTAATTAAACGTTGATAGTTTGAATGTTGTTACTATTTGCTGTTGACTTGTTAGTTTAATAAAACGTTGATAGTTTGAATGTTGTTACTATTTGCTGTTGACTTGTTAGTTTAATAAAACGTTGATAGTTTGAATGTTGTTACTATTGGCTGTTGACTGTTAGTTTAATAAAACGTTGATAGTTTGAATGTTGTTACTATTTGCTGTTGACTGTTAGTTTAATAAAACGTTGATAGTTTGAATGTTGTTACTATTGGCTGTTGACTGTTAGTTTAATAAAACGTTGATCGTTTGAATGTTGTTACTATTTGCTGTTGACTGTTAGTTTCATAAAACGTTGATCGTTTGAATCTTGTGACCATGGTATAAGCGGGATCCTGCCCTTCGGTACGGCGGAGGCATTATCCCATACTTAAATAACATTTTCAGCATGGGTGAAAAAAGTAGACCCCAGGAAAGCTTGCAACTTTTTCTGACAACCGTAATGCTGAATTCCCACATCTCTTTCTTTCAGTCGACATATTTGATGCAGAAGAACAGGACAGCTCCTTGATGTCATTTTACAAACAACGTAATGTGAACTGGGCTGCTCCACTGAAGCGCAAGTTGAGAGGTTTTAAGTGCACCTTTTTTTTGATTAGAGATGGTCATGTGAAATAAATGTATACATTTCTTTGCTTTAAATCCCAGGAGTTGAGTGCATGTTCTGGTGTGTTACGGTGTGTATATACTGGATCATCATCTCGTTAACTGTACTCATCATCATCATCATCGTAATTTTCAAGGAGAAGCAGCAGTTGGCGAAGGTGTCAAAAGACATTTTTTGTCACTGGCCACGCTGAAACTAAAGACTGGCTTCTCTTCAAATTTAGGTTTGTGTGTGCAGAGTGTGCACATTACCTTCTGTAGGAATATCTGCATTTTTAAACATGTTGTGCTTGCAGTCTATTCCTTTGACATTAATTTCATTAAATACCAAAATAGTATTGACATGTAAAAACTCCGCTTCATTTAGATGAAACTCAAAAGAGGGAGTTTTGGCTTTTCTGATCTTGCATGTTTCAGTTCAGACAGACCGCAAAAGATCATGAAATTTATAATGCAGAAAAAGCATCCACAAGCAATCAGTCCATTATTCTACCCTGCAGGACAGCCCCTGTAACCTCTCCTAGCTTTACGCTGTTAAAGAGTTACACTGCAACAGACAGAAATTAGTTCTTTAACAGATTCATTTGACACCTGGAGATGTATGTACTCTGCCCAACATGACAGTAAAAGTTCATACTTTGAGTACAGAGTGTGAGATGGACAAAGTAGGTTTCAATTACCTGTTAGGATCTGCACTGATGTATAAATACTTTGTCCTTCTTATTTTATTAAGGCTCTGCTGCTTTGACAAGCGATTTTGAAGGGGAAGAAGAACGTCTGCTTCCCTCTCTAGCTGCTGTGCTTCGGGAAAGCAACCTATTTGAGAGGGCAGGTCGGATGACGGGTCCTTCTTTTCTGCATAGTGGTATTGATTTATCAGGACTCAGTTTGCCTGTGGTGACTCTGTTGACTGGTGGGAGCACTGACACTGCGGCAGCAGCCCTGGCACTGCAAGACCGTCCTGATCTTGATCATCGTGAAACTATCAGAGTTGCACTCACTCATGTTTGGATTGATGTGAGTGGCAGCATTCCCTGTCCTTGAGATTCCTCCAGATTTTGGCTTTCTTTGAGCTGTATGTTTAGCTGTATACCGTATTGTACTTTTCAAGATATCTTTGTATTTCACTCTTATTTTATTCTTACTTTTTGTGAATGTCCACCTGATTTAGCTCAGGAAAGCAGAACTGACTGCATCAGAAACCACCTGTATGACTCATCTTTCCTGTCCTTGGATCTTCCTGTTCCAACCTCCGCCAATCATGACTGACTGTTTCAGGAGCTCCTTACACATGTAGTAAGCAGTTCATGAATTACCTAACTGAAACAGTATGTCAACATGACACTATAACATATTATGATGTCTGTTGGCTTTGGTTTATGTAGTGGCACATTTGAGGCTTACGAAAGTAGTAGACTTAGAAGCCAGACTTTCATTGTCCTTTATTAAAGAGTATAATGTTTGTCCTTTGACCTGTCAAATCTGTTGACGACCTGTCAAATCTTGCCGCAGGTACTTCGTCGTGTCAAGTTAAACAGATCTGCAAAGGCCTGAAAGAAAAAGGAATCTTGCCACTTCTTTCAGAAAGGCTAGATGTCCATCCCATGACTTTCCAAGAAGTGAACGAGGAGCTCAACTCACACGTACGCTCCCTCTTGTCTATTGGATGTATATTGTTGCAGGGATTCAATTGCAAAGACTGTGCAATTGAATTTTATATTGATAAAATCTGTTACAGGAGTGTGTAAATTTATGAACAAGTCATCAGTTCTTTTTAAGATAATTCCACAGCTGTTTCAATGTTGACATGAAACACATTTGTATTGGATCCCCTGTCGACTGTGATCAAGCATATTGTCTGGCCTCAACCCAAGTGTGACAGTGACGAGGATGAAGATGACCCTGTTCCACTCCAGAAAGTCAGTCTCATCACTGGATTTCTGAGGAAGTCCATTGAGGAAGGTAACGGTCCTTGTATTGCATTCCTCATCTCATTTTGCACCTAATTGCTAGACAGCTATGTAAGTTAAAAAAAAAAAAGGGGCAAACATATTGCAGCTTAAGAGATGGCAGTGCTGAAGCACAATAATGAGCACAGAAATTTAGGGTACGATGCATGGATGGATGGATGGTTTACTTACAATTTGTCTTACTTCCAATCCTCAGGCAGTTTGTCCTATTAAATGCTTGAGAGAGAGATGTGGAAGTTGACTTAGTGTTTGTCTTATGCCGGTGCACTGTTATATGTTTGTTATTTTTTCATCTGTGCACTTGATCTCCAGTTATTGCCATTTTTCATTACCTTTAAATCTGGCTGCTAAGGTGCTTCTGTGATGGGATCATGAAGCAGCAGATATCCTGGACCTCTAGTTCCTCATGATGTGACATGCGGTTCTAATAATGCCACCAGTTTGTTCACCTAACTTGTGCATGACAAGTCTCTAAAATACAGGTTTTTTCTTTTAAAAACGAATTTTCCAATATTGATGTCATACCTTTTTATGAAACCAATACATGGAATGACATTTAAGGGCTGCACGGTGGTGCAGTGGTCAGCACTGTGGCCTCACAGCAAGAAGGTTCTGGGTTCAAGTCCCGGCTCGGGCGCGGGATCTTTCTGTGTGAGTCTCCATGTTCTCCCCGTGCCTGCGTGGGTTCTCTCTGGTACTCCAGCTTCCTCCCACCGTCCAAAGACATCAATTTGGGGACGAGGCTGATTGATACTCTAAATTGACCGTAGGTATGAATGTGAGTGTGAATGGTTGTCTGTCTCTGTATGTTGGCCCTGTGATGGACTGGCGACCTGTCCAGGGTGAACCCCGCCTCTCGCCCGTAGATGCTGGGATAGGCTCCAGCCCCCCTGCGACCCTTACTAGTAAGGAATAAGCGGAAGACGATGATGGATGGACATTTATTTACAGTTGTTTCCCAGATGGTATGCAAGGATCAACTGAAAATCAAGAACACAGCGGTTGATCAAAGATAACTATGGCCAATAAACTTAACTCTAGCACTGACATGTATATGTGTGTGTGTGTGTGTGTGTGTGCGTGTGTGTGCGTGCGCGCGCATGGAAGCAATTGTGTGTTCATGTTGCCCAACGTAGGCTCTCAACATATTGGACAGTGCTGAGATATGTGTCCACTCCAGAACAATCTGACTCTTGCAGTGGATCAATGTTGTCCTGCAGCTCCATCATTTGAGGCTCTGACTTTCCAAAGTAGGGACATTGATGGCAGGATAAACTTCGTGGATGAATCCACTCTCCTCCCATTTGATCTCTGGAATGAATAGACCCTGACAAAGACTGACTGCCTGCATAACTATGCAAGTAAAGTTTTTCTCGAAGTAATAATTAATTTGTAACATGTATTATTTACCTGGGGATCAGGAACTGCAATGGGCTCAGCTATCACTATTTCACGGAAGCTTAAATTAACACTTTGAAGACTGAGGCTTCTAAGGTCAACACAGTGGCGCAGCAGAGCCAGCAAGAGGAAGCGGTGTTCCCGACAACAAAAGAGAGGGAAGTGGGCGGGCGCACTCGCCCAACTAAAGGCCAGCAGACCACCAATACCTGCTCTTTTTCTGGCTAACGTCCGGTCACTGGACAACAAGGTGGACTTGCTTTGTCTGAGGCTGAGTGTTTCTGTGAGGAACTGTGCTGATCTTTGCCTCACAGAATCTTGGCTCAACAAAAGCATGCCGGACTCAGCCTTCCAGATCGACGGGATACAGCTCTTCTGAGTGGACCGCGACCACCGATCCAGGAAAAAACGGGGAGGAGGGCTCTGTGTGTACATGAATGAACGTTGGCGTACAAACTGTGGACTGGTAAAAAGCCACTGCTCCAAGGCGATAGAACTAATGACGGTAAAATGTCAGCCGTACTATCTGCCACGAGAGTTCACCGCAGTTTTTGTCACCATTGTTTACATCCCACCGGGTGCTAATGCTAACAAAGCATTGA
The DNA here is from genome assembly GCF_037954235.1 of Aulostomus chinensis. Classification (NCBI taxonomy): domain Eukaryota; kingdom Metazoa; phylum Chordata; class Actinopteri; order Syngnathiformes; family Aulostomidae; genus Aulostomus; species Aulostomus chinensis. Next base: position 25,316,387 of record NC_141338.1, read on the forward strand.
AGGAGCTTCACAACACCATCAACTCGCTTCAAGCAAAACACCTGGAGGCGTTTTACGTGGCTGTGGGAGACTTTCATCATGTGAAACTGATGGACACTCTGCCCAATTTTTACCAGCATGTCACCTTCCCCACACTGGGAGGAAACACTCCGGACTGTGTGTACAGCAACATTCGCGGTGCATACAGAGCTCTTCCCTGCCCCCACCTTGGCCTCTCCGACCATATCTCCATCCTGCAGGCACCAACGTACCGCCCCCTGCTGAGACGGATCAGGCCAACAATGAAGACTGTCACTGTGTGGCCTAGTGATGCAGCCTCTGTGCTCCAGGATTGTTTTCAGTGCAAAGGCTGGCAGGTCTTCAGAGAGGCAGCCACCTTCGAGGGAGAGGTGAATCTGGAGGAACACACCTCCTCTGTCCTCGGCTACATCTCCAAGTGTGCTGATGATGTCACCGCCACCAGGACCGTAACCTGCTACCTGAACCAGAAACCCTGGCTGAATGCGGAAGTGAGAGTGCTGCTGAAAGCCAGGGATGCTGCGTTCAAGGCAGGTGAGGCATCAGCAGTCAAAGAGGCAAGGAAAGAATTGAAGGCAGGCATCACAAGGGGTAAAGCCACATACACCCAGAAAATCCAGGGTCACTTCAACACAAATGACCCCCGGCGCATGTGGAGGGGCATTAAGTGCATCACAGACTACAACACCAGGGATGCACAATGCCCAAGGGACCCCTCCTTCCAAGATGCACTCAACCTCTTTTATGCCTGCTTCGAGGACCCTGACACCCCCCCCCCCAGCACCAGACTCACACCACCACCTAACGACACGCCCCTCAGTGTGACCGCAGCAGACGTGAGGAAGACCCTTCGGGGAATCCACACTCGCAAAGCTGTAGGCCCTGACAACATCCCAGGGCGAGTACTGAAGGACTGTGCACAACAGCTGTCCGAGGTGCTGGCGGACATCTTCAACACCTCACTGGCGCTGTCATCTGTCCCTTCCCGCCTCAAGACTGCCACTATTGTCCCTGTCCCCAAATGCTCCACAGTGACAGGCCTAAATGTCTACCCACCCACTGCACTCACCCCGGTAGTCATGAAGTGCTTTGAGAGGCTGGTCAAGGCCCACATCAAGACCCCCATCGACGTCACTGTGGACCCCCAACAGTACACCTACAGGCAAAACCGCTCCACTGATGATTTCATTTCATCAGTTGTCCACAGGAGCAGGAACTCCTAGGTCCGCCTGCTCTTCCTGGACTTCTCCTCCGCCTTCAACACCATCATCCCACAGACCCGAGTGCAGAAGCTCTCCTCACTTGGATTGAGTGCCACATTGGGGAACTGGGTCCTAGACTTCCTGACCAACAGACCCCAAACCGTCAGAATCCACAACACTGTCTCCTCATCCATCACCCTCAGCACCAGCTCGCCACAGGGCTGTGTGTTGAGCCCCCTCCTGTTCACTCTGCTGACGTACGACTGTATGACGAGACACTCCAGCTGCCATATAGTCAAGTTTGCAGATGACACAGCAGTAGTAGGACGCATCACCAACAACGATGAGTCCAAATACAGAGAGGAGGTGGAAGACCTGGTGCAGTGGTGCAGAGCGAACAACCTCTGCATCAACGTCCAGAAGACTAAGGAGATGGTGGTGGACTTTCGAAGGGACAAGCACCCTCCCCCTCCCCTGCACATTGGTGGCGCAGCTGTAGAAGTGGTCTCCAGCTACAAGTACCTGGGTATGCACATATCCAATGACCTCACCTGGAGTGCCAACACTTCCCATCTAGTCAGGAAGGCCCACCAGAGCCTCTACTTCCTCAGGAAGCTACAGAGAGCTGGACTGGGGAGCTCCGTCCTGAGGAACTTCTACCGCTGTGTGGTGGAGAGCGTCCTCTGCACCTGCATCACCATGTGGCACGGCAGCTACACAGCGGCAGAACAGAAGACTCTGCAAAGGGTGGTCAAGGCTGCACAGAGAACTGTGGGGAGCAGTCTTCCCTCCATCTCTGACCTCTACACCTCACGATGCAAGGGGAGGCCCTCTGCATCATGAAGGACTCCACCCATTCTGCCCACAGTCTGTTATATCCTCTCCCCTCTGGCAGGCGATTGAGGAGCATATCCAATATCTCGTCTCTCATCCTCTAAGTGCAATATCCCTCAACTTGAAACTTGGGCATACACATTCTTGCCTTGTACATATACATTGTTCTTATCTATTTATATATTTAAAATCATATATATATATATGAAATATATACTAGAAAGATATTTACAGAAGGAGATATATATATATATATATATATATATATATATATATATATATATATACACATATATATATATCCTTCTGTAAATATCTTTCTGTTCTGTAAATTCCTATTTCTGTTCTCTACTCTCTTATTATGCTATCTCTTGCTATCCCGGGACCAGAGTCCAATTTTTGTACCACCAACATGAAAATGTGAGTGGTATGACAATAAAGATCCTTGAACCATTGAATCCTTGAATTCAGGGCCTGTCCCACCTGCCACAAAACTAAAGGCTGATGGCAAACAAACTGCAATCCTTCCAGGTCAAGGGGTTGCCTCTCCAGGACGTGGATCAGTCATTCATGTAGTCTCTGAAAGATGTCATGCTTCAGTGATTCCTAGGGGATAGATCAATAAAGACATCAGGTCCAAAACTGAACTAGTTCATAGTTCAATATGTTGCTGCAAGATATTATTTTTCAAAATATTGCTACTGCCCATATTGAGGCACAGCCAGCAATTTTTCAGTTGTAACACTGAAATTATGCATCAGATTTCATCTTCTTTTGATGATGCATGCGGCGGTGTGACTCTGTGGTGGCTAGTGTTGTCAGATTGCGTGTTTTTCCTGCTACATATTAAAGCATGTCTTAGCAGGGGCTCTTACAGTGCGTTCAGTTCACATTCGCCCAGAAAATGAACCAGTTCATAAACACTGTCTGTGACACATACAGTGTTACAGACAGTGGTGCAGAGTGGCAGTGGGAGGAAATGAGAGCTGTTACTTTCCTCCCATGTTACTTTTGACAGGGCTCTCCCCGAACACTGCAGTGTATGCCCAACTTATTGTGGCTAGCCCCCTACCATGTTTCAAATAATTCTCTAACAATCTGAGTTAACGTCATAATTTATGATAAACAATCGTTCATTATTCTAAAACATTACTTACGTAAGATATTTTTTCACTTACATTTGAGGGACCAGAGGCCATCTGGCCGAAGTCTCCTGTCTTCTTTTCTCCAGTAGTGGCGTGCTAAAGACCTCCAGCCTCTTGCCCAAGTACATTGATGCTCTGGCTGTCTCCCCGCGTTTTAATGACGTCATAAATCAAAAGGTGAGACATCTGATTGGCTACAGACAATCTCCTTTTAGAAAAAATGCATTTGTGGGTTGTAGTCACGTCAGGGGAGTCTCAAAAGTCTCACACACAAATGCAGCGAGGTTTACAAATTAAAAGCAATTTGTAAATGCAGGTCCAAGAGTTTTATTTGAATGTAGCAAGCTACAAATATGTATTTGATGAATTTGCAAATACTTTTACATGCATATATTTGTGAATTTTTTTCTATGTGTGTGTTCATCAGAAATATGTTTATGAATCTTATTTTTATATGTGAATATTTTTTACTTATATATGGAATGACACATATTTGTGTGTGCATTGAAAATACATTTGTGAATCTTTTGTCCATTTATTCCTTTCTGTGCACACCCTAGCCAGACACTCCTTCGAGGGAGTGTCTGGCTAGGGTTTGACTGATTTCTGTATTTTTTTTCATGTCATGAGAAATGCATGCAAATGTAGATTTGACTGGATTTAAAATGTATTCATCCTGCACAAATCAACAGTGCAGCATTGATTTATTGTGGTTCAGTGTAAGAATTGAACCTGAACATTGAGTTGTATTTCCACAGAACTCACTTTTAACTGACCATTTAATGCCATTTGAGATACAGGTTGATGGACTTCCTGCTGGGCATTGTGCCTGACGCACCTCCACCGGTGCCTTGATGTGCAGGTGTGTTCCCAAGAGGCGCCTGCCTGGGGACGCCTCTGTAAACACATTACTGGGCCTAAAATGGTCATCAGCTGGGGCCCACCAGTCATTGATGTTTTGCTCCTTTAACCCCAGTACATCTCTTAGTGGCAGAGGGATGGCAGGTATCGCTCCCTGCTATCCCCATGCTGATGCCCTAGGTGTTGTTTGGCCCCCAACTCCTGTGCTTCCTTCAAAGCCACAACCACAACCATCAATCAATCACTTTTGAATTTGTACTAATCAACTTCACTCCACTCAGGAAAACTGTAGTTTCCAGATGTTTGTCTGATCAGGCCACACCTGGATTTAAGGAAGTGGTTCCATTGGTGCTAAATTCAGTGTCATGTCCCACTGTAACAGAGGAGGCTGTTGTCCACCTTAGTCCCTCCCAAACTGATCATTTTATCCATAGAGCAGCAGGCACCGTAGCAACAACTCTGGAATCTACTGGCCCACTAAAGAAGAAAACTATGAATCCAAGGAAACAAGCACCTTGGTACGGTTCTGGAACCTGACAGCTTCAACAAGAAACCCAGAATCTGGAGAGAAGATGGTGCTGCTCCAAACTGGAGGAGTCACATGTAGTCTGGCAAGATGGCCTTAGAACCTAGAAGAAAGCCCTTGGTAGAACCAGAGCAGCCAGATGATGGAGAGAACCACAAGTTCCAGAGGATGCCATGCCTGCCTGCTCACACCCATCAGTTCACCCTGAAAGCTGCCACAAAGCACCCAAATACTGATTCACTCATATCAAGGGCAAGAAACCTAGTACGTGCAGTGAAGACATCGTCAGTGGCAAATGAAGCAATGATCAAAAAGTGCGGCAAAACTCTGGTTCAAGATTGTAGCACAAGTTGGAACAGCACTTTTGATATGCTGAGAAGGCTGCTGGAGATCAGAACTGAACCTAACCCTAACCAAGTACTTGGTGTTAGTTTATAAGTTTGGAGAGCTGAGTGGATGCGGTTGTGTTCCCTTCTCTTCCCATCTGTTTTGGAAGGGATATTTTGTGCTCTGTTTGAGAGTTCAGATCACCCCTAGTTTGTGCTTGAGTGGGTGGTGTGAGTCAAACAGGAGATACTGATCCGTGTGGGTGGGTTTCCTGTAGACCCCAATGTTAAGTTCCCCTATTGTTTTCAATGTGCACCGCACAGTCTAGAAAAGCCAAACAGCTGTCTTTGACATCTTCCCTCGTGAATGTATTGTTCTTGTCCACCGGGTTAAGGTGTTCAGTGAAAGGCTCAACTTCACCCTTCCTGATGGTGACCCAGGTGTCATCTATGTATCTATACCAATGTCTCGGCGGGTGGCCTCTGAATGTTCTCAAGGCTACACTCTCCATCTCTTCCATGTACAGGTTTGCTACAATGGGGGTTACCGGAGATCCCATCGTACAGCCGTGTTTTTGCCTGTAGAAACCATTGTTGTATTGGAAGTAGGTGGTGCTGAGGCAAAGGTCAAGAAGGTCACACACCTGTTCAGGTGAGAGGTTGGTCCTTTTCGCTAGAGTTTTGTCTCTCTGGAGTTTTCTCTTGACTGTCTGTACAGCATCTCCCGTGGGGATGCATGTGAACAGAGATGTCACATCCTAAGAAACCATGGTTTCTTCAGGGTCTAGACTGATTTGTCTGATTTTGTCTGCAAAATCCATGGAATTTATTATGTGGTGGGGGGTGTTACCCACCAGAGGAGAAAGGAGGGAGCTTCTTTACGGCAGTGTTTGTCGTCTTTGGAAAGGGGAGAAGCTACTGAATCGATCGACACCTACCATTCCAAGAACTACAAATCCCAGCTACGTAAAACTTCGAGCGTAAACCTACGCAAACTATGCACTCTCGCCGTCTTTTACACACAGCGCCCGAAAGACGAAGGCAGACCGCTGAACAAAAGCCAAAAGCTCCAATAGTTAGTAGTAGACAACTAAAATTAAAATTTATTGTAATTTGGAGCCAGTTTTCATCAGAGGTAGAAAATTATCCCTTTGGCACAATTTGAAAACTGAGTTCTCTCCAGGGTGTATCCTTACAAAATCCATGATGTAGGCTTCACTGTTGGCCAAATTCTATCAACTTTGGTAAATTTGTGGTCAAGGAGTGGATGAAGCTAATCAGTGGTGTCTGGGTGCATGAAATCATTGCTGGCATAGTGTTTTCCTCTGTCAAAAAAATAAAATATTTTGGCGAGAGTAAAAAAACGTAATTATTCCTCTGGTTTATTCCAATTTACTCAGGCTTAATGACAGATACAACACTTCTGACACTTGGAACACATTCTCTGAAGTCTCTAGATGTCCAAGGACACCAAGAACATGCATATAACCTTTAGTAAAGTGTAGTAATTACACATTTACTATGGGTATGTCTTTTTAGGTGTTTTTTTTCCCTGAAAATATGCTGTGAGTGGAAGAGATTAAGAGTCTCATAGGTTGCTGTGTCACACTGCTCACTCTGGAGTGGTAATGGGCCGTGTGAAGGACCACTGTGCATCTCCCTTTGTCTGCTGGTAAGATTGTGATGTTGGGATCTTTTGCAGTGTGCTGAGTGCCTGTTTCTCCTGTCTGGAGAGGTTTGATGGAGGAAGTTTGGCACTGGAGAGTGCTGCCGATACCTTAAGCCTAAGCTGCTCCGCCTCTGTGTCTGACAACTTGTTGTTTCTTATAGCCAACTCTGTGGCTGTAACCAGATCCACCACCGGTAGCTCATCCGGTGTCACCACAAAGTTTAGTCCTTTGGCTAGGACTTGCAATTCGGCTGGAGCGAGTACTCTGTCTGACAAATTCTTAACTCATTTTTCCTGGGTGTCCTGTTCCGCAACACTGCTCTGTGTTACCTGTCAGGAATTGAGGTTGATGATGATGGAGACCCAATTGCAGACAGTGAGAGCGGTGCACAAAAGAGGTTTATTGAAAGGGGGGAACGGGAGACGTGGCGTGAGGGCGAAGGCTGGAGACGTGGCGTGAAGGCGAAGGCTGGAGACTTGGCGTGAGGCTGGAGACATGGCGTGAGGCAGGAGGCTTGACGTGAGGCAGGAGGCTTGACGTGACAAAAACTATAACTGTGACGACAACAGCAATTGACGACAATGACCCAACCCGTAACTGAGAAAACACACAGGTTAAATACAAGAGGGGAAACAAGACACAGGTGGAGGAGGCTACAGACCTGAAGAGGCTCCAGCTGCCACCCGTAGCTCCACCTGCTCACGTCCCCGTCTGTCCATCAGTCTCTCCTCCTTTCTCTCCCTCTTTATCTCTGTCCCTCTCTTTCCTTCTGTCTCTCTGTCTTCCTCCATTCTCTGTCTTTGTCTCTGTCCAGCTCTCCTCCTCTCTCTCTCTCTCCCTCCAGCAGATTAAAGCAAATGTCCATCTCCGCTGATCCTGGATCTGCTCCAACTTCCAGACTGGTAAAGGAAGGTTTTCGTCACCCGTTTGTCGTTTGCATAACAGTGAACATTAATGGAGTGTTTCCTTATCATGTGACCTAGAGGAAGCAGGTATAGGGTAAAGAGGACTGGTCCAAGCTCAGACCCTTGTGGAACACCAGAACTGACTGTAGTGGTCGCAGAGGAACCATCATTAACTAGTACCAACTGAGATGGACCTAGTAAATATGACCTGAACCAGTTCAGTGCGGTTCCTTTAATACCAGTGACAGGTTCCAGTCTCTGTTGAAGGATATGGTGGTCAATGGTATCAAAGCTGCACTGAGATCTAATCAGACGAGCACAGAGACCAGTCCCTCATCTGGTACCAGTAGGAGGTCACTGGTACCTTTGACTAGTTCTGTGTCTGTGCTAGGATGAACCTGGAACCTGACTGAATCCTCCAATCAGCTGTTGCTGTGGAGAAGTCACAGAGCTGTTTAGCAGCTGCTTTCTCCAGAACCTTGGAGAGAAAAGGAAGATGTGATGTTGGTCTGTAGTTGGTAGAACTTCTGGATCCAGGGTTGGTTTTTGAGGAGGGTTTAATTCCTGCTACTTTAAAGGACTGAGGGACAGAACCAGATACCAGCACCACATTGATCATATCTAAGAGGGAGGGGCTAACAAGGGGAGAGAGTCTTGGAGCAGCTTAGTTGGGATGGGGTCCAGGAGACAGCTGGAGGTTTAGAGGAGGACATTATTGAACTGAGCTCATGAAGGCTGATGGGAGAAAAACTATCCAGGTGTGTGTCTGGTCCTCTAGCTGCCTCTAAGGTTCTGGGTTCTAGGTGCCATGTTGTCAGCTGATGGCAGCAGGAGAAGAAGTTTCTCTCTAATCAGGAGAATTTTGTCATTAAAGAAGTCCATGAACTCTTTGCTGCCCAGGGAAACAGGACTACTTGGTTCAGTAGAGCTCTGTCAGTCTGGCTCCAATACTGAAGAGGAACCTGGGGTTGTTCTTGTGTTCCTCTGTTAGTGCTGATGTGATGCCCATGAGTGATCACATTTGTGATTTCAAATGTAATTTTCTTATGAATATATTCTTTGTGTGATTTGTGGTCGGAAAACTGGTTACCGTAAATTCCGGACGATAGAGCGCACCGTTATGTAAGCGGCAGATGCTTATTTTAGGGAAAAAAATCAACTTTGTACACGTATAAGCCGCACCGGTAAATAAGCCGCGGTGCACGGTGGAAAAACCTCGGCCGCCCGTTCTCTGCGTGTTGACCCAGTCTTCCAGAGCGTTTTCAAGTTCGGGCCATCTGCTATTATGACCTCTGAAAGCTTTTGTAGTCTTTTTGCATTGGGTCAGTTCGTCATGTTGCCGCCTCCAGCGTCTCACCATCAATTCGTTTATGCCAAACTTACGGGCTGCAGCTCTATTTCCATCTTTAACCGCCAGATTGATTGCCTTTAACTTGAAAGGTGCATCATAAGCATTCCTTCTTCTGCTCTCCATCTTGAGGGTGAGTACAAATGACTGAAAATATCGTGTGATGCTCTTTTTACACTGCACCGCGGCATGGACTGGACGGTCCAAGTACAGTACTTAGAGAAATTACCATAACATTTGGCCAGGAATTTCCCTAAGTACGGTACTTGGAGCTACCATCAGGAACAATAGGGAATTACTGCCCGCTGCCGCTGCCCGCCACACCCCAGGGTGAAGGTAAAATCCTCGTATAAGACGCACCGGAGTATAAGCCGCAGGGCATGAAGCATCGAAAAAAAGTCGTGGCTTATAGTCCAGAATTTACGGTAATTGTGTTTAGAGCACATGTAGCTTAGTGTTTTGAGCAGCAGGGGGCAGTGCGAGGCAGGGTGTTGGGTACCGACCAGAATGTTGCGACAGAGCAAGTTGCGTTGCAGCCGTCCTCGTTCCATGTGCTGTCGGAGAGGAAAGATGTGACGTGCCCGTGTCTTCGTTTGTATTTTAGTCCAGGTCAGGTACGTTGTTGGAAGAGCAAACATTTATTATCTGCTACGTCCACGGGACCCGTTACAGATTTTTGGAGTCGAGTGATGCCAATCCCAAAAAGATGATCAGCCCAGGATTGATGCCACCAGTCAGCCAGCGTGCGTGGAACCCTAAGGAGACTTTCCAGCCACTAGGATCCACAAGGGGTGAGGGTGAGTCATGAGGAGCTGTGGGAGCCAGGAGGAATTGTGAGCTGAGAGGAGCAGCGAGGAAACACATGTACTATGAGGGTCATGTGCCTACAGCCTCAGCATCCATTCTAGTAGCCTACAGCTGCAGTAAATGCTTCATTGGTTTGATGGTGGGATCTCTGCAGTTCCAATGGGTTTAATAGGTTCTTCAGGTGGTGAAACACTCAACATGTAGAAGCTCATATGGGAAATAAAGATGGAGCTACACACTTTAACAGCACGCCAACTGTTTGAACTGACATGGTATGTCCAGTTACCAGGTCTTGACTCATCTGCAGTAAATGAAAGTGATGAAGAAAGTTGTTTTGATTACCTCTGTTCAAATATGCAAAGTGAAACGTTGCTGGTTGCAGAAGACAAGGGATTCTCTCACCTGCTAGAGTTGAGAGATGTGGTTTTTGGCCTCAGAGCTTTTAAAGAAATTGCCAAAGAGAATTTGGCTGTGAATGATGATTTTGAATACTGAATACTTGAATACCTGTGGATACTGATGCTGGGAACTTGCCCGTAGAGTCCCATGTTGAAACTAACAGCCTTCTGTTTTAAGCGGTATTCACTCAGGTATAACACACAGTGACACAACTAGCACCAAGCTAAGGGCTGAAACACTAACCAAAGAGTATCAAAAGTTACTGTCGTGTTATGAAGAGTTGAGTAGGAAGTTAGCAGCATGTCAGACTTCACCTGCTTCTGCCACACCTGATCATCCGTGCTCCCCAGAGCCGCGTAACATGACACCCACACAGCACACCCGTACTTCCAATCCTGCTGGTGCAGCACAGTTGGGCTGATGCTATTTTCTCCTTAAGAGACTTGTCATTGTTGCAGTGCAGGGAGTTCAAAATCCACAGGGTTCAGATAGGTGACCATTCATCCGACATCAGCTACAGCAGTCTGTGTAAGCAGATTGAAGAGGGCCTAATGAGTAACCACACAGAGAGTGAAATTATTCAAGGGATCTTCCGTGTCATCAAGCCTGGACAATTCAAAGACATGCTCATCAACATGGATAAAATGACACTGGCTGAGCTGAAAAGTTTTATTCAGTCCAACCTGAGCAAGAGAAACAGTACAGAGCTCTTCCAAGAGTTAATGAGCACCTGATAGCATGACCATGAAACCCCTCAACAGTTTCTCTATCGAGTAATCGGACTGAAACAGAAAGTGTTATTTGCATCACGATGTGCTAATGCTGACATTAAATATGATCCGCGCAATGTCCAAACTGTCTTTCTTCGAACCATCCACCAGGACCTTTCTCCAAAATACAGTGAAATGAGAACTGAACTGAGACAGTCCCCAGCCCTCTGTATTGAGACCACCAAGTGCTAACACTCACATGCAAGCCAAAGACACCACCAAGACAAAACAAACAAAGATCAATAACGTGAATGCGACAGTGAGTGTGCAATCCCAAATCAAGTGAAGCAACCTGCACAGGCCCAAGTAGCTGAACTGGTAGGGAAGAAATGCTTGCTGAAATGCTACCTGAATGGATATGCTACTACTGCACTCTTTGACACAGGCTCACAAGTGAGTATTGCTGACCACAATTGGAGGAAAACATACTTACCAGGACACCAACTCCGACCTCTGGATGAGCTCCTATGAACCAAGCTTCTCAATATCTTGGCTGTGACTGGAAAACCTGTGCCTTATGACGGATGATTGGAGATGACTGTGAACTTACCGGGAAAAAGTGACCCCAACTTGTCCATCCAAGTGCCATTCCTGGTAGGAAACGTGTCCCTTGAATATCCTCTTATTGGATGCAATGTGGTTGAGCACATTGTAAAAGCACAGAAGAACAGAGGATATGTCCTCCACCATTGTCAGCCTTCTCTGTAGTGCTATGGAGATTGAGGAAGACAGGGCAACCACAGTTGTTAACCTCATCCAAACGCAGCAGGTCACGAGACTGGGTGAAGCTATGGTCAAAGTTGGACTACATGATGTTGTTATCTGTGGCTGGGCAGGTGGCCCATGTCAAATGTAAGGTTCCATCCAATCTCGACCCCATCGAGCCTGTCTGGCTGTTTGAAACCAACCAAGAAGAGTCACAGTTACAACAACTTGATATTGGCGATGGTTTGGTGGAGGGCTGTAACACAGAAAGCCCCTTTGTCAGCGTCCCCATCGCATATTACACCAGCAAAAATGTGGTCTTGTGTCAAAAGACTGTGCTGGGGAGTATTCAACCTTTTGACAAAATAATGGAGACAGACCAGCCTGAAGTGAAAATCACACAGAGGTTAACATTAACACTGAAACTTACCTAAGCGCCAGTTAGAGTGAGCCAGCTGAAAAGTGGGATCCCCCAGTTGATCTAACTCACCTTAAAGAGGCGCAACAGAGCATTGTGAGAAAGATGTTGCTTGAGGAATCATTGGCATTTGCTCACAGTGATGATGACATGGGCTCCATCCCTAGCCTACAGATGTCCATAACACTCAAGGATGATATTCCAGTTCAGGAGTTGTACACCTCAGTGCCAAAACCCCTGTATCAGGAGGTCAAGGAATACATCCAAGATCTCCAGGCAAAAGGCTGGATTGTGAAATCTAAATCCCCGTACGCAGCTCCAGTGGTGTGCGTCCGAAAGAAGGATGGCATGCTAAGGCTGTGTATAGACTATAGACTTCTCAATCAGAAGACTGTCCCTGATAGGCATCCCCCACCCAGGCCCTCATGGACAAACTTGGTGGCTACAGCTGGTTTTTAGTCCTTGATCAGGAGAAGGCTTATCATCAAGGGTTCATGGCAGTAGGCTCACGTCACTTGACAGCATTTATCACACCTTGGGGGTTCTACGAGTGGGTAAGGATACCCTTTGGCCTGACCAACGCCCCAGCCGCATTTCAACGAAGCATGGAGGAAATGCTGGACTCCCTAAGGGATGAATGTTGTGTGCCATACCTGGACGACATCCTCTGCTATGCCCAAACCTTTGAGGAACATGTGAACGGGTTGAGAAAAGTTCTTCAAGCCCTCCAAAGGCATGGTGTCAAGCTTAGACCAACCAAGTATGAGCTGTTACAGCAGGAGGTTCACTATGTGGGTCGGCTAGTGTCTGCTGATGGTGTCCAGATTGATCCAAAAGATTTGGATACTGTGCATGTTCTGAGGGACAAGACACCTTCCACGATTGTAGATCTCCAGCGTGTACTGGGCTTCCTGAGTTATTACAGAGCCTACATCCAAGACTTTTCCAGGATCACCACGCCACTTTGTGAGTTGCTGCAGCTTAAAAATGCCAGCACTGAGACCTTTCCCTAACAAACTCAAAGCAGGGAAGAAGAAAGGTGCACAGCTGCCTTCATGAACCCTGTGATGTGGAAGGAGGAACATCAGCAAGTGTTATGCAAATTGACTGGGGCCCTAATGACTCCCCCAATTCTCTCTGACCCAGACTTCAACTCCCCCTTCACATTGCTCATGGATGCCTCAGAGGAAGTGTTGGGAGCGGTCCTATACCAGTGACAGGACTGGAGGATGAGAGTTATTGGTTATGGCTCCTGAACACTTACTGCCGCTCAAGTGGTCCATCTGTGAAAAGTTCAGAGATTATCTGTTTTACACACCACATTTCACAGTGTATACAGATAATAACCCCTTGATGTATGTGCTCAGCACAGCCAAGCTGAATGCCATGGGTCACAGATGGGTGGGAGAATTGGCTGACTTCAGGTTCGACATTAAGTATCGGCCAGGGAAAAGTAATGTGGATGCGGACTCTCTCTCCCGCTGACATTGACCAGTACATCAGTCAGTGCACAGAGAAGTTGCCCCAAGAGGTTGTCACTGCTACCTGGGAAGGTAGGAGAGCAACGGAAATGCAGGAGGTTGCTAGGGTTGTGTGGTACCCCGATTCCTCACCAGCTTTTAATCATGATAAATTGGTTAAAGCTCAGCAAACTGATTCAGCCATTGGACCTATCATCAAACTCAAGGACAGCAATGGGACATTGACCGATGAAATTCGACAAAGTGTTAAGGGGTCAACCAAAAAGATGATGCATGAGTGGAGAAAACTCAAAATTGAAAACAGGCTTCTGTACAGGAAGACAAGCCAGTCAGCTTGTCAGCTTGTCCTACCTGCCCAGTACAAGTAGCTTGTACTGCATCAACTCCATAATGACATGGGGCATGTGGGTGTGGAGAGAGTCCTGAACCTGGCTCGAGAACGTTTCTATTGACTGTATATGAAATGAGAAGTGGAAGATTATGTGACCAAAAGATGTCCCTGCATAAAACAAAAGAAACCAGCCACTCAGGTCAGGGCTCCAATGGGCAGCATCACCACTACTTCACCCTTGGAGTTAGTCTCCATTGATTTCTTGCACCTTGAATCCAGCAAAGGGGGTTATGAGTACATCCTGGCCATAGTTGATCACTTGACGAGATTTGCCCAAGCCTATGCAACCTAAAATAAATCTGGAAAAACGGCAGTAGAAAGGATATTCAGTGACTTCATTCCTCGGTTTGGTTATCCAGCAAGACTGCATCATGACCAAGGTAGAGAGTTCGAACATGAACTGTTTCTTTGTTTCTTATATTCTTTGTGTGATTTGTGGTTGGAAAACCGGTTAATTGTGTTTAGAGAACAATTGTGTGTGTGGGCCAATGTTAGTTGCGAAATGCAGCGGCCATAGGCGGCAGTCGGCGGTGCCCGTCCAAGTCCATGTCCGTGTCTGACTGCGTGTGTGTTGTGATTGTGATTTGTGTATTTGTTTACTCCGGGTTTCAGTGAAGAGAGGAAACGGTTAATAAGCTGTTTTGTCAGCAATGTCTAAGTCGAAGTAAATGCTAAATGATTTTGAGCAAAGTGAAGAGTCTATGAGAGAGAGTATGTATAATTGATGAGTGACGATTGAGAAGATAATCTCAGGTTGTATGAAACTGTGTGTTGTTCAATAAATCTATTCTCTTTCCATGACTTGACATGCCCGTGTCTTCATTTTCTATTTAGTCCAGGTCAGGTACATTGTTTTTGAGTTAATTTAGTGGTTGTGTTAACTTTGATCAGGTTTTTCTGATTGACTCCTCTACAGTCCAACTGGAGTGGATAAACTGACGTGGTGGACAGACACAGTCTCTATGGGGTTGTGAGTGGGTAACTGCCCCCTAGTGGACGCGCAGAGAAGCATGTAAGACAGCAGCTCTGCTTCCTGGTCTGAACTCTGGGTTCTCAGGGTTCTGGTTCTATTATAAACTGGGCCATATTTCTAGAAATGAGAGCAGCTCCGTCCAACGTGGGATGGATGCCGTCTCTCCTAATCAGACCAGGTCTCCCCCAGAAAGTTTTCCAATTCTCAATGAAGCCCACTTGGTTTGCTGGACGCCACCTCGACAGCCAGCGGTTGAATGATGACATGTGGTGAAACATGTGGTCGCTGGTCCGATTAGGCAGGGGTCCAGAGACACTATGGAGTCTGACATTGTCTTCACAAGTGTACACACTGGCTCAATATTCATTTTTGTGACCTCCGACTGGAGTAGTCTGATGTCATTACCGCCGACGTGGATAATGATTTTATCATATTTACGTGAACTTTTAGCCAGCAATTTTAAATTTGACTCGACGTCGCCCCGTCTGGCCCCTGGAATGCACTTCGCTATGGTCACTGGTGTCACTAATTTCATGTTTCTCAGAATGGAACTTCCAAGTTCCAGGGTTGTTTTTTCAGCAGATGTGTCGCAGTGTGGGGAGAACCTGTTAGAGGCGTGAAGTCATGGTTGGTCACTGACCGCAGGCTTCTGCTTAGGACGATGCTTCCTATGGACAGTCACCCAGCCGCCCTGGTTTGGGGAGCGCTAGTCGGGGCTAAGCTAAGACAGTCCGCACCAGATAACGGGGACTGGCTAGCTCGAGCGGATAATTGATTGGATCCATCGGTGCGGAGCAGCCGCAGGTCCAATTCAACCTCGCTAAGCCTCACGTCCAACGCTACAAACAAAGTCCACTGAACGCACTTATCAGTATCACGAAAGAGGCAGAGGAGTAACTAAACATGTGGGGGAAGCCATCACTAGCTTAGAGTGGAGAGTTTACAGAAATAAAGGCTGTCGTTATAATCGTTATAAGACAGAAAGTCTTTCTTTTTTTTTTATTAACCTGTCCTGTTCAGTAGCTGGGGCAAGCAGCATCCATGTTCCTGGTGCCTTGTTGTACTGAAGCAGTTTTATTCTGCATAGGAGGAATCTGATAAACTCCTCCTATTGCCATTTATGTTTAACTTTATAAGGAATGGTGTTGGTTCATTGATGAAGCGACCGGACTGAGGCTCAGGAGTGGACAGGAAGAGAGAACAGGGACAGGATAGGGAAGACAAGGGGGAGGGGGGAGACAAAAACAACAACAATAGCAGAAACAAACAAACAAACAAAGAAACAAAAAGTAACAAACAAACAAAAAAACATTGGTTGCAGAATTTCCGGTGCAGGCTTACCATTTGGTTTAATATAATTTTAAGATAAATGTCTGAGTGTGTGATTATGGGTCAGTTGTGCGCCCCATGCGTGTATGTGTGTATATGCGTGTGTATGTGTGTGTGCTACGGTTTGTCTTGGATGCTGTGCGTAGCTGGCTGTAGCTGATGTGGGGGGGCCAGGACATCGCACCCCCAGTCCAGGATAGCAGGTAGAAACAGCCACAGGCCCAACCCATGCCAGGACCTGTAGGAAAGCATAGGAGCAGCAACCCCCACCTGGAAGCAACCTACAGAGAGACAGGGCAGAGAGGACCCCGGTCCCGCCGGGCACCCCCCACACACACACACACACAGCATGAGCAGAGCTCAGGGGCGCAGGGCCCCTCTGGCCCGAGACCCGACCAGAGCCCCCCAAGAGGTCCGCCAGCGGCGAGGCCAACACCCACCCACACCCCACACCCAGGCGGGGCAGCCACAGCCCACCACAATGACCAGGCACACCACCCCCAAACAGAGCTATCCCCCCGATCCCACGATCCCCATCCCCTCCACCCATCCCCTGTTCTCCCCCTCCCCCCAGAGCAGGCGGGCTTCAGGCTATAGGGCACCACCAGCCAGCCAGCCGGGACCCTCCACTCCCCCGAGAGACCCAGCCCACCCGCCGGGGTGAGTCGAAGGCACGCTAGCCATCGCTAGCTTAGAGTGGAGAGTTTACAGAAATAAAGGCTGTCGTTATAAGACAGAAAGTCTTTAAACTTAGGCCAAATAAAGCAAATAGATATGTAGTTTGTGCAGGTAATAAGTCAACAAAAAAGGAATTAGCAGGGATGATCACACTTTAGCTAGCACAGCAAGCAATGCACTATGTTCAGCAATGTACAGAGACAGGAAGTGAGGTCACACGCATACCGCAACGTAGGTCAGAGCTGTCTGCCCAGGTCTGAAAACCTCTATATGCCTGTGACAGAAGCCCTTACAGACACCTGTGAGGCTGCAAAGGCCCGTTCAATGCTGCATGCAGCTTTAATTAGGTCCATGCACTCCCCTCAGTTTACTCCTCATGCTGCCTGATCTGGTATGTAGATTTTATGGCGCTAATGTTATCCTTTTTTGGTTATTTACTTGTTAATATGTTTCTTTATATATATTAGGAATAGACCGATTATCGGCCGGACCGATATTCGGCATTTTGAGGCATATCGGCATCTGCCTTTTTTAAAAATCCGACGGCCAATAAAAGATCAATTTAAAACTGGGTTATTTTGGCTCTGATGCAGCCACTCTGTCTCCCCACCCACAGCACCATCTGATTGGTTACACACAGAGCCACAGCACGGGTAACAGCCAGTCAGCAGTGAAGTGAAGCTATTTATTTGTTGGTTTTCATTTGACTTTATAAGACATGCTGCTGAGGCTGGGAGCTTCCTGCACTTTTTGTTAATTAATTTCAAAACAAAGATGTCTGTTTGTTCTACAATGTTTAATAATCATATTCTCAAAGGCATATAAACTAAGTTAAGTGTTGGAGTTTGTATTTTGACGCCAATATATTCACTGTTACTGCAAATGAATATCGGCTCAAAATATCGGTTAAAAAAACATCGGTTTATCTCTTATATATATGTATACATACATATATATATACACACACACATATATATGTATGTATACATATATATATATAGATATAGATATATATGGAGTGTTGTGAAATTTCACGTTACGATATTTCGCAAAAATAAAAAATTGACGAAATACAATTCAAAGACACATAAAATAAATATCAATGTAAACAAAAAAAACAATTCATCACTATACCAATGATTTCTGACCCTCTCACCTACTGTATTCACACACACACACACACACACACCAGGGTCTGTTAAATTACTCCATGGGAGGGTTAGGGTTTAGCTAACCGCATCCAGAAACAGTGCTGCATAGCTGAATTATACAGCTTTGCCTGTACCGCCGTGGCTCTGCTGGCTTCAGCGATCAATGCTGTGCCCCGTTCAACTGTTTCAAGCAGTCATGCTGTACCCACCAGTGCCTGTTATCCTGCTAGATGGTGGTCCCTCAACCGCTCTTCTTAACCATCTTTGATAGGCTGCTATGGTGTGGTCCCAGGGGTGTGATTTTTCCAGATTTTGCCAGAAATCAGGCTTTTTTGGCCTGAAAATTATGCTCTTGTTAATCATGCAAACCCGATGTCTTTTCGGGTGATTTATGACTATTGATGGGCCTGATTAGTTGCCCAGCTTTGTATCCTTTGTATCATATGGTTGCTAGTGTGTGCAAGTGATTCAGGGAACCCCCTTTTAATCAATTCTCTGTCTCTGACTATTAGAAGCTGAGCGCTTAATACCCCTTTTCTCACTGTAAAACACGCGTCAACGCAGTGGTGCACGATTGGACCGTGTATGATCATCTCTTCCCAACAGAGTGAACACAATACAATGCAGTATTCTTGTAATGTTCCAGTTGTAAGTTATTTGTGGTTAAAATTGACACTTAACCACAATACCAGCAACCATCTGGGGCAACCATCCATCAACCACACAATATCTACTGAGGAAAAACAGCTACACACAGAAGGTGAACCCATCATTGACATGTAATTACCTTTAAAGTGATTGCAAAGTAGCTTTCACTTTCCCTGCTTGCACTCCTGCAAGGTGCCTGGAGTTTGTCAGCAGGCGTGTGGAACTCAGAATCACTGACAAACAGATTTACTTCCACATGGAGAATCGTTCGTCAAACAAAATAAGCAGGCTGGAGACTCAGAGATGCTTCTTGTAATACCTTTTCTCACTGAAAGACACGCGTCAACGCCGGTTTTTGGACCCTCCTTTGCTCAGCATCAGGGCTCATTCCAGCTTCCAGCAGACCCTGGTCTGAACTCCCCCTGTGAGGCTGCGTGCCTGTGTTTTTCTCTCTTCACGTCATCGCGCTGACCACGTCATCGTTACACGTAAACGTGCGCCGAACACTGAGAGGTAAACAAACAACAACGTGGACGTTGTGGAGTCAAACGTTGGCGTTGCGTGCATCGCAATGTCGTCTCTTCTGCAAAGCAGACAAACTCGGCGCAGATGGAAAATGTCTGAGCGCCACTGCAGCAGAGGAGGATGGAGTTTTTGGGTCGACAGGAAGGGAGCAGCAGAAGCTCCAGGTGAAGCCTGACAGGCGGCACAGAGACACGGTCAGGATGTGATGGGAAGGTCGCCTGAAACCTGAAACGACCCGGGTTGCCTTTTTCACACTGCAGGCGAGCCGAGCCGAGCCGCTAAACACCCAAACTCAACGTGGAGAGAAAAACACAGGCACGCAGCCTCACAGGGGGAGTTCAGACCAGGGTCTGCTGGAAGCTGGAATGAGCCCTGATGCTGAGCAAAGGAGGGTCCAAAAACCGGCGTTGACGCGTGTCTTTCAGTGAGAAAAGGTATTACAAGAAGCTTTCTCTGCTCTCCACGCAATAATTTAGTGCTTTACTCTCCCACCTCTGTCACAGAGATCACAATGGCTGTGTCCGTTTCCCAATCAACTGATTGATCTGAATAGTTCACGAGACACCTGCTAAGACAACTTTTAATACCAACCTTCACATGGTTTCACTCTCGGTGGGCCACAGCTGCTATGGATGTCGTCAAACAACCACCTGCACAGGCAAGGTAATAAATTAATTGCACTTACCTCGGTTGTTGTTCTGGTGAGATCCTGCACGTGATGCCAATTTGTAGCAGAATTTTGAGCTATAAAGGAATGTATAGGACACAAGACACAGGCTGGAGACTCAGAGATGCTAACACTGGACACTTTACTGGACGGCCATAACAGAGGTGCAGGGGGAGCTGACTCAGCCTCATCTCACAACCAACCCTGTGCCTCTGTTAGGGATGTCCAGTGTAAGCATCTCTGAGTCTCCAGCCTGCTTATTTTGTTTGACGAACGATTCTCCATGTGGAAGTAAATCTGTTTGTCAGTGATTCTGAGTTCCACACGCCTGCTGACAAACTCCAGGCACCTTGCAGGAGTGCAAGCAAGGAAAGTGAAAGCTACTTTGTGTCAATTTTAACCACAAATAACTTACAACTGGAACATTACAAGAAAACTGCATTGTATTGTGTTCACTCTGTTGGGAACAAGACAAGGCAATTTTATTTGTAGAGCCTGTTTCCACCACCAGTTTGTCTCCAGGCTTCATGGCATCATAACAACATCCTCTGCCCTCAGAGCCTCACATCGACTGAGGAAAAACTCCATAGAAAACCTTTAACAGGGAAAAATGGGAGAAACCTCAGGGTGAGGAGGGGAGGAGGATCCCTCACCAGGAGGGACAGACGTGCAGGAGATGTTGGTACAGAGAAGAAAACAGTTTATAACACAGAATGGAGGAAACATGGAAATGTTAATAACAGCTGAAGAAGGAAGCTTCTGGAAGGGGAGGCAGGGAGAGCAAGCCAGCTTGATGGGGGACTGGATTGTAGACTGGTTCATGGGAGGGGAGGCAGGGAGAGCAAGCCAGCTTGATGGGGGACTGGATGGTAGACTGGTTCATGGGAGGGGAGGCAGGGAGAGCAAGCCAGCTTGATGGGGGACTGGATGGTAGACTGGTTCATGGAAGGGGAGGCAGGGAGAGCAAGCCAGCTTGATGGGGGACTGGATGGTAGACTGGTTCATGGAAGGGGAGGCAGGGAGAGCAAGCCAGCTTGATGGGGGACTGGATGGTAGACTGGTTCATGGAAGGGGAGGCAGGGAGAGCAAGCCAGCTTGATGGGGGACTGGATGGTAGACTGGTTCATGGAAGGGGAGGCAGGGAGAGCAAGCCAGCTTGATGGGGGACTGGATGGTAGACTGGTTCATGGGAGGGGAGGCAGGGAGAGCAAGCCAGCTTGATGGGGGACTGGATGGTAGACTGGTTCATGGAAGGGGAGGCAGGGAGAGCAAGCCAGCTTGATGGGGGACTGGATGGTAGACTGGTTCATGGAAGGGGAGGCAGGGAGAGCAAGCCAGCTTGATGGGGGACTGGATGGTAGACTGGTTCATGGAAGGGGAGGCAGGGAGAGCAAGCCAGCTTGATGGGGGACTGGATGGTAGACTGGTTCATGGGAGGGGAGGCAGGGAGAGCAAGCCAGCTTGATGGGGGACTGGATGGTAGACTGGTTCATGGAAGGGGAGGCAGGGAGAGCAAGCCAGCTTGATGGGGGACTGGATGGTAGACTGGTTCATGGAAGGGGAGGCAGGGAGAGCAAGCCAGGTTGATGGGGGACTGGATGGTAGACTGGTTCATGGAAGGGGAGGCAGGGAGAGCAAGCCAGCTTGATGGGGGACTGGATGGTAGACTGGTTCATGGAAGGGGAGGCAGGGAGAGCAAGCCAGCTTGATGGGGGACTGGATTGTAGACTGGTTCATGGAAGGGGAGCGCAGGCCGGTGTAACAGTAGGGAATAAGAGGGGGGGGGGGGGCGATGCAGGCGGCGGTTGGGGCTCTGGTGGATCTGTGGAAACACAGAGAGACTGAGAGACACCAAGGCCAAACTACAAAGTGAAACAAGTAGTGGTAGTGACAGTTCCAAAAATGAGCAGGGAGGAGAGGAGGGGAGAGGAGAGGAGAGGAGAGGAGAGGAGAAGAGAGGAGAGGAGGAGAGAGGGGGAGAGGAGGGGAGGGCTCCATGTAACCTGATGTGTCCCCCAGCAGTCTAAGCCTGTAGCAGCATAGCTATCAATGGTTCAGAGCTACCTGAACCAGTCCTAACTGAAGGCTCTGTCATAGAGGAAGGTCTTAAGCCTGGACTTAAACGTAGTTAAAGTGTCTGCCTCTCTGGTTCCACAGTAGAGGAACCGGTACCTGAAGGCTCTACCTCCCAGTCTGTTTTAGAGATACTGGGAATCACTAACAGACCTGCATTCTGGGAGCGGAGTGCTCTGGTAGGACAGTAGGGACTAATGAGTTCTTTCAGAGAGGATGGAGCTTCATCATTGAAAGCCTGATGAGTCAGCAGAAGGACTTTGAAGTGGATTCTAGATCCTACAGGAAGGAGAGAAGCTAAAGTGGAGAAATGTGTTCTCTCTTCTTAACTCCTGTCAGAACCCTGGCTGCAGCGTTCTGGACCAGCTGGAGACTCTTTAGAGAGTATTTAGGACATCCTGACAGGAGAGAGTTGCAGTGGTCCAGCCTAGATGTGATAAATGCATGCACCAGTTTTTCAGCATCACTCTGGGAAAGGATGTTCCTAATCTTAGTGATACTGCAGATGGAAGAAGGCGGTCCTGGTCACATGCTTTATGTGGGAGCTGAAGGAAAGGTCCTGGTCAAAAATGACTCCAAGGTTCCTTGCAGTTGTCCTCAGGGTCAGGGTGATGCCATCTAGAGTAGAGATCTGGTTAGAGAGGTGTCCCTGAGGGGTTCAGGTCCAAACACGATGACCTCAGTTTTATCTGAATTGAGCATTAAGAAGTTAGAGGACATCCAGGATTTCATGTCTTTCAGGCAGTCTTGCAGATTAGTAAACTGGCTTGTGTCGTCTGGCTCCATCGACCAGTAGAGTTGTGTGTCATCCTCATAACAGTGGAAGTTGATCGAGTGCTTCTGGATTATGTCACCTAATGGGAGCATGTAAAGAGTGAAGAGAATCGGTCCTAAAACTGAACCCTGTGGTCCACCATATGTAACTCTGCTGTACTCTGAATGGTCATTATTAACATGAACAAACTGAAACCTGTCTGATAAGTAGGACTTAAACCATTTTAGGGCAGGTCCTTTAATCCCAATGTCATGGTCTAGTCTCTGTAGCAGGATGCTGTGGTCGATGGTGTCAAATGCAGCACTGAGGTCCAAAAGGACAAGCACAGAGACAAGACCTCTGTCTGAAGCTATAAGAAGATCATTAGAGACTCTGACCAGTGCTGGTTCAGTGCTATGGTGTTCCCTGAATCCAGACTGGAAGGCTTCAAAGAGCTCGCTGCTGTGCAGATGTTCATGTAGCTGCTCCAGGACAACCTTCTCAAGGATCTTGGAGATGTAGGGGAGGCTGGATATTGGCCTATAGTTGGCTAACACATCTGGGTCAAGAGAAGGTTTTTAAGTAAAGGGTTGATGACAGCCACCTTAAAGGCCTGTGGCTCATAACCTGTGACTAAGGAAAGATTCATTTGGTTCAACATAGAAGTGTTGACTAGAGGGAAGGCATCCTTAAGGAGGCTTGTTGGGATGGGATCCAGCAGACAAGTGGCTGACTTGGAGGAACCGACTGCAGAAGTTAATTCTGACAGGTCGATGGGGGAGAAGCTGTCCAACTGCAGCTCTGCCTGCTGGTCTGAACTCTGGGTGCTTGTCAGGGATTAGTATGACTAACAAACTGGCCTCTGTTCCTAGATAAGAGAGATGCACCATCCAAAGTAGGATGGACGCCATCCCAGTCTACCATCCAGTCCCCCATCATCTCCCATCTCCCAATCAGACCAGGCTTTCCCCAGAAGGAGCTCCAATTGTCTGTGAGCCACGTTGTTACCTCAGCACCACCTGGACATCCAGCGATGGAATGAACGCATGCGGCTAAACATGTCGTCACTCGCTAAATTGGGCAGCGGGCCAGAGAAAATTACGGAGTCCGACATTGTTTTAGCGTAGTTGCCCACCGAAGCCATGTTAACTTCAGTTAATTCCGACTGGTGTAGCCGGGTGTCATTAGCGCCGACATGTATCACAATCTTACTGTATTTAACCTCACGTTTTGCCAGCATCTTTAGCCTCAGCGTCGCCCGCTCTGGCCCCTGGGATGCACTTTATGCTCGCTGGAGTCTCCACCTTCACGTTGCGGAGAACAGAGCTGCCAATGACTGATGTCGGCTTCACAGCGGGGCTGCGAGCAACAGAGCCGACATGAAGAGTTTCACTCTCAGCGGGTGTGTCGCTGAGTGGGAAAGCGGTTGGAAACATGAAGGGTTGGTGGGCAAACACGGGCTCACTGCGTCTAGGTTTCCCTCGTGATGTCACCCAGCGGGACTGGCTAGTTCCCGGCTGCTCGGGAGCTGCTAGCGGTGGCTAGGCTAGGTGGCTCCGCACCCGCTAAGGTGGACTGAGCAGCTCCTGAAGGTTAAGGACTAGCGCTAGCCTCCATGGTGTGGAGCCGAGTCTCTAACTCACTAAGCCTCGCCTCCAGGACTACAAACAAACTACACTTTTTACACTAAAGGAGGCAGAAGAGTCACTAAACATCTGGCACATGGAGCAGGAGAGGGAGGGAGAGGTGGGGGAGAGGCGGAAAGAGAGAGAGCGGCCATAGCGAGTATGCTAAGGTGAGCTAGCGGACCTGTGGCAAATAGAACAAATAGAACGAGGAATTTCAGAGCAAAGTCCTGCTAAAGAGTTAAGTGACAGAAACCTCTGTATTACACCAAAACGTCGTATACAGTGGTGCTTAAAGCGATGAAGTTAGCAGTACACCTGAGGGAGGATTGAGAGTCGAACCACACAGCGACAGGATTACAGGCAGGAAATGACGTAACACGCTCACCGGTATCGGGTCAGGGGAGGAGCATCCCGACCTGACCATGAACAGATGATCATACACAGTCCAATCGTGCACCACTGCGTTGACGCGTGTTTTACAGTGAGAAAAGGGGTATTAAGCGCTCAGCTTCTAATAGTCAGAGACAGAGAATTGATTAAAAGGGGGTTCCCTGAATCACTTGCACACACTAGCAACCATATGATACAAAGGATACAAAGCTGGGCAACTAATCAGGCCCATCAATAGTCATAAATCACCCGAAAAGACATCGGGTTTGCATGATTCGTGCACAATCAATCAATCGTGCACCACTGAGGACTGTTTTGATATTTTGTTAGTGTGTTGCTCCTAAACATTACGATACTTTTTGGCAATACATGATTACTGATAGTATTGGCAGGTACTGGGAAATATTGGAGGATGCTTGCATTGCGTTTCAGGGTTCAGCCTGTAGATGTCAGCAGTGTAGCATGAAGAGCTCCTGCTGCCGTCTGACTGAAGACTCGCTTGTTCGGCATGAAAGCACTGGAGGAAAAAAATACCATTCTCTGAGGTCTTGCGTTGAATTTGTATGCAAACGGTGCAGACCCGGATAAAAATCTGTCTTAAAAAGGTACCAAAATGAGGGCACTAAAAAAGAATTATATCAAATAAAATAATTTTATATGACAAGTGTATGCTTTGTTATTAAAATTATAAATTTACAGAATACGTGATTAATATTAATTGAGAATAACACAATGATAAAATACTGACAGTCACTGGAAATAGATGAAAGTAATGTTTGAATGAACAAATAAAGAATTCATAAAGCTTCTAACTTCTTGGGGTGATGTAAGAACAGTAATAAAACTAAAGGACTTCAAACTTTCTGCCCTAGAAACTTCAGTTGGAGCCCCACTGAAGCGCAGTGTCACATGAGCCAACAGAGGGATGTTTGTGTGCTTCCCTCATGCATTTTCAAGTCATGTAAAGACGTGGAGGGTTAATAAGGCTTAGGGTTTCAAAACTGTCAGGCCTCAGATGTGCCTGAAGCCATGGTGGGAAAATTCCACAAGTCCATCTCTTCAAAGACCTAACGTTGTTTTTAAATCCGTGAGAGGGTTTTGCCATTGGGGTGACCGGGTCTGTAACGTGGTTTTCCAATTAATTTTAGAATGAAGTTCAAGCACCGATTGAAATTAGGGAGTTAGATGGTAGTTAAGTTCTGGTTATTAACTCTGGTCCTCACAAAGGGGGGCAGATATCTGCCGTGTGCCAGCACATGAAGCTGATAGCAACTGGTTGGAACCTGGAGAGATAAGAGTTTCCTCTCAATAAAAGCAGCTTTCGCTCTCTCTCTCTCTCTCGCTCTCTCTCTCTCTCCCATCTGATGATGGATTCTATCTGACCACGTTGATTACAGCGATGTTCGTCAGGCATTGAGGCACATGAAGACGTCTCTAAAAGCGGTGGAGGCTTGGGAAGCTGGGATCAAATCCTTTTAAATTCCTCCTCATTCACGTCCTCTTGAATCCCTCGAATCAGCTCCCACACCTCCTGCTGCTCCGCCTCTGTTCAAACTCCCAACTCTCCCTCCAACACCACCTGTAGCTCCACAAATCTCCTGCAAAGGATCCAGAGTATAAATGAGTTCTTCTTCATGCAAAGGGTTCCCACTGAAGGCCAGTCTTCATCCGAGCGGACCAATCGCTGGCCCCCCGTGGGTATCCAGGCATACATGGCCACCACACAAAGATGTCTCACTAAATCCCAGCTTACACCTTCATCAAACAGGACTGGCTGAGGAACAGAGATTCCTGTGGGATTTCTCTGAGGAAAAGAACATCCTCACCCACATTTCCTCCTCCACCTCCGACCCCAGACGGCAGAAAGCAAAACCAGTCTTATTCAGCTCTTTTGTAATCGCAGTTTGGCAGTCATGTTCCATATTAGACAAGTTTGGTCTCAAACATCATCATCTCATCGTCTGCCATCCAGTCCCCCATCATCATCATCAAGCGCCAGGTTTCAAAGTGATCCTGGACCATGTTTGTCGTGACGTCGCCGTGCTCCCAGGCTCATCAGTGCTCCACAGACACGTCGGTGTGGAGCTTTGGTTTGCCTCCCTATCTGATAGGTCTGTGAACAAGAAGCTTGATGAAGGTCTGCTCCACTCCTCCCTGCAGGTGAGCAGACGTGGAATCAAATGCTGCATTTGTATATGTAGCACCGATGAGTTGAAGGCAAAGTGACTGACGTGTCACGGTCCAGGATTTAGGGTCCAAAAAACTGACACTAAAGAAAGGCAAGAAGTGCTGGTGAGGGCAACATATGGAAACATCCTCCGAAAAAATGCAGAAACCCTGTACTTTTCTGTCTTTTCATGGTCACTTCAGTCTTATTATCCCCCTCTAATGTTGTATTTTTGTCAAATCCATGGCGTTTTACCAAAACTTCTAATTAAAGGCTGCTACATTTGCCTTTTCTCTTCTTCTGAATCAAAAATGATGAGCAAGACTTGTTCCTGTTTTGAAGGTTTGACAGTTTATTTACCATAAACGGCCTGACATGAAAAACTGAACACAGATATCCAAAACCCCTCAACGAGCACCTAAGAGTCTAAAATATGTCAACGAAATGAGTTCTCCAAGTACAAGCCTCTGGAAAGACAGGAAAGTTTGTGGGTTTTTAATTTGATTTCTGCCATTTGCCTTTTTTAGCACAATTTAACATTTGTCATGTAGTAACTACCT
This sequence comes from Aulostomus chinensis, assembly GCF_037954235.1. Taxonomy (NCBI): domain Eukaryota; kingdom Metazoa; phylum Chordata; class Actinopteri; order Syngnathiformes; family Aulostomidae; genus Aulostomus; species Aulostomus chinensis. Next base: position 25,343,736 of record NC_141338.1, read on the forward strand.
TTATGTAAGCAAGTCATTCACAGGGATGATTGGTGGTGATGTCGATTCTTAAAAACAACACATGCACTTTAATAGAATAGGAAGAACTGTTCAGGATAATTATTCCTGTGCGAGCCCATTCAAGAGCTGGCGTCAGGCCACCAGACTGAAGTGTGTGTTCAAGATAAGGGAGCAGCAGATAATCACCTCCGACCTCATCAATAAACCCTGCAGATAAGAGCAAGAGAGGAAGAGCAACTCTCACTGCAAATACCTTCAGATAAGAGAGCCAAGAGGAGGGGCGCTGGGCAAGAATCAGCTCACCAAACTTGAGTTGTGCAACCATGAGAGAGGAAATGCATGTTAACTAGACAGAAGAGAGGGAGCAGGCCTTTGGCACGCAGAAAATGAGTCTTACACTTCCCACTAAATCTCATCAGAACCTGAGAGTTTTCATCACTTCCTCCCATGTAAAGAGATGGCTCATCCAGGCCACACACACCATCCAAACCACCCCCTTCTTACCAGTTGTGTAAGTTTGTTTCTCATCATCGGACCACAGCTTGATAAATGTGACACAAGCACAGGACACACTCGCTTAAGTTGGCTTCCATTTCGAAGGACAGAGGTCACATCAGTGTGCAAGCAGACAGAAGGCAAAGTTCAAACTGCATCTTCTTTTACAAAGAAAAACATCGGTGACGGATGCTAAACTGCCCAAAATATAGACTTTGCATAAAAATCTTATGTACAGCTTCCTTCACGTTTCGTATTGTTTCTTCATCAGAGACACACAGACACACTGCAAAGACTTCGGAAACATTTAAAAGACTGAGGAAGTTTGAAACGTGTTGACATCTGGGGAGGGATTGCTGCAGTCACTGAGTTCCCTGAAAGCAACCACCAACCAAACATGAGAATCTGCCAGTGAAGTTGAAATATTTCCAAAGCGTCCAGGATGGAAGGGACTGGCACTGTGAGCCGAACACTCGCTGGCTGTCCTCCCAAGGTTTCAGCTCGTACGGTTTCTTCAGCACTCAAACAACAGCATCACGGACGTCCTCATGAAGCACAACACACCCCCACCGCTTGGTGGTTTATGGGGACACGTCGCTATTTTTTAAATGACAAACTCCCAGTGTCCAGTTTCAGTACTTTTCTCCTCCATCACAGCAGCATTTGGGGAGACTAAAATAAATATTTGTACAAAGCTTGTGAAGCTGCAACTGGATTAGAAAATTCATCTTTAGTCTGAAGAAGCAGCTTTAGTGTTTGAGATTAATCTCCCAATTTCAGTCCAGCAGGATCTTTTCTTTTCAAGCGTCCAGGAAGAGCAGCAGGGGGAGCAGCGTCAGAGTCAGCAGGCAGCCCGTCGGTGCCGTCCTGACCGCCGAGGAGCGATACCAGCGCACCTCCTCAGACTCGTCTGGAGACCAGAGAGAGACGAGGGTTAGCTTCATGTGCACCACACAACTCAAGAGTGGGTTGTTAGGTTAGTAACCCTCTGTATCCCTTCATCTGCTGGCGGGTCTCCTACCTTATTAGTGACAGCAAAATAACACCATTTATCATTATCAACACACAAAGTATCATGAGATTTGAAACTTTTGGAGCAGTGCTGCCCTGAGTGGAGCCCAGGGGCCGAGAGGGGCTGCCATACTGATCACAAGGTTTTCATCGCATATCACAGAGATAAAACAGTTTTAGAATGGTAGTGGCACTGTTTTGTACAACGGCTTCTGCCATGTTGGGAGGTAAATGCTCTTAAATGTGCTGGAACAAGAGTGACTTCTCCGTAATTTGAGGAGGATCCAGGACCTCAGTCCCGTAGTGACCTTGGTCTTCATCGCTGAACTCCTCCCTCACGTTACATTCGTGTTCTCTTGAGCCCCTTTCACACTGCACCAAAAACGCGGGTCAACACGGGTGTTTGGGCACTCTGAAAGGGTCGACTCTGCATCTGGACCCGCGTCGACCGACCCAACAAGCGACCCGGGTGTTTAGCGGCTCGGCTCAACTCGGCTGCAGTGTGAAAAAGGCAACCCGCGTCGTCTCAGGTTTCAGGCGACCTTCCCATCACATCCTGACCGTGTCTCTGTGCCGCCTGTCAGGCTTCACCTGGAGCTTCTGCTGCTCCCTTCCTGTCGACCCAAAAACTCCATCCTCCTCCGCTGCAGTGGCGCTCAGACATTTTCCATCTGCGCCGAGTTTGTCTGCTTAGCAGAAGAGACGACATTGCGATGCACGCAACGCCAACGTTCGACTCCACGACGTCCACGTTGTTGTTTGTTTACCTCTCAGTGTTCGGCGCACGTTTACGTGTAACGATGACGTGGTCAGCGCGATGACGTGGAGAGAGAAAAACACAGGCACGCAGCCTCACAGGGGGAGTTCAGACCAGGGTCTGCTGGAAGCTGGAATGAGCCCTGATGCTGAGCAAAGGAGGGTCCAAAAACCGGCGTTGATGCGTGTCTTTCAGTGTGAAAAAGGTATTAGTTTGGACTGACTAAGAACCACCTGCACTTGAACAATCAGGATTTTGACTCTGACAGTAAACCGAATTCACTGATGTGCACTGAATTCATGAAAACGAAACAGCAGGTTTGTTCATGTGAAACGTGAATGACGGATAAAAACTCTGGAGGTCGAACAACTGGATCTTACCACAGTCTTTATGGAAGACGCCAGGGAAGCAGTGCAGGACGCCGTAGCCACAGCGACAGTAGGAGCAGCCTTTCTGAACCCACTCACCGTGAGGAATCAAGCCACACCTCCTACACACACACACGCACGGATACACAAACACCACATGAATGACGAAAACACACACGTAATAGACACTGATATTTTTAAAGCCTTGCAAATTCAATGAACTCTGTCACTTTATTACCCCAAAAGAAAAATCTTGTGAAAACATTTACTTTTAACTAGAAACACTTAATGAAATGTGTGTGTGTGTGTGTGTGTGTGTGTGTGTCTGTGTGTGTGTGTGTGTGTGTGTGTGTGTGTGTGACCTGATGCGCTGGTCGTACTCGCAGCTCCTGCCAGTGAAGAAGGGTGGACATGCACAGAAGCTGCCCAGGATGCAGGTCCCTCCGTTCTTGCAGCAGCTGCGACTCTGATCTGCACCTGAGCAAAAGCACCAAGACGCTGTCAGCTTGGTTCCCAATACACACACGTTCTAAGACCAGGGTTCTCAACCTGAGGATCCAGACATCACATCACTTCTATTGGGGCGCCTACTGGTTGTGGGGAAAACGCAACATCTCGATTTGAATTCTGCTGCCTGAGACACTGAAACAAAAGGGTGAGGACGGACGTGTGTCGCTCTGCCACCGCGGCCTGGGAGACTGGAGGGTTCATTCCTACGGATTAAGAGGCCCGAGGTGGGAACGCCTTTCCTCCGATTCTTGTTGTCGACTGCAATGATACATGATTCAGTTTCACCTTAAACCCAAAATGGAATTAGTTGTTCCTTCAGCGGGAAAAATTAATGTGAGGTCGTTCCTCAAGGCAAAGTTAGATGAAGTCCATGAATTCACTTACAAGCAAGCAAAAGGTCAAAGGTCACTGAGGGTAACACTCAGCCAGTGTTTCACTCGCCTCTGTTCAGTTTCAAGCATCTTATTTGTTTTTGGTGTATTTGTGTCTCTGCCCCTCCCCCCATGACGTAAACCAGATTCTCCATCCGGCAGCACATTCTTGTCGTACTTCTGCTTTACATCAGCAGACAAACACTCCGAGTGGCAACAAACATCTGGAAATAACAGGGAAGCTACAAAACAAACAGACATCCAGCAGAAAAATCCAGAGAATCTTGGTCAGCTTCATTTGAGACTGAAGACCGAACCGGCAGGTCCTGAATCTGCTTGTGGTCGCGGTCGCAGGTTTTCACGGTGTGCAGTTCTGTCCTGTCTTTGTTTCTTCAAGTCAGAAACATGGTGAGCGACTCTGAAGTGACGCAGCTTGGCACAGGCTGAAGCCACACGTGTCACAGGAAAAGCAACAGTAACAACAGCATCTCACCTTTCTTGACTGAGCATGTACATCGTTTAGGGTGAGCCAAGATGCGTTGCTCTATATTACTGAACTTTGTATACTTGGAAAAAAGCACTGATTGGTTGGGGCTCGGGTTTTTCAAGGATTGGTGTATGAGCATTCATACTGGAGTTATTTCTGCTTCCAACCATTATTGGCTTGTGCCAAAAGGGGGCGGGGCTTTGTAATACAGAGCGTCGCAACAAGAAAAACCTGGCAACTTTCTCATTTATATATTTCGTGTCTTCTGCTCGAACTGAGAGCTTCAAGCGTGCAGGCTCACACTCATCTGTTCTACAGGCTGTGACATGACGGCGCCCATCTTGGGATATTCAGTGGTGTCTGTGTGGGCAGATGTAGCGCCTCCATCTGTGCACACAGCGGCGGTGAAGTGTGAACTTACTGCTGGTGAGGCCGATGAAGGGCAGGACGGCGCTGGCGTCACGGTGTTTACGGTCCCCGCTGTTTGGTGAGCTCACCTGGGTAAACTGATCCAGGAAGTCCTGAGACGGCTGCTGGGTTTTCACCACAGAAGAAGACAGAGGAGGCAACAGAGAGGAGGTCTCGCTTCCGATGCACTCACCTCCCTCACAGTCTGAGAATGAAAAGGTCAGATCTGAGGCCTGTATTCCCCAAACACAGTGACTGCAAAGAGGAACTGTGTGTGTGTGTGTGTGTGTGTGTCTGTGTGTCTGTGAGGCAGCAAGTAGCTCCACCAACACTGAGTTAATGGACTGACAAGTGAAGCAAATGTAGGGTTGTTGTCTCTTTGTTCTGCTGACCCCCAGTGCATCGGCGGGTGAACCCGTTTCCCCCTCCATCGCCTGTGTGCTGAACACAACAGCGGCTTCTTATTTTGTGGATCACAAAGCTGCAGTCCCCTCACTGGAGCCATCAAAGCTGGTGTCAACAGGCTTTCTGTACTTTCTGCAGTGTAGTTCAGATCTGCTGAAACCCTGCTGACAGAACTGGGCTGCAGCCCCGAGAACCCCATCCAACCAAAGAAACTCGCTTGATGGTGGGACAGGATGTGACCGACTGCTACGAAGGCCTCCTCGTCTTGGGACAATATGGCAGCACTTTAGATTCTGGGTCTTGCATCCATCCGTCGCTACATGATCATTAATAGATTGGCACTACGGGTGGGTGAGGGAGACCATCTCACATTCTCCGAAGAATTTGAAATGAATTTTTATGTTGTGACAGTGAGTGTGGAGCTGAACATTAAATCAGCATGTATGAACGGGGGGGCTACAGCCCCTGGATGGCGTTGAACACCTATGATATGAACCCCAACCTCCATAATCAAACAAAGCAGGGACCATCTGGTAGGTTGAAGCTGGGCTGTTGTGGTGCTCCAACACCTTCTTAAGAAACTTTTCTTGACTGTTCTCCTATCCGTGGGTTTGGGTGGTGAACTGACCTGAGGTCGGCGCAGCAGTGGAGCGGAGGCAGATCACGAGCCACAGCAGGAGCCTGAAAACACCCACCGACAACTTGAGCCAGCACAGACTCACAACATGTCCAGCACACACTCACATGTCCAGCACACACTCACATGTCCAGCACAGACTCACAACATGTCCAGCACAGACTCACAACATGTCCAGCACAGACTCACAACATGTCCAGCACACACTCACATGTCCAGCACACACTCACAACATGTCCAGCACACACTCACATGTCCAGCACACACTCACATGTCCAGCACACACTCACATGTCCAGCACACACTCACATGTCCAGCTCGCCACATCCCTGGGGTCTCTCACTCTCACCTGAACAGCTGCGTCATTGTGCCTGAGCGCTGGAGACTCCACCGGGCTCCTTCCTTCACAATCGCAACACCAATCAATTTAAGAAATACTACAAATTAAATAACAAATAAAAAACAGTTGCCGAACAAAAAGCCCCGGCCGGGAAAATAAAGTTGTTCTAAAACACATAAAATGATGTCCCACGCAGTAGGAATGTTTGCTGTCCCCTCGAGACCAAGGAACGGGGATGAGCTGATTTTCTTCGCATGAACCCTGAGTTCGCTCCCAGGCTCAGCAGCTCTCCGGCCCTGTGCGCCGAGGTGGAATCAGCAGCGGCGCGGCTCCTCGGGGACGTCCTGTGGCTCCTGCTGTGTCTGCCGACCAGGTGCCTCTCATCCTGGAGGATGTCCCCGGAAGTCCCGCCCACCAACTGCGTGTCCGCAGAGATGAGCTGCATCAGCAATAGAATAAATAAATTCAAAACAAGCCAAACATCACCATGCAGTGGCTTCAAGTTATTATTATTGTTTTTGTGTATTATGATTTCATTTAGCTGCTGTGTGGGTCATTAGAGCAACAATCACTTTAAAAGGCCTGCCCAAAATCAGCCGCCATCTTTGAGCCTTGGTCCTGGTTGCTAGTCATAGATATTTGAGGCGGTCTGGAGGAAAACCAGCTGTGCAGCAGTGATGAGCAGGGGCGTCCACGGCGGCGCAGGCGTGTGCAGAGCCAGCTGCTCCTCATCTGAGGTGTGGGTTTCACTGAATCTTTTATGACACTGAGGTCCATAACTTGAGTTCTTCTTGTTGCTGCTGAGAACTTGACATTCCTGTCTGGTGGTGGGCCTCCCCTTCTGTTTCTGCCCCCCATACACATGGATATGAGCCTCACTCGCCCACTGAGCCTCATTCTCATGCTGATGAGCCTGACGCTGCTGCCAGGAGGAGGAAGTCCACCTGGGAGGAAGCAGCAGACAGAGACTGACTCGTGTTTGGACACAGGCGTGACTGCGTCACTTCATTTATCTCATGTTGAAGGTGATAAAGGACACAAAAACATTTCAGCAGAAAAAGCTTTGATTTCTAGGCATGGGGATGGTTCTCTGCATGTGGAATCTATTTTACAAAAAACAACGCAACATGTCAGCATTTTCTCAGATTTTATACAATCAGTATATTTTATGTGTTGTAAAATTGCTCCACCTTTGCGTCTGCAGTCCTGATAATTTCCTTCAAAGGGTTACCGTGGTGACGTAATCCCTTAGATGAAAATAAACATCATGTAAACACGGTTGCTACTTTGGAATGGAGAGACTCTACGTTTGTTTAATTATGTCATTGGTTGATTTTAACTTTCGTCTTTTTTAACAAAATGGAAAGTGTTTACAAAAAAGTCCAGAGACAAGAAGTCAGGGAGTTCCATTAAAACTCCCTTGGACCCCCCCACCCCCATCCAGCTCTGCCTAATCTGTCTCTGCTTTGACCACAGAGGAACAATCAGAGGTGGAAATGGGCGTTTATTCATCTGAGCAGAGTCACAATGCAGTCTGAGCTCCTGCTAATACACAGCAGGAGTGTCAGCAGCAGGAGGGACACCTGATCCCCACGCAGCAGGAAATCTGCATCCCAAAGCTGCAGGAAGTCCTGATGGAGCAAAGACGGCCGCTGAAAGTTTGGAAGAGGTTTACATTTTTAATACGTGCAAAAGCTTTGTATGAGCACATTCCAGAGTGTGTGTGTGTGTGTGTGTGTGTGTGTGATGTGTGATCAGAGAAGTTTGTTTCCTGACCTGCTCCCCTCTCAGCTTCACCTAAATGATGATGAGGACTGTGGACAATTTCATTCCTGCTGCAGTCAAAGCAGTACTAAAACACAAAAGTTCCTCCAGTCTTCAACATGAGTGGAACTGAAGGTACCGAGCCTCATATCGACCAGCATGGACACATGAGGACTGCAGAGAGTGAGATGATGAGCTGCTGGTCCTGTTCTGTTCACATGGCACCACCATATCAGGAGCTGATTGTGTATCAGTACATGTCCTGATTGTTTGGGTTAAGTTGTGCAGGCTGCTAGCTGCACCCGAACTGTCAAGGCTGAATGACAAGAATAATGGGACAAGACAAAGTGTGCAGGAGTACTAATCAAGAAGTGTGATATGCATGAGTGTAAAATTACGTATGCAAAAAAGGTGCGGCTTCAAGCATATATTCACTGTCTGTTAATATCTTATTCAGACTCTGCTGCACTCTCAAGGTGCCTGCAGTGGGTCTCCAGATAGATCTGTGTCTGCTTTGTTGGGTGACATGAAGGGTTGATGTGTCTGAAGCAGACGACTGTGGTTGATCTCTTCTCATCAACGGACCGGTGAAGTCGGCGCACTTCAACATGGGTCGTTTGAGTTGGGTGCCAGACACACGTGCTCCTTACTCACAACATACAAGTGGAACATCTTTGTGATGAAGGTCGACAGCTGCTAGGAAAACTCCCCAAGATCAAGAAGCACAAGAATAAGACAATTAATACAAAATAATATGTAGAGACAGCTGCACACAAGGTGAGACACTCGAGAGGGAAGGACACAGAAGCTTCACAACCACCGACTTTGCTGGGGGTCCTGCTCCTGTTTCCTCTCTTTATTATCTCCTTTCAGTCACTCCACCATGGGAACTAAAATGAGTGGAGTACATTCCTGTACGTTACCTCTCCTGGGGACAGACGATTCTGTAAAACATCTGTAAAAGTAAAAGGGAATTCTGGAATTGAACACGGTGCCAAGGGGTCACTACATTTGTTCTGACGGGAAACAATGAGCTGCCTTAACCTGTAGATGGCCTGAGCCTGAGTCTATGTCTCCCTCTGCTGGCTGATTGACAAAGCACAGGTCCCAGGTGTCGTTGCAGCCACATCAGGGCTTCAACTGTGACGCCTACTTGAGGGGAGACGCCTGTTGAGCGATGACGTGCCTGTTTATTAGAGTTTGTTGCATTTTTCAGCAGCAGGTGGTGCTGAGTTCTGTTTGGTAAGTCAGTGTTTGGAGTCACTGATCCCACGGACACTGACTGAGGCGTTGGATGGAGAACTGACCTGTGCTCAGTGGGAGGAGTCCAGGCTGGGGACTGTGTACCTGATGTGGACAGTGCACCTCATCTTCCTCTCACTGCCTGAAAAAGAAGCTAACATATTCAGATGCAGGTGCTGCCATCCTGTGGTGCATCAGAGGCAGTGCAGTAGTGATCAGGTGGCGCTGCACGATCAAGGTGTGTTTAACAGCCGTTTGGTGCACACACCCACAGCAGTGGAAGGTTCCTATCGGCTTCGTCTAATCTTGACTTCCTTATTTGGAATTCCTGGACACACGAACACGAAGGCAACCGCCCTCTTCATGCAGGGCAGCTGTCAATCATGAGGTTACACCCCTTTTTAGATAATTAGATCACTTGTACTATACCACAACTACAATCTAAGGAAGAAATCCACACTTCAACCATGTGATATATGCACATCATGTCACGTGTCACAATACAAGAAAGACAAACTTTCTTCACCTGGGAGCAGCAGGGATTTCTTTCGTCTTAATTCTCACCACCAGGCTTCAGCCTGCAGCTGAACTGTTGGAGTCCAACTGTGTCATAAACCGGCTCTGTCACCATGTATGATGGCTGCTGCAGTGACGTGCGGTCAGGGAGGCCAGTGAGGCCGGGCCTCACCTGTCATCATGGAACGAAAAAAATGTAAATTGAAAAAAATAAATGTCATTTTTGTATTTATCCTTTGATTTGTACAATAAAGTTATTTTGCTTCGAACTACACCAGTTCTAAGTTACTGTTTATTCAAAATCACCGATACTGAGAAGAGCCGTGCGGTGCGGCAGCAGGCAGCTGCGCCCCCCCAGGGACTGCGCGATGACTCGGCTAACTGTGCTGGTGGCTACGCAGGGGCCGTCTTGCTCTCTCTTTCTATGGCGCCATTGAAATGTTCAAGTACTTCTGCGATATGAACTACATTTCTGTAGTTTAGCTGGTGAATAGAATGTACAGTGTTTCTGTCGAAAACTGGATGAGTGTGTAACGTGTTTCTTGTGCTGAGCGATCACAAAGCGGCTGCGAAAAGGTGCCGGGTGAGGCACGCAGTTCTCCTGCCTCACGGAGGAGGCGCTAGTGAGCCCAGGGATTCTGCTTGCGCCTCCTACCTTGAGGCACGCAGTTCTCCTGCCTCACGGAGGAGGCGCTAGTGAGCCCAGGGATTCTGCTTGCGCCTCCTACCTTGAGGCACGCAGTTCTCCTGCCTCACGGAGGAGGCGCTAGTGAGCCCAGGGATTCTGCTTGCGCCTCCTACCTTGAGGCACGCAGTTCTCCTGCCTCACGGAGGAGGCGCTAGTGAGCCCAGGGATTCTGCTTGCGCCTCCTACCTTGAGGCACGCAGTTCTCCTGCCTCACAGAGGAGGCGCTAGTGAGCCCAGGGATTCTGCTTGCGCCTCCTACCTTGAGACACGCAGTTCTCCTGCCTCACAGAGGAGGCGCTAGTGAGCCCAGGGATTCTGCTTGCGCCTCCTACCTTGAGGCACGCAGTTCTCCTGCCTCACGGAGGAGGCGCTAGTGAGCCCAGGGATTCTGCTTGCGCCTCCTACCTTGAGGCACGCAGTTCTCCTGCCTCACAGAGGAGGCGCTAGTGAGCCCAGGGATTCTGCTTGCGCCTCCTCCGCTCCGCTGCAGAAGAAGAGACAGAGCGCTCCAATTTACTGGAAGGAAAGTCAAGTGCAGTCATTCAGTTCTTTTCTCCTCCTGAGAGGCCGTAATGTCACAATGGAGGGTTACATTTCCAAGATAAAACAATTTTCTAAACTGGATGTTCAGTGGAAGCAGGAGGTTCACGCTAAAGTAGCCAAAGCCCTGAAGAAGCTGTGGCAGACAGGAGCCAAAACATGAGAACATTTTTTGTCTGTTTTTATGATTAAATGCAGTTTTTTTCGTATGTTTTCAGATCTGATAGTGATGAAGTCGGCGCCTCAGCAGCCATGAACCTCAGCACGTCACTGGGCTGCTGTCTCAGCGCGGTCATTTGTATTGAATGCACAGAGCACATTGAGTTACTCTGTTAATAATGGCACAGTTTTATGGTCAAATTGGTTTTACCCCATTTTTATTACAATATTCTATGTTGCAGGATTGAAAATATGTCTGACTCAAGTAAACTTCAGTTTCTACATCCACGTGTGAACGTAGTGTGATTAGAGAGTCGAGGGTAACACCTGATACATCACCCACCGCCTCGCCCAGGGGGTGGGGAGGAAGAGCAAGTGTCCCCTGTGCAGAATCACAGCCTCCAGAGCAGCCGAGGCGCTGCAGGTCACAGCACAAGCAGCTGTTAGCTGATGCAGCTGCTGGGGAGCTGCAGGGTTGAAGCCAACCGTTCCTCAGGTCTCCCTTTGTCAGGCTGCGACAGAGCTGTCAGCAGGACAGACATCGACACCAACCCCTGGGAAGACATGTTTAAGGCAGGTCAGCCTTGGCGGGCAGCTCTCAGACCAGGTGAGACCAGGTCCCACCTTGTGATGGGACTCAGTGTTCCATGCCTGGACCACAGCGTCCCCCCAGTGGAAGCTGGATGTGTACTGGGCCGGAGGAGAGAGGATGACTGGAGCAGCCGCAGGATCATCAGACGAGAGGTCCAGAGGTCCAGCTTCTGGCTGTGGCTACAAAAGAGGGGTGGCACAACACAGCTGCCCCAACAGCGCCCCCCCCCCCCCCCGCAGCTTCTTCAACGGAAATTCAACAGTAAAAAGAGACTGAAGTCCAGATTAAAGCCAAAATAAATGCTGAACAACAACAACTGCTGACAAGGAACAGTTTTATCAAAGAATCGTCGTTTTAACTGACATTGTTGAAGACTGAGGAAAGAGATCAGAGCGTGGAACTGTGGATACTCAGCCAGGAGCATCCACCCTCCATCCACCCTCCATCCACCCACCATCCACCCTCCATCCAACCACCCATCCACCCACCCTCCATCCAACCACCCATCCACCCACCACCCACCCATCCATCCACTCATCCATCCATCCATCCACCCATCCATCCACCCACCACCCACCCATCCATCCACTCATCCATCCATCCATCCAGCCATCCATTCATACCGTTTATCCGCAGGGGGTGGGGGGGTGGAGCCTATCACAGCTGTCATTGGGTGAGAGGCGGGGTTCACCCTGGACGGGTCACCAGTCCGTCTCAAGGCCATCAGGAGCAATTAGGGGTTCAGTATCTTGCTCAAGGACACTTGGATATGGTCACCGGGAGAAGTGAGGATTGAACCAGCGACCCTTGGGTTTCTACATTTTTATTATAGGTGGATTTCTTGGAACATCCCTCGTTGCTACATCAGCAAAGGGTTGAGCAGCAGGTCTGCGGAGGAGGAACAGAAGCGGCCCCCCTCCGCAAGGTGATGACATGAGATCATCCGCCGTGGTCGCAGCTGACTCCGCCCTCAGCAGGTCGCCGCTCACCGCAGGCCGAACACCAACACATCAGAAAGTTAGAAAACGCGGTGAGTACGTCTGATTGACGATCGCTGGAACTCTCCACGTTTGGACTCGTTTGCTTTCATGTCGCATACTTGATCTCTGATTTACACCTCAACAACATCAACCTGCTCTTATGACATCAGTTCAGATTAATTGAGATACTGCAGATATTCATCAGTTTGCCGACTGCAGGTGTGGTTTATGTTTCAGATTTCCTGATCGCAAGGGGAAAGACAGCACGGTGATCCATCTTTTCCTGGTCGGTGTTCCAGAATGGAACACAGACTTGATGTGGCCTCGGAGAATGAGCTGTGTCCGGTGTGTGGAGACCAGGTGTCCGGGTATCACTACGGTCTGCTGACCTGTGAGAGCTGTAAAGTAGGTTCAGTCTCATCTGTGGCTCTGACATTCACTCCAGCTTGCACCAATGGTTCTTCCCTTTTGAGGTGAATCGTCTTCTTCAATCCTTGCAGGGGTTTTTCAAGAGAACGGTTCAAAATAACAAGAAGTATATTTGTGCAGAACACCAGCAGTGCCAGATTGATAAAAGTCAGAGGAGACGGTGTCCCTTCTGCAGATTTCAGAAGTGTCTTCATGTGGGCATGAGACTGGAAGGTTAGTGACTGCTGCTGGGATTTCTGCCTTGTAGAAGCCCAGTTTGTTAATCAAAGCTTGGATCAAGTAAGTTAAAGGTCGCAGAAACTTTTCAAAAATCCACCTTTTGTTTTCGAGCCAGGCTGACTGAGAGCAAATGCAAAGAAGGTCACAGTGGAAATGTTGACGTGGATGTTCAGCACCACTGGATGGTGAAAATCCTCTCTGACCACCAAAATCTTTTCAGTTCATCCTTTAGTCTCAGTGGATGTTGGCAGGATTTGAAGAAATTCTCTCACAGGGTCTCTGAGACTTCATGGGGTTCTAATGATGTTTGCTATATACATTCTGCATTGTAAACTGTTGTCTTGTCTGTACCAACATCTCCTGCACGTCTGTCCCTCCTGGTGAGGGATCCTCCTCCCCTCCTCACCCTGAGGTTTCTCCCATTTTTCCCTGTTCAAGGTTTTCTATGGAGTTTCTCCTCAGTCGATGTGAGGCTCTGAGGGCAGAGGATGTTGTTATGATGCCATGAAGCCTGGAGACAAACTGGAGGTGGAAACAGGCTCTACAAAGAAAACTGCCTTGCCCTGCCTTGCCTTTCCTATATGAATGATAATATCACACCCATATTTTCAACAGTGAGACTCGTTATATTTTCATGCTTCTGCTCCATCAGCAGCTTCAGGCTGGAGACAAGGTTTCTGTGCTGCCCGAGGACTGAGGGAATTTCTATAAAACGTGGCATACAAATCCACTGGAGCAATGAAAAGGTTTTGGTGGTTAAAGGTCATAGGGGAAGGTCAGTGTCATGTGACATGAATGCATCATCTCAGGAATGCCTTGAGAATATTCCTTCAGACGTTGTTCAAACATCCACCGGAACTCCAGGATTCAACAGGTCATAGTCACTGTGTCAGGCACGCATCATGGAGGCATAAATTAAATGAGGTCAATAGCGTCATCATTGATTCCTCATGAATTCCACACCATTGCCTCATCTTGTTGGTCAGTAAAATACAGTAGCCTGTATCTGCTTCACTTGTTCCAAGAGTCCCTTTCTCAAAACGTCGCATCGGCTTTAAAAGATGTTCTAACCTTTTGCGCTTCTCCTGTCAGCTGTTCGTGCAGATCGGATGCGAGGAGGCAGAAACAAGTTTGGTCCCTTGTACAAGCGCGACCGGGCCCTGAAGCAGTGGAGAAGGGCTTTGATGCAAGCCAGCGGTTTCCCAGTAGACGGCAGCCCTTCTCCAGGCTGCTCAGCCCACCTGAGAGACCTCCAACCCGTCCCCGTCCTTCATAGCACCCCTCTAACCATCACGGCCAGTGACCACATGAACTACCAACCTCCGACACGTTTTGCATTCCTGCCCCCCAGCACGCCAGATGCTACCCAGTATCACTGCAGTATCAAGTCTGAGCATGCCAGTGGCCGTTCACCAGGCCCAGCTGCAGGACTCCACGTGGACTCAGGCGAAGGGTCCCCAGGACCTCTCCCTCCACAAGGTCCTTGGATGCGTCAGCTGGTGCTGGAGTTTTTGCGCTGGGATCCAGATGAGCTGCAGCTACAGAGGAGGATCAGTGCTCATCTCCAGCAGCAGCAGCTTCACGGGGAGCTCAGCACCTTCAGCCTCATGTGCCTCATGGCCGACCAGACACTGTTCTTCATCGTGGAGTGGGCACGCAGGTCCATGTTCTTCAAACAGCTTAAAGTAAGATTGTTGTTGTTTAAGTCACAAACCAAAAGGACAGTACCAGGTCAGACTTGAGTCCACGTCTCAGTCTAACAGAGCAAATAAAGTTAATTTACTTTCATCTCAAGTGTTCATCTGGGGGACTAGGGTTTATTTAGTGTGACTGAAGTGTAAAGCAGGTTGCTGTCAGTTCCCTCCAACTGGTGCTGGAAAGTAGAAAGTAATTTAATACATTTATTCAAAACAACTGTCCAACGTGAAGGCGACTATATTTGCCTGACAGCTGAGGTGACTCTCTGCGTACCAGCTACTGCAGCTCTGAAGAGTTCCTCTCAATAGCCAGTGTTTCTCTACAAGAGCGCAGTCTCCCCAGGATGAACGCTCTTGTAGAGAAACATTTGCAAAACCAGATATGCTCTCCTGCTCTCTCTCCATCCCCACTGATCCTAGATCTGCTCCACCTTCCTGCCTGGTAAAGGAAGGTTCTGGTGGCTGCTGTTGCAGGATGTGCTTGCTGATGGAGAATTCCATTCATCCTCTAATCCTGTTGAGGGTGGAGCCTATCCCAGCAGCCTTCCCCCTGGACAGGTCACCAGTCCATGGCAGGGCCAACACATAGAGACAGACAACCATTGGCTCTCCCAGCCACGCCTACGGTCAATTTAGAGTCTGGATTAACCTGGTCCCTCTTGATGTCTTTGGACTGTGGAGGAAGCTGGAGTACCAGAGAGAACCCAGCAGGAACAGGGAGAACATGGAGACTCACCCAGAAAGACCCCGTGCTGCAGCCGGGGCTCCACCCACAACCTTCTTGCTGGGGGGCCTCAGTGAGGACCACTGCTCCACCCTGCTGCCGGAGAGCAAAAGACATTTCTGTTATTTTGGTTGCGTGTTTGAAGGGTAGTCCACCGGCAGTGCATCCATATTTGACAACAGAGTTGAGCTTGACTGATGAATGCTCTTACTGTCCTCCTCAAGATGAAGTGTAAAGCAGGTTGCTGAGCTCAGATTGGGGGCAAGGCTCATGAAGTGATAAACTATATAAATAGTTTGACTTCCTTTCCTCTTTCTGCTCACAGGTGAATGATCAGATGAAGTTGTTGCACAGCTGCTGGAGTAAACTGCTGCTCCTGGACATGGTCTCCAGGCAGGTCCTGCGCAGAAGAGAGGGGAGTCTGCTCCTGGCCAGCGGGCAGGAGGTGAGTGGCAGCACCATATCCCAGTCACACAATGGCAAATGTGTGTTTATTGTGACTTCTCTCTGTTCTGTGAAACATTCAGCCTCCTGCTGTGTGGCCCATCTACCTCCACAGATGGCGATAGCACCAGCAGAGGCCCAGCTAGCACTGTTAGCATTCAAAGTATTTTCACAGCTTCTCCTCCAACAACTTATTAATTTCAATAAAAGTAACCACTATTCGACCTGTGTTAGCACCAATGACCTTGAAATAAGGCGGCCCGGTGGAGCAGTGGTCCTCCCTGTGGCCCCCCAGCAAGAAGGTTGTGGGTGGAGCCCCGGCTGCAGCACGGGGTCTTTCTGGGTGAGTCTCCATGTTCTCCCTGTTCCTGCTGGGTTCTCTCTGGTACTCCAGCTTCCTCCACAGTCCAAAGACATCAAGAGGGACCAGGTTAATCCAGACTCTAAATTGACCGTAGGCGTGGCTGGGAGAGCCAATGGTTGTCTGTCTCTATGTGTTGGCCCTGCCATGGACTGGTGACCTGTCCAGGGGGAAGGCTGCTGGGATAGGCTCCACCCCCACCACCCTCAACAGGAGAAGAGGGAGAACATGGATGGATGATGGATGGATGATGGATGGGTGGAGGGGTGGATGGAGGGGTGGATGGATGGATGGATGGAGGGGTGGGTGGGTGGAGGGAGGGGTGGATGGATGGATGGAGGGGTGGATTGATGGATGGAGGGGTGGGTGGATGGATGGATGGAGGGGTGGGTGGATGGAGGGAGGGATGGATGGAGGGGTGGGTGGGTGGATGAGTAGAAGCTTGAAATACCCTAACACATCAACACTGTGAGTGGCAGCAGTGTTTTGTCAGTGGAAATGCAGAGTGACAGACCTCCAGGGCACAAATGCTCCGAGCAGCTTAGGGAACTTGGTTCCTGCAGAGCGTCCGTCTTGAGGTGACATGTTTGAGGGGGACTCATCAGGGCTCGTCCCTAAAAGGCTGCACACAGCAGATGAGGAGTGGCTTTGGCGTCTGCAGCGTTGACTCTGTGGGGTTTTCCTGGCTGGAGCGATGGAGTCTGAACTTGTGTGTTAAGCTGACACTGTGTTTAGTGACCTAACCAAATCCTTAATCAAAAGGAGGAGGGGCACATACGTGTGACAGCTGTACTGTCTTCATCTAGCAGGTTTCTCATTTGTAAGACAGAATTACGTGTGCGTGTATTTGGGAGATAAAACTGCTTTGACTTTCATCAATTATGGTCATAAATTATGATCTTGCTTTGTATTCATGTCCTCTCCATTAAATGACGTTTCAGAGTTGTTCTGTTTTCTGTCTTTCATTTCCACTCAGTAGATAGAGAGAGAGAGACAGAATCATCAGGGAAAGCATTCAGTTCTATACTTTGTGCTCACGTGCCGGCCCTCCAGGGGTGCTGACTGGGAGGCTCCCGTCCAACCATCAGGACGTCAGCCTGCACTTTTCAGGGCTTTATCATCATCTGCCTTTTCTTTGAAAACTCGCGAGATCTCAGAACGCTGAGCATTTTCCTTCCATCATTTTGGGGGTTGTGGAGTGAATGAATATAATAATTAATTGCATATGTATCAAATCTAATGATAACGGGTGCGGTAACTGCTGCTTCCTGACCCCCAGATGCAGGTGTGTGCTCATTAACATTCATGATGCCATGTTGTGCTTCCTTGGGTCCAGGTGGAGCTGTCAGCTCTCGCCTCCCAAGCTGGTCCTGTTGTAGCCAGCTTGGTCCAGAGGGGACAGGAGCTGGTTGAGGAGCTCTTCTTTCTAAAGGTGGACTGCCAGGAGTTCGTTTGCATCAAATTCCTTGTCCTCTACGATCCAGGTTGGTGACAGATGCTGATCTTAAGCATGTGGCGATGACTGGCTTCATTCTGTGTGGTGATCGTTTGGATTCTCGGACCTCATGAAGCACACTTCTACTGCAAGTCTGTTTCCTGGTCAGTACCTGTGTTTGGACCATAAAGCAGCCAAAGGAGTCCCACCATAATGGCGAGGGACCAGTAAGACAGAACTGGGGTCTTGGTCTTCAGTATGAGAAGGCATCTTGAGGACCAGTATAGTTTATTTTCCTCTTCTGCAGAAATAAGATTTTAAAAAAAGATGATTGATTCGTCTATCCTGGGCTTCTGTAGGTCTGATATCATGGACTCCATGGGTGAGGACTGGAGCCCTGGGCCCTAAAGTGGCCCTGGCACATGCCACACTAACGATGAAGGGACCAGTGTGTACCTGAAAGAGCACAGATCCTCCTGAAGGAGTGCGTCTGTTTGTCCACTTTGTGGCCTGTCTGTCAGTCAAAGGTGCGCTTTGGGCTCTTTGAGGGCCAGTACTTCACTCCTAGGTAATAAATACACCTTTTAGGGAACATCTTTAAAAATGTACCTGTTAGCACAGAAGTTCCTCCATTTTGAGTGTTTGTGTTCAAGTCCCATCCCAAACTCTGCAGTTGTGTTAGCCAGCATGAACTAGCTGCTCTCTGCTGCTGGCAAAGGCAGATTCTCTGCTGAGCCGCACATCAGCACCCAGCCACGCAGAGGCTCGGACTCCTCACGACGTTTTCTCTTCTGTCAAGTTCGTTCATTTCCTCCTTGAAGTATACAGAAAGGAGCTGATTGGACCTGAGTGGTGATGGCTCCAAACATAGGGGTCAGAGCTCACGCTAAGCAAGTGAGAACACGGGGTTCTTAGCTGCAGGTTCACTCATGAAAACATAGTTACATTCTATTTCTCCCAGTAATGCAGCCTCAATTCTACACACCAGACCCTGAAGACATGAAGGGGAACTTGGCTGCGCTCCACAGGCTTCATTGTCTAATGGACTATCAATCATGAGAGTTTCTCAGACTCCAGAACATACACTTGTGTCTCC
Organism: Aulostomus chinensis; assembly: GCF_037954235.1. Taxonomy (NCBI): domain Eukaryota; kingdom Metazoa; phylum Chordata; class Actinopteri; order Syngnathiformes; family Aulostomidae; genus Aulostomus; species Aulostomus chinensis. The sequence continues at coordinate 25,362,411 of NC_141338.1, forward strand.
TGAGAGGTTTTGTGTTTCAGTTCAGCAGATTGTAGAAGTGTTTTTTCTGGGCCCTCTGCCATGCTGGGAGCTGTCCTGTGCAGCCAGACGTGCGTCCATTGGGTGATGACAGCACAGAAGAGAGGTGTGGCTCAACCAGTTATCATCTCGCTATGAACCCTCTGGCTTCTTTCTGTTGCTGTAAACCCATCATATTCATCGTGGGCGCTGCTCTGCAGCGACTGCATCAGAGTGCAACCAGCCAGGAAGCTTGCTCACACAGTCTTCGCTCACTGAAAGAACCCAGCAGCCTCATTTCACAACCCAAATTCTGTGTCAGCATGTCACTTGGGTTGTGCCGTTTGCTAACCAGCGAGCTCAGAATTTGTTGTTTGTAAGAGGAGCGTATAGGAAGGGTTAGGGTGGACAGTGAGGACTGTTGTGGTCACCCAGTGGCAAGCTTATACTTGGTAAACTGTTGTCTGTGAATCCCACCCTTCTGCATGCTAAAGGCATTTTCTGTGTTTTGCCAGCAGACCAATTTCCATAGTCATGGTGACTCAAGTGAGTGCTGAGTCTCATGATGCTCTCCTCTCTTTATTCTTTTTGTTCCTCTCCATGTGCACACTGAACAGATGTGGAGCAGCTGGAGGACCACCCATTCATAGAGAGGGTCCATGAGCAGACTGAAAGTGCTCTGCTGGACTACATGCAGCACCGTGGACGCTTGGCTCAGCTGCGCCTGTGTCTGTCAGAGTTACGCTCTCTCAGCACCCTGGCTGAAGACTACCTGTACAGCAAATATGTGAGCGGTGAGATGCCTGAGGACAGCCTGCTCGCAGAGATGCTCCATGGAGGTGCAGGTAGAGGGTGATTCTCTGCTGAGACCGACGTCTCTCCTGGTTTCACTCTTTAAGGTGCACCATCAGTATTGAAGCGGGAGCTGACTTGCATCCACTGGACCTGGGGCCGTCTCACTTCAGTCTGCGGCCATTCAGTCATGTAGCTCTCCATGCCAGTCATGTCAGACATGGTTATTTATCAAATATGAACCCGTTACCTGTAAACTAACCCTTGAACTTGTTCCGATGAACGTTTCCGCCTGCTAACACAGTTGGATGTAACCCACTAGACGAGGAACTAACACGTGGTCACAGCCGATGTCATGAATTCATCGTCAGCTCTGCTGTATTGCGCTTGTTTCCGTCCATCTGATGAATGTCGGCCTGCTTTCTCTTCATGTTTCATTATTGAGTTCCTTGATTATGACGTGGTGCTCCTCTCATTTTCTGACTTGGCCTTTTAATCTCAAGCGAAAAGCTCTAAAACTGATTGATGCAGTCCATTCTGTAGCATCCATAAAAATCCAAGGGTTATGGAGTTCAATAAAGGAAATTGTGTGTACTTAGCCATCTATTTGACAGCAATGAATTAATCTTTAATATTTTAATGAATTTATACTTTGAATCAGGATGGAACCAATATGGTTCCTTTCACAGGTGGGCTGTGGTCCCTCGGGTATATTCCCATCCAATGATTTCTTCTGCTACTGGGACTGCTCGCAGTAGCAGAAGTGTCCTTGCAGTCCGTCTGATCACCTGGGTGAGAACTCCTGCAGACATCATAAGGTGACTTTGTTGTTTGTTTGTTTGTTTGTATGCTTTTTGCGTTTCCCCATGTTTTATTTCTTCTCTGCTTGCTGCTGCATCCCTTCTGTCGCTCTGGGAGCTCCAGGCCACGACCACACACTTCCCGGTCGCATGTGAAGTTGCTGGCTGTTGCCTTTTCACTTTCCAGCGAGGACTTTCACCAGCAGAATGTAGCTATGGGAGGATCATGTGTGTGTGTGTGTGTGTGTGCGTAAAACTGCTCAGAGGCCGATTGTATGCACCCTCAGATAGGGAGATAAGACATAAGTCAGTGCTCTGTGTGTGGAGTTTCCATGTTCACCCTTCAGGTGCTCAGGGTTCCCCTCCATCAGAATCTTGTAGATCAAGGGTTCTGCTGAGGTGCCTCACCAAGGCACCGGCAGATGTGGACTTGGTCCCTGAGCACGGGACAGAGGGTTACAAGCAGTGCACACTTGTCTTTGTGTTTGTCTTACAACAACAATAAAGACTTCTTCTCTTCCTCTGCTATTCTGATTAATTTCATCCTGCAACTTCTGGAAGAATCCAAGCAGTTGTGTGTCCATGACATTTGAGCCTTGTCGTGATGAGAAGAGCATTATTGAGACATGAAAATAAAACTCATCTTGAATGTAACAAAAAAAATAATTGGCACATTTTGATTATAATAACTTGGAGTGTCAATTTTTGGTCATTTCAAGCATTCCTCTCAAAATCCAGGCTGAACATTTTGGAAACACTCAGTTTTGGTGCTTTCAAAAATGCAATAAATTACATTTGACAAAAACTATTACTTTCCACCTATTCGACATGCCGCACCTCTGAAAATCTGCTCAATGAAGACAGACAATGTTTGCCCAGAAGATTCAACCTTATAATATTCCTCACAAGTTAAACAGGAACGAAGAAGCAAAAGTACTTCCATGCCATCCATGTTTAAGGGACAAATCTGGTTCCAGTAAACGTGCGATAAGATGGCTCCTGTACAACGGAGTTTTTCTGTTGTGGTGGTGTTGACGTGGGAACACCAAGCCGACATGGGCACGTCTCCATGGTCCTGGGAGAGAGATCAACTTGGTGATTTAATTAGGAAAATGTCTCTTCATTCACACACACACACACACACACACACACACACAGACTACATGCAATGTAGTTTATTTATTAAAGCCAAGTAAAGTAAATTGAACCACACCTTCAATTTCTGTTCTAATTCTCGCTTAAAATATAGAAATTCAAGTGCTTTTGTGTGACCATTTTGCAAAATCTCAGGGCCTTGATCCCCCCCCCCATCAAAATTCACAAACTTTCAAGGATTTCAAAGACCTGCTGGAACCATTCATGGGTCTATTCTTGCTACCCAATGAAAAAGACCACCACAGATATCAGTTCATCCCCTTGTGAGTTCACAAATACCTGTTTTCATGACAGTGTTTGGATTTGAGGGCGTGCGCATTTAACGAGACCTGCTCAGAGTCACGGAGAGGTTGTGAGGAGGTGGCTGCAGTTCAGGTGTTGGAAGTCTCAGGTATTCCTTGTACACTGAATTGGCCGGTGGGTTACCTGAGGACCATTGGAGAGTCATCCTGGAATGCTGAGCATTAAAGTAGAAGTTGAAAATGGAGGACAGCATTTGCTCTGATTCTTGTGCTCTGATTGGCTGTCAGGTGCTTCGGGACAGGAGATGGGATCCTGCAGGATTTTGATGGGAACGTCATCTTTGAGGAGGTCCAGTCTGTTGAAGAGGCCGGTGAAGGGGACGGGTCTCAAAGTTGGTAGTTACGAGCAATGTTTGTCTATCAGGCACGAACTGTGTGTGATTGTGAGTGTGTGTGTGTGTGATTGTGAGTGTGTGTGTGTGTGTGGGGGGGGGGGCCCTTACCTCTCTCCAGCTATGAACTTAGTCCTCTCATCCTGGCTGGGAGTCGGCTGGCAAATCTTTGTATTCGTCATCACTCAACCAGCACAGCCGTCCGCTTCATCTTCCTGGACTGGCACCCAGCAGGCCTCCTCAGCAGCTCCTCCTCAGCAGGCCTCCTCAGCAGCTCCTCCCCAGCAGGCCTCCTCAGCAGCTCCTCCTCAGCAGCTCCTCCTCAACAGGCCTCCTCAGCAGGCCTCCTCAGCAGCTCCTCCTCAGCAGCTCCTCCTCAGCAGCTCCTCCTCAGCAGGCCTCCTCAGCAGCTCCTCCTCAACAGGCCTCCTCAGCAGCTCCTCCTCAACAGCTCCTCCTCAGCAGCTCCTCCTCAACAGGCCTCCTCAGCAGCTCCTCCCCAGCAGGCCTCCTCAGCAGCTCCTCCTCAGCAGCTCCTCCTCAGCAGCTCCTCCTCAGCAGCTCCTCCTCAACAGGCCTCCTCAGCAGGCCTCCTCAGCAGCTCCTCCTCAGCAGGCCTCCTCAGCAGCTCCTCCTCAGCAGCTCCTCCTCAGCAGCTCCTCCTCAACAGGCCTCCTCAGCAGCTCCTCCTCAGCAGCTCCTCCTCAGCAGGCCTCCTCAGCAGCTCCTCCTCAGCAGCTCCTCCTCAGCAGGCCTCCTCAGCAGCTCCTCCTCAGCAGCTCCTCCTCAGCAGCTCCTCCTCAGCAGGCCTCCTCAGCAGCTCCTCCTCAGCAGCTCCTCCTCAGCAGGCCTCCTCAGCAGCTCCTCCTCAACAGGCCTCCTCAGCAGCTCCTCCTCAGCAGCTCCTCCTCAGCAGCTCCTCCTCAGCAGCTCCTCCTCAGCAGGCCTCCTCAGCAGCTCCTCCTCAGCAGCTCCTCCTCAGCAGCTCCTCCTCAGCAGGCCTCAAAGCCTTCTGGTTGATGCCCCTGGGGTCTCAGTTTCCTCTTTCTTGGCAGCCTCTTGTTTCATTTCTCCCCTTGAGTTTGGGACAGTTTCAAATCTGAAATCTGACAGGTGTTGCTCGAGCACAAGGCTCAAGGTTGTCAAGGTATTAAATGGTGGAGCCAAAGTCTGCTCATGTGTGCCGTTGCAGAACGACGCTCTTGTCATTTGTCCAAAGTTATCAGGGAGTCTGACAAAACCCAACCACCTCACTCTTGTGAATCCACCGAGGCGCAGCTGCTCTGCAGCCTGTTGGATGTTGATATGTGACCCTGACAGGGTCATCAGTACGGATTATGAATATATGACAGTATTTGATAGTAAAACTCAACAAAAACTGTCACAGAAGCGGAGACGTGTGCCGAGTGCAACGGAAATAATGAAGCTGATGATGCAAGCACCCAGAGATGCAAGATGAATGTCAGCTTTGCTTTTAGGAAGCAGCTGTTCAGCAAACACAGCCCTGAATCCACCGTTATCATGTTTGGGATCGGGAGGCCCGTGGATGGTGAAGGGACTCATTTCCTGCTGCTTAAAGATTTGTTATCAGCCACTGAGATCCCACCAGTTGCACCTCGGGCCACCCACTCTTCTCTGATGAAGGGCTTAATCAACATAATGCACTCAGCTTGTCGTGTGGAGGCCCTCTATCTGATCGTGTCCAGCTCACTGGAGCCTGTTTCCTCACCGGCCTTGACATCCAGCTGGCATCAGGTTGGCATCCATCCTGTTCCAGAGCAAAACAAGGCAGCATGATCGAACCGCCTAGACCCAGAACCGGCCTCCTGATGGCATGAAGCAGGATCTGCTGGGCCAGCACACACAAGAAAAAAAAGGAGAAGAAATCCAACGAAATGTCAATCCTAACAACTTGCATGTGTGAGGTCATGGTAGAGACAAGCCGTCTCTCTGGGTTGGTTGGTGAGTGAAAGTGATGCTTTCGGCCCTTTATTTTCAGTGCCTGATTCTGTAGGTGGCGATGGCCCACATTCCAGTCTGACGACTTCATTTGAATTTGTTCACCACATCTATCAATCAATCTATCAATCAATCAATCAACTTTTATTCGTCCCTTGCGGGAAATCGCAATTACACACCCAATTGCCAGACACAACAAACACAAGGATCACACACAATTATTCCAGCTTGATCGTGATCATGGCACACATCAGAATAATACAAGCACATACGCGTTTGATTGTGTAGGCACGCTACACTTGAGCAGGCCGTTGTCCCAATGGAGGCAGGGCCAGAGTGATGCATTGCAGCTTGCACCGCGCCGCAGAGCCGGGGGGAGGGTAGGCTGCAGCCAAGGTCTTGGCGCTTGGGTTGGGGAGGAGGAGGAGTGCGACGGCTCTCACCAAGTCCCAACCCAGATAGTACTTGATCATGTACCCTAACTGACACTGTGAAGAGGGTTCTTGTTTTTCTTGTTTTCTGTTGGAGGAACATACCGAGTCCTGAGGTGGCCACAGTGTGAGGAAACTAGTGGGAATAAAAAGAAAATAAATGACAGGTTAAAAGGCCGCGGTGTCAGCTGCTGTTGTGAGTTGACACTGTGGCAGAAGCCGCCCCTTCAGCAGGCAGACCAGGGGCCTCATGTATCAACGAGGTTTACGCAAGAACAACTTGCGTACGCCAGGATCGACGCTCACGTTCAGGTGTATCAACGCGAGAAGTTCCTCGATTCTTGCTCTGTTTCACGCCAACTCTGGAGGTGGCGTAGAAGTTGACGGAAAGCCGATTCTTGCGTTAACTGCACTTTGGTCCGTTGGCGACACCCTGTGGTGGTGTTTGGTAACTGACATTATTTGACAACCACACATACATCGGGCACAAAAAAAGCCTTCCAGCGGGAGATGGCGGACCGTTCCGGGGTGAGTCAGTCGACCCTCAGCCTGGCCATGCCCTTGGTGGTGGACCTGATCATTGAACAATATTATATTAAATATTAAAGCGCAATTTGCAGCAATAGCCGGATTCTCTAATGTCTGCACTCATGTTGCCATAAAAGCGCCATCCCATGAGGAACACGCTTACGTTCATCGTAAGGGTTTCCACTCCATGAATGTGCAGATCATCGATGCGCAGAGGCTGGAGGGATGGACGCCGGTCCCGGCCGGGCAGCTGTCCTCGCACGTGTGAATTTCATTTCCACAGTGTGAATGGTTAAGAAGCTACTACACGATTCATGAAGCCACATGAATTTATTTTGTCCACGAAATGTTCCAGAACATTTATCAGGCAGTCGAGCCACTCATTGATCCACGTTATGTCCTCCTACGACTGCAGGACCGCCTGTGCGAGGACCCTCCCACTGGATCTGTGTGGGCCAGAGGACGCGCCACTGGGTCCGGGTGGGCTGGAGGACCATCCGCCGCTTGTAGGCCTGGTGCTGGGGCCGGGGGACGGGGGACGGGGGACGGGCTGGCCCGAATGTCGCTTGCCCTGGCGGATGACTCTGAGCCGGCGGGCGGGCTGGCGTGGGAGCCGGCAGGGGTGCTGCACGTCGGCAGCATGTCTGACGGATCAATTTCTATGAAACATATTGGTTTATTTAATGTCTGATTCTGTGTATTTGTTGCCTTTCCATCTGTGGCAAAGCAGGTGGAAATGTTGCTAAGAAATGGAGTTGCCACTGACCCTCCAGGCTCTCGGAGTCAGCGTGGGTGGTGGCGACAATCCCCCCCAAAGAGGTGCTGCCCGTGACTGCCGCCACCCACTGCTCAAACTCCGTCAGGTGCCCCTCTCCCTGACCCCCATCTGTCTGGCCGGCACTCCTCTGGAGGGCAGCTGTACGCCGCTTGAGCTCCACCTTGAGGTCCTGTTAGTGCCATTTTCCATGTTGTTATTTCAATTTAGAGTGAAGCCAGTTGATGATTGCAGTTGTTCATTTAGTGATTGTGCAGTGTTGAATGTAGTCCTACTTTAGCTTGCATTGTTCAGGAAGTTAGAATTGCAGACATGCATTAGAAACAGAGAGGAAATCTTTCAGAGCGCCAGCAGAGGTGCAAGCTGATGACGTAGTGATGCTGGCGCAGGTTTAGAGAGGAAAACTGAGCTTTGTATCACTTTGATGTTCAGTAAAGGAGGAGCCAACACTTTTCTACCGTCGTCATCAAACCTCAAACACGTAGTGACTCGTTCTTTCCGTCATTAGAAGAGGTTCAGATGTATGAACATGATGATAAACAACACTGCTGATGAGAAGGGAACTTTAGCCAATAACAGGTCCCACCACTGTTTTCATCTCTGCGGGGGGCGTGGCTCTGAACCCACCTCGTTCACCCTCTCACTTCTTCTCCACTCTCAACGTTCAGTGTTCATCCTGACACCACTGGACAGGCTGACCAACAGAATCTGCTGTCTCTCCTCCACCTCTCCTACCAGCACCTCCAGCTCCACGCCGTGAACCTCTTTTTCTTTGACATTATTTTGAGAGCGCCGACAGCAGAGACCCTCTTTAAATGAATTTGCGTATTTATAGGTGGGCGTAACAGGGGCGGGCCCAGTCCTCCGACATCTGCGCTCAATTCCACGCTGATTGGGATGTATCAAGGAAACGTGCATGGATTCCGGCACCTGCACAGATTGAGACATGCAGATTTTTTTGTGCGTACGCAACTCTCTCTCTCTTCTCGCAACTGCAAGTTTTTAGTATGAGATCCTTCCAAGTATTGATACATGAGGCCCCTGGTCATTGCCTGGGGCAACATGAGGTAAGGGGGGCGCTGGCAAGTGACCACCAAACATTTTTGTCCTTGTCGTCCTCCTCCTCCTCTTATCTGGTCCAGGTCGTGGGGGCAGCAGCCTCAGCAAGGAAGCCCAGACTGTCCTCTCCCCAGCCACTTCCACCAGCTCTTCTGGGGGCCAGCAGCCTTACAGCCACAGCTCACAATGGCCGCCTAGACAATGGCAGAGCGGAACATGGTCCGTTTGGACTCAGTGTCCCCCAGTGGCCAATGCAGTCAAAGCTCTACTCGAGGTGGGAGTTGAAGATCATTCTGACAGGTTCTTCTGCCAGGCGTTCCCAGCAAACCCTCACTACTCATTTGGGCCTGCTGGGTCTGCGCGGCGTCTTCCCCTGCCACCTGATCCAACTCAGTACCAGATGGTGATCAGCTGACAGCTCAGCTCCTCTCTTCACCCGAGTGTCCAGGACATACAGCCACAAGTCAGATGATACGACTATAAAATCAATCATAGACCTACGACCTAGGATGTCCTGGTGCCACGTGCACTGATGGACATCCTTATGTTTGAACATGGTGTTAGTTATGGACAAACAGAAGTCCAATAACTGAGCACCACTCTGGTTCAGGTTGGGCCTGCTGTTCCTCCCAGTCACGTCCCTCCAGGTCATGCTGTCATTGCCCACGTGAGCACTGAAGTCCCCCAGTAGGACAATGGAGGACTCCAAGAAAGGTGGGTACTCTGAACTGCTGTTTGGTGCATGTGCACAGACAACAGTCAGGACCCATTCCCCAAACTGAAGGCGCAGGGAAGCAGCCCTGTTGTCCACCGGGGTAAACCCCAACAAACAGGCAGAGAGACTAGGGGCTAACAAAAAGCCCACCCCGGCAATCCACCTCCCGCCCAGAACAACTCCAGTGAAGGAGAGAGTCCTACCCCTCCCAAGGAGTTGCGTTCCGGACCCACAGCTTTGTGTGGAGGTGAGGCTGGCTATATCTAGCCGGTAATGCTCAACCTCTTCCACCAGCTCCGGCTCCTTGCCAGCCAGAGGTTACATTTTCTGTTGTTATATTATTATTTTCCTTGTGAGTTCTAACTATATATATACAATATATACATATCATTCATTTAAAAGGCGCCCTCACATTTGCAAGTTTGGACAATTATGTTTGGGTTGGGGCATCACAACGAACACCCCTGCATCTAAACTGTATTTGTTTTAGCCCATCACAACTTCCAATCAGCACGCTAATGCTGTGACGAAACAGTGCGTCACTGTGACGAAACAGTGCGTCACTGTGACGAAACAGTGCGTCACTGTGACGAAACAGTGCGTCACTGTGACGAAACAGTGCGTCACTGTGACGAAACAGTGCGTCACTGTGACGAAACAGTGCGTCACTGTGACGAAACAGTGCGTCACTGTTTCGCTGTGTCCAGCAAGAGAAACTCCTCTGGTGCACAGGGAAGAAAGAGAAGAAGAGGAAAAACAGGAGAAACACAGAGGCGATTGCTTGATAAGTTTGCAATCGCTAGGCTAGCTATATATTCTTTTAGCTTGCTAAGCTAGCTAAAAAAAAACCCAAACGTTTCATGACAGGACAAATCACTGGTGCAAGGTCAATTAAAAGGAGTTCCTAGTAAAAATCTTGCCTGGGGCACCAAATTGCTGCACTGTGTTGTATCTTCAACTCAGCGACATCGTTGTTGTGCAGGGTCCAACCCACAGCTCATGCTGGCAGCTGGATTATAGATTAGATACAATAAGATTAGATCAAATTAGATAAAGAGGCGGCCCGGTGGAGCAGTGGTCCTCACTGTGGCCCCCATCAAGAAGGTTGTGGGTGGAGTCCCGGCTGCAGCACGGGGTCTTTCTGTGTGAGTCTCCATGTTCTCCCTGTTCCTGCTGGGTTCTCTCTGGTACTCCAGCTTCCTCCACAGTCCAAAGACATCAAGAGGGACCAGGTTAATCCAGACTCTAAATTGACCGTAGGCCTGGCTGGGAGAGCCAATGGTTGTCTGTCTCTATGTGTTGGCCCTGCCATGGACTGGTGACCTGTCCAGGGTGAAGGCTGCTGGGATAGGCTCCACCCCCACCACCCTCAACAGGAGGAGAGGGAGAAGATGGATGGATGGACAACAGAAGCCGCCTCCTCCCTCTGGGAAGAAGAGGAGGAGGGAGAAGGAGGAGGATCGCACACCTGGTCAGCCCAGACAGATGGAGACCGCTGGCCTGCTCCATGTGATACATGAATAAAAGTGAGTGACTGATTTATGCTGCTGCCTCCTGTGCTCCAACCCTCACATGACGACAGCTCACTGTTGGCAGTATTTGTAATGAAAGAATGTTGTGCATTTCTGAACGTTGACAGTTGAATCAGGTGTTGGAGCACAGACTGACTACATGTCTGTCTGTTTGAGGCCTAAAAGTCTCCTGAGCACGAGCAAAGGGCAGGTCAGCCTTCTGCACTTGTAAAGTAAATACAACTTTATGAACTGGAGCAGTAAACGTCTTCTCCCCGCCACACTCAGGCTGCACCCCAGCCCCTGAAAAGACTGAGTCAGGACTTGTCCACTACCACCATTGTTTCATGCTAGCCAAGCAGTTTGGTCTCAGCAGGCAAAAAAACAACAACAAAAAACCCAATAACAATAAAACTACAACAATAAAATGAAAACAATTGTTTTTGAGACATGTTCTTGGCAAAATTATGCAAATGAAAATGTAAATGTACTGCAATTGGACAAAAATGAAGGGGCAACTGTATCTTAGAGGAAAGAAGTAAATTTGCTGTCATTCTACATCACCAACAACCCACCATCCCACTGGCAGAGGGGACCGCGAATCCACATCACCAGGCTGAGAATCTCAAACGGTGTAACGCCACCCAGAGGACAGACGTTTGTCAGCTACTGCTGGTTGAGTCAGGAAACTCTCGCTCCCCCTTTCTCTTTCTCTCTCTTTATCTCTCTCTTACTCTCTCTCTTTCTCTCTCTCTCTCTCTTTCTCTCTCCCTCTCTTTCTCTCTCTCTTGCTCCCTCTTTCTCTCCCTAACTCTCTTTCTCTCTCTTTTTATCTCTCTTTCTCTCTCCCTCTGTCTTTCTCTCTCTCTTTCTCTCTATCTCTCGCTCTCTCTCTTTCTCTCTCCCTCTGTCTTTCTCTCTCTCTTTCTCTCTATCTCTCGCTCTCTCTCTTTCTCTCCCTCTCTTTATCTCTCTTTTTTCTCTCTCTTTATGGCTCTAATTTGAATTTGCTCCGCTCTCGTGCTGACTCACTCCGGTCCAGTAGGTGGCGGTAAATCCAACCAGCCGCCAATTTACGCCTGAAGAAAACAAAGAAGCAAAGAGAAGTTCTTCTACTTCCGGAAAAATTGTAACGTCATTATCAAGATGGCAACATTGAGCGTGAGCCGGCCGCCGTTCGGGGGGTTCAGTTTTGACAACTGCAGAAGGTAAGAGCTTCCCAGGGGTCAGACTGAGTTAGTTAGCTTATAGATGACAACGTCTTTTACCATCTGGACTTGGATGCGCGGTGTATCGACTTCCATCGATGCTTCGGGCTTCTGCCCAATGACTCAGCCATTCCGCCCGCTAGCATCGACGTTAGTCCTGCATCACGAGGAGTCAAAGGCAGACCCCAGTCCCCCAAACTGCGCCTAGAAACCTGGGAACTGACAAATTTCATGTGACTGCCCAGTGAGCGGATAGTGGGTGGCATCACGGATGGAGTCCCCGTTGTGTTGTTAGCATTAGCATTTAGCCTTGATCCCTCAGCTTGTAGCATCCCCATTCTATCCACGAAGGGCCGAGTCATCCGGAGGTTCCCCAGCTGGTCGAGCCCTCCTCTCCTCCGTGTAGCATCTCTTGCACCAGTTTCAGGCTCTGCCGCGGTCGGGCTGCTTATGGACTGCGTTGCATTTGGCGGCTGGGCTTTTCTTCTCTCAGCTCTCACCAGCCTGTTTTTTAAGGTCCGCATCACAAGTCTGATCCCTAGTTCTCAGACTATGTACAACATTAAGAAATAAAGTGGGATATTGTTAAACTATATCGATGTTAACCTCCTCATTTACTGTCTACTGCTCATAAAATGATTTTAGGGGAGTGTTGGTGGGGTCTATTTTTTTTTCACTGTAACTGATTTGTGCTTTTACAGAAATGCAGCTTTGGAAGTCCAAGCTAAAAAAGACTGCTGCACTTTGCCTGCTGCTCGTAAAACTGGAACCACCATCTGTGGTGTTGTCTTCAAGGTGGGTGACAAACTAGTGATCAGGGACCTGGCGCACAAGCACCATGGTCAATTTTCATGTTGAGTACGAGCCAGGTGAACGCTGAAAAGAGTGTCTCATATTCACGTGTTGTCATCAGTTCTGCAGGACATTCAAAGATCCCATCCAAATGCACTTCCAACTAAAGTCCACAGGTTTTTCTTATTTTCTAGAAATCCAGTTAGAGTTTGTGTCACATATTGATGGAGTTCTACAAGAAAAGAGGCTCAGCAGATTGTAAAAGCCTTGGTGTGTATGTGGTAATAAGTCGTCGTCCTCCTTCTCCTCTTATCCGGTTGGTCCGGGTCGCGGGGGCAGCAGCCTCAGCAAGGAAGCCCAGACTGTCCTCTCCCAGCCACGTCCCCCAGCTCTTACGGGGGAATCCTGAGGCGTTCCCAGGCAGCTGAGAGATATAATCCCTCCAGCGTGTCCTGGGCCGGCCCCGAGGCCTCCTCCCGGTCAGACATGCCTGGAACACCTCCTGAGGGAGGCGTCCTCTCCAGATGCCTGAACCACCTCCACTGACTCCTCCACATGGAGGAGCAGCAGCTCTACTCTGAGTCCCTCCTGAATGACTGAGCTTCTCACCCTGTCTCTAAGGGAGAGTCCAGCCTCCCTGAGGAGGAAACTCATTTCAGTCCCTTGTATTCAGGATCTTGTTCTTTCAGTCATTACCCAGAGCTCATGACCACAGGTGAGGGTTGGGACGTAGATTGACAGGTAAATGGAGAGCCTCACCTTTTGGCTAAGCTCCCTCTTTACCATAACAGACTGGTTTAGCGCCAGCATCACATTCTGTGTTATAAACTGTTTTCTTGTCTGTAACAACATCTCCTGCACGTCTGTCCCTCCTGGTGAGGGATCCTCCTCCCCTGTTTTTTCGGAGAGGCTTGCAGTCTTCGCCTCCTTGCCTGTCTGCGTTGAAATATCAAGCGCACCATAAGGACGTTATTTATTTGATGACATCGCTCTGGTCTGGCGTATTGGGACTGTCGTAGTTGTTGTTGATGTTGGAGGCGCAGCCAAAGTCGTGCGAGGGCAGCAAAGTGAATCCGCGGCTCCATGGTTGATGGTAACTTCTTTGCTGCGACCAAAACAAATACACCGCCAGAGCACTTCCGACGCGGCTACGTCAGACGCACGCTCATCCACAAGCCAATCAATGACGGGCGCAGACCTTGCAGTTAATGGCGTCATGACGTAGGTCGCTCCTTTGGTCCGCCTTCATAACAGCAGTGAGAAAGTGAACTTAACTGGACCCTATGAAAACAATGCAACAACAAGAAAAAGTCCGGACCTCGGACCGGACCGTTAGGTGAGGGAGCGCTCTGAGAGTGCACACACCCTGGATGATGTCTTGTTTCCCTGTGCAGCACGGCGTCGTCCTGGGAGCTGACACCAGAGCCACTGAGGGTATGGTGGTGGCTGACAAGAACTGCTCCAAGATCCACTACATTGCCTCCAACATCTTGTAAGTGACAGGAACCTGCTTCCTCATGACGACGCACAATCGTGGTTAGGGTGACGCCTTCTAAGAGGGAGTCTGAATGAGCTCCAGTCACCAGTTTCCCTCATGGCCTCTCCTTGAGTGTGCTGCATGTGATGCCTTCCACTGATTGTGTACCTGTGATTATCCAGCTGTTGTGGAGCAGGAACAGCTGCAGACACAGAGATGACCACTCAGATTATCTCCTCCAACCTGGAGCTGCACGCCCTTTCGACCGGCAGAGTTCCACGCGTGGCCACTGCCAACCGCATGCTGAAGCAGATGCTCTTCAGGTACGCAGCTGAGGACGTCAAGATGCCAAACTCTGCTTGTCTAGACTTTATGGACAAGCAGAGACTTTTTATAGTTACTGTAAAAGTGTGTTTGTCTTTAGGTACCAGGGTTACATCGGAGCTGCTCTGGTCCTGGGTGGAGTGGACTGCAATGGTCCTCATCTTTACAGTATCTACCCTCATGGCTCCACTGATAAGCTGCCCTACGTCACCATGGGTCAGGCTCAACACTCTGCACACACGGCCAGCAGACTCAGAATCACATTGACTGGCCAAGTTAGAAAAAACAAGGAATTTGGGGAGGGTTGAGAAGAACAATAGACATTTAGTGGGATGTAGGAACCAGGAGCCAGCCCTAATTCACACTGCTAAAACCACGTGGCTCCCACCAGCAGGGCTTCATGCTGAGTCAGACTGATGAGTCATCAGCTGGATGATGTCACTGAGCAGCTTTTGTCTTCTTCTGTGAAGGCTCTGGATCCCTGGCTGCCATGGCAGTGTTTGAGGACCGGTTCAAGCCCGACATGGAGGTGGGTCCTCCTGGTACTGAGAGTGTGGTGTTAACACTGTTACACTCCCACACAAGCTGGTGTGCTTTGGTCACTGTCGCCTCATCGTTGTGTGTGTTTGATGAAAGGAGGAGGAGGCCAAGCGTCTGGTGCGTGACGCCATTGCTGCAGGGATCTTCAATGACCTGGGCTCTGGCAGCAACATCGACCTGTGTGTCATCACCAAGGGCAAGGTGGACTACATCCGACCCCATGACGAGGCCAACAAGAAGGGCATCAGGTCAGAACGGCACTGCTTTACCCTGTCATTGTCTTCAGTCCTAGAAGGTGAAAGGTCAAACCGTGGCCTGTTCAGCCAAGTGGTGGTCAGCGTGTCCATGATGTGACGTCCTGATATTAAATTCTCACCTGCAGTTCTGTTGGTGGTCTCAGTCGTATTGGTTGGGACAAGGTACCACTACACTGTTGAGAGTGGTTTTACTGCCATCTTATTGACTGGGATACTCGTTTGATGACAGCTTAAAACACAATGAACTTCTTTTGTATTCAGAGAAAAAAAACGTTCAATTTTCATGAATTCCTGGGTCAGATGTGTCCAAGGTGGGATGAGGGCCGGGGAGCGCGGGAGGAAGTGCTGATGCATTCATTGGTCGTACAAAAACGTAGCCTCAGAGGAACAAGTGAGCCACCTTCCTGCCATAGTTACAATGGCGGAGGTTTGAGCTGCGCTTCCCGCACGGGAGCCCGGCGTTCAAAGCTCCATCCATCCATCGTCGTCTTCCGCTTATTCCTACACATTAAGGGTCGCAGGGCTGGAGCCTATCCCAGCATCTAAGGGCAAGAGGCGGGGTTCACCCTGGACAGGTCACCAGTCCATCACAGGGCCAACACAGAGAGACAGACAACCATTCACACTCACATTCATACCTACGGTCAATTTAGAGTCTGGATTAACCTGGTCCCTCTTGATGTCTTTGGACTGTGGAGGAAGCTGGAGTACCAGAGAGAACCCAGCAGGAACAGGGAGAACATGGAGACTCACCCAGAAAGACCCCGTGCTGCAGCCGGGGCTCCACCCACAACCTTCTTGCTGGGGGGCCACAGTGCTGACCACTGCACCACCGTGCGGCCCCGTTCGAAGCTCACTGGAACTAAATGTCCATTGTGTTGTTTGCTCCTTTTTTAATGGTCAGAAGAGAGCCAACGCCACATCAACGTGACCTAAACTAGACGTGGATCCAGCTCTCTCGTATGGAAGCGCCACCTAACCGATCGGCCGTTGATGTCTGCTGTAGAAAGCGGCAATGAATCAGTCATCAATTTTCCTACTGTCAGTGAATGTATCAGCACCTCCCCTTATTTTCAACAAGTCAACTCTTCCCTGGCTCCAGTACTCCTTCTGCACAAGTATTCATTATTTACTCGTGTTTAGTCGTAGTAGTTTTCAGCTCCGGTGCTGATGGATGGAAATATTTCATGAATTTCTTTGCTTTTCCCAGTGCAGTGTTGTGATGCCCCTTGGTGGCACACAGACCTGTAAATGCACCTGCTTTGCTTGGTGCTGGTGAACAGAATTTAGAAGCTACTTGATTTTTCTACACACAGCATGAGAACTAGCTGCTAGCTAAAGGGTCTGTTTGAGAGAACCCAGGGTGAAACTGTAGAGCCCAGCTGAGTTCAACTGAAGTGCTATCAGTGGATGACTTCTTTTGTTGCTTGTTTTGCCTGAAGAGTAAGTGAGCATGAAGCCTTGCCACTGTGAGTACAGACGAAGCCGCCACCTCTCACTCGTCTCTGTGTGCTACTAACCAGTGTTCTCCTCTGGCTTGCTCAGTTTGTGGTAGAGAGCTAACGCTGAGCTGAGACGGCGTGCTGTGCTGATGACCCTAGAATCTTAGACGTGTGAAACCACATGGAACAATTCCTCAACAGTTACTTGCGATACTGACATGAGTTGTGTTCCTCCCTGGTGTAGAACTGGTGACTACAACTACAAAAGAGGAACCACGGGGGTCCTGACCAAGGTGGTGACCCCTCTGACCCTGGACCTGGTGGAGGAGACTGTCCAGACCATGGACACCTCCTAAAATACTTTTCTTTCTGTACAATTTTCTCGTTTACAATAAACATATTTAGAATTGCTACCTGTCTTTGGTTTGGTTTTCTTGCGGTTGGCAGGTCAGCGTCATGTCAGGACTGTTTGCGTGAAGTGTTGGTGTCTCCACCAGCGCCGCGTGCTCACGTGCAGGTTGACGCAAGTGAAGCTGTCCGTTACTGCAACAATTTCTTCAGTGAGACACGAGCCCTGAACCTGGGGACCTTTGACCTTTGGCTCGGCGTCTGGATTCTTTTTTTTGGAGCATTGTTAAGCAATTGTCCTCCAATGTGATGAAGTCTTGTGGTCCTCGTGATGTACGGCAGACAAACCAGGTGTTCGCTCTCAGGTTTCTCACTAAACATGTTTCTACAGGTGCTGGTAACCCTGCAGCCCACACATGCAAAGAAATCAAACCTTAAACGTAGAGAAATTGTCTGATCGAATGGAGTGATAGGGAAAAGTATTGAACACTCATAATGGAGAAACTCGCCGCCTGCGTTGCTCGGGTGGGATTTTGGTCCGTTCTTCCACACCAAGGGTCTCCCAGTCTTGAAGATTCGGGGGGCCTCTCCTAGGAGCTCTGACCGTTCTTTCCATAGATTCTCGACTGGATCGCGTCAGGTGACTGGTGGGCCGGTCTCGCAGCTTCGTTTGCCTCTCCGACACCAAGCGAGGGTTTCCGAGGCTGTTTGGGATCATCGTCTTGGTGAAACCTCCACCCTCGTTTCATCTTCGTCCTCCTGGTAGACGGCAGCAGATTTAGTCAAGAACGTCTCTCATTCATCTGTCCTTCAGTCATATCAGGTTTGCCAGTGCCATATGCTGAAGAACGGCCCCCCACCTGGTGCTCCCACCTCCACACGCCCCTGTTGGGGATGTGTTTCTGGGGTGACGTGCAGTGCCATCACCCTCCAAACATTGGCCTTCATCTATCAAATGAACGTCCAACAGAACACAAACATGAAACGTACGTACATTCATTTCCACGCGAGCTGTGGCATTTATCAATTTGAACGTGAGCGTCTTCTGTGAGAAACTCTTAGGTCTGAGTTTGCGTACACAGTTTTAGATTTTGATGTGAGGTGACTTGTGGTTGATGGACAGGTATTGGGAGTTGTTTTAACAGCAGATGTGTCACTGATGAAGATTCAATTTGAACTGGTGCTTTTAGTAGGCACAGGTGGACAAACAATCCTGTATTATTATTAATTATTGTATCAACAGATCCGTGACGTGACTGGTGGAACTTTAGTCAGTCGCCTATTCAAACCAGAGCTTTGGCTGTGAGGCGTTCAGGCTCAGCGATGGCAGATCTGGCTCTGCTAGAGGACCTGAACGCGCGCATCAGCTGAGAGAGGGTTTTCAGGACCGCCAATATTTATTCCAGGAGAGTGATGAGTGGTTCATGGGTCGTTTTCATCTCCCTAGGCATCTCCTCCTGGAGTGATGCCACAACCTAGAACCCCAGTTAAGGAGAGAAACCTGGCGTTCCAACGCATTCAGGCGGGACAGTTTCTTCCTGACTTTATGGCAAATAAAACAGGTTTTAACTTAAGTGAGTAAAACTGAGTTGCATCAAATGTTTGAACACAGATGTTGAAATCGGAACATTCGGACCTCTTCCGTTGCTCCTTGTGAGGAGCACCAGGTCTTGGCTGGTTTATGGTGAAATGTGTCCACTTCCGGATGACGGCCCAGCAGGTACCGGAACATTGAGAAGTTCAGAACCAACCAGTTCTGGAACCACCGCCATCAGTGTGTTTTGCAACAGTAAGGCTGAGGGTCCGAGGAGAGCTTTGCTTCAGCCCATCATGAGACATCAATGATGCTAACGATGACGCTAACGAGCACTGCCTCCGACCGACCGATGGTTCCAGCTGCTGTCTTGCCTTTCTGCGCCTCCATTTCTTCATGTGTTCCTTTGTTTTTCCCAGCGTCGTTCCATTTTCAACAATGTATGGACGTCTAAGGTTTGATTTCTTGGCATGTGTGGGTTGCAGCCCACATCCGGTGAAAATCTCATGTCCAAAGCACCTTTGGAAAAGTATTTGCTGAGAAAATGTTGATGTGTTCAATACTAATTCTAGCTGTTGTATACTGACATTAGAGAACAAAGAGATGGGAGGAGACAACAAATCAGGTGTGGAAGTGCTGGAATATTCTGACTCCCAACTGCGGGGGTCCTGTATTGAATTCAGTATCAAGTCCTTCTCCTCACATCTAAAGCCCTCCATAACCTGGCCCCCCAGTACCTGGCCCCCCACCCCTCCCCTGTGCGACGCCCTTCCTCAGCTCTTCTTCTGTCTGTCCCCACTTTCAAACTGACCACCGTGGGGCCAGAGCCCTCAGCTGCTCTGCCCCCACATCCGTCTGCTTGACTCCACTGGATGGTTCAAAGCACAGCTCCTAACCCACCCGTGAAGACTCGCCTTTCATTTTCTGTCTTTTATTTTTTCATTTTGCTATCTTGTATGGGAGGGTGTCCTTGGGTGCTCCGCAAGGTGGCCACAAATAAAATGTATCACTCTGATTATTATTGTTATATTCAGCTTTGACCCTGAAGACAACCCGTGTCGTCACCATGGAGCCGGCCAGAGAGAACTGATTCATCCAGGAGCACTCACTGGGCTGGATGTGGCCCATGGGCCAGATGTTGATCATCTATGTTCACGTACCTCAGCTGGAGAAAACCACATTTAAGAGGGTGGAGCCGGACATGAGTGACAGGTGGATCAGAGTCCTGGTTTACTAATTGTATTTCAACTGGAGGAAAGCTCAGGGAACTGAAGGAATAGACTCAAAGATTCCTGCACCATCATGGCTGTTCTTTTAGTGATAGGGTGCCCCCTGTTGACCATCGGATAGAATGCAGGTTTAAGTCACATGATGTTACAGTCAGAGTTTTGTTGCACTCAGAACTTTAACAGCAGAATTAAGTGCATTGAAGGAAATTGTTAAGTCAGGTGGTTTGGCCACATCCGTTTGACCCGGAGGAATTAACGGTGCCACTCTGGAGAACCGAATCATTCTTGGGTAGATTCTGCTGATTTAAGGGAAGTTCTACTGAAGTACAGTCATTTTTATGTCTGGTAGAAATGATCAAATGAACGCATTTATTTATTTCTTCGTTGACACCAAAAGGAACATACAAAAATGTAAAAAGACAAATTGTTCCTTTAAAGTGTTTAGTTGTGCTTCCCTGAGCCACTTTGACATTCAACTCTACTTAATTCCAAAGAAATGATCCATGTAGGGTCGTGCACTCGTAGCAGTTCATGTCTTTTTCTTCAGAGGAGGATTTGTGGTTCCCCTCAAGGTTAAACCAGGTGAAACAAGGAACACCGTACATGTCTGGAGACGCAGGATCACAGTGGCGCTCTCCTCCTCTGCCTCTGGTCCCGCTCAGCCGTGAATGAATACATCAAGAAGAATTCCCATGCTTGTTCTGGTGGCCCATGACCCTCTAGGACAGGGGCGTCAAACTGGTCCGGTGAACGGCACCCCTGCTCTAGGACCTCCTGCCGAGGAGCAGGCAGCCTGGGGGTGTCATGCGCTGGACCAGCATCACCCAGCTGGGACCGGTGGCTGCAGGAGGGCTCATCAACCAGGAGGAAAACACCCAGAGGAGAGGGTGAACGCTGCTGCTCTTGTTGCTATGCTGGGTTTCCCTCACGACACGTCGGCCATTTTATTAAAAGTATTCAGGATCTTTGAAGCATTTTAGTATTTCACAAATGTCATCCCAGATATTAGAATGTTTCCAGAACAAAAGGACGCACAGTTGAATAATGACCACGTTTATACATAACCATCATTTATAGACAGTCACAGGAAGTGGAAATATCATCATTGCAGGTCTCCCTGAATCCTAGACCTGCATTTCTCGTGTCATCAGGGTCCATTTTGGCAGATCAGAAAAATGACAGCAGGTCTGACACAAATTGCAGAAGTTGGTGGTTTCTGGTGAACTGCATGCGTGTGCTGAGGTGCAGCACCACCTCAGAGACGGGATGGACGCTCGAGGGGTTTCCTGGGACGCCAACCTAGTCAACTTCCACATATTGGTTGTTTACAGATTCGGACATGGAAGCCATGTAAGAAAGGTCATCCTTTGAGTAACACTCATTTATTGAGATATGACAGCTTTTTCATCTCAGGGTTGTTTTTTATAAAATGATTTTACTACAAAAGAGGAAGAGTTGAGCTGGTGGAACAATGGCAGAAGAACTGAAGCAAACAATCTGAGCCCACGTGTGTACAAGACAGCGTGAAGGGTGTGTATTAATACTTTCACATCAACATTTCTCACGAGCACAAGCTGTCATTAACAAATGGGTTCTAATTAAAAATTCTACAGGCTCGGCCACCCTGGAACAGGCTTTGATGGCAACATTCTAATGTAGCTATCAAATACACTTTCACGGCATCTCCTCTCCATGATGATGTCGACAGTTTCACAGTAGCGGTGGTCCCCACACACACACACACACACACACACACACACACACACACACACACACACACACGCGTAGGATCACAAAGGCCAATCTGGTTTTCTACATCACATTTGAATCCCAAAGATAAGAAAGTCATGAGGTGATGAGCTTGAGACAGAGAGCCAGAGACAAGTTCCCAGCCACAGGCTTGCTTCCTTGCAGGGGATAGACAGAAATATGAGTGCAGCAAAATGAATATT
Source organism: Aulostomus chinensis (assembly GCF_037954235.1). Lineage (NCBI taxonomy): Eukaryota > Metazoa > Chordata > Actinopteri > Syngnathiformes > Aulostomidae > Aulostomus > Aulostomus chinensis. Next base: position 25,383,870 of record NC_141338.1, read on the forward strand.
CAGGCGAAGCTGCAAGCCTGGTGACAACGATAGAGGAGGAGTGTTCAGTGCTCGGCTCCACTGCACACACTTCACCTGACACATGGGCCATGACTTTGGACTTCAACCCTGGTGAAGTTATGCAAAAAGACACAAATAACTTCCTTTAGCAAAAGAGATGCGCATTAATGCAGTCACCTCTCACCCTTCCACCTCACATCCCCCATGGAAGAGAGGAACTGGACGCGTTCACATCCCTGTCCACTGCTTTGAGTCTCTCTGGTGTCTCCAGGTGAGATGAGGGGACGCTCACGGTTCCTGCCAGATCAGGCAGAACAACGCTGGCTTGCAGCAGAGACGGTGCTCAGGTGCTGGATGTCCACAAGTGCATCTGTTTGGCGATTTGCAGCACAAAGACGATGTCCGGCCGCTGGTCTGGGTCCGGGTTGATGCACATGCTAACCAGTTCCCGGAGCTGTGAACACAAGCCTTTATTGGAGGGCACAACAGTCCAGTAAATGGTACCTGTCACTAAAACCCACCTTCAATATTGAACTAGACAAACCTGGCACCCCTGGACATGATGCAAGCTAAAGCCCTGGTTAATGTTAGAAGGTCTAATTGTCCAATGAAAAGAAATGGTGGTGGGAATGGGCGTGGCCTATCTCACTCCAGCAACCACATGGATACGAGGATGAAACTTTTGTGACATTGTATGCGGGAGTTATGAACCCAAAACAGAGGCCAGAGCATGAAAATGACACGGAACACATGTAGAAAACCTGGCAGACAAGGAACCTTCACTTCTCACGCTTTTCTTTTCGTTCCATCGTTCTGTTCTTTTGAATCTCTCCAGATTTTCATCTGTCAGACTGTCATGCTTTCACTGAGTCCCACCCTCACCAGCGTTAGCTTTCACACCTGCACTCATCTCATAGGTCATAGCTCATGTCACCGTGCTTGGCTGAAAGAAGGTTGCGTATGATGGAGGCGTTGCTCTACCTTGTCAGAGTAGTGGTCGGGGGGCAGGGGGGGGTAATCACACTGCTCAATCCTCTGGCACAGCGAGAGGAGGTTCATCTTGTCACCATAGAATGGACTGTGCAGCGCTGCCATCTGAGGACCAACATGGTGAGAAAAATCACAAGGTAACGACTTCTCTTCATCGAACGGGCCAAAGAAATATTGTCTAATATCAGGACACATTCAGGAGGAACCACGGTGAGTCCTCGCCAGCCTCCACCGGGGGAGACCACGTCAGCCCATCTGGATCAGGTCCAGAATCAAGGTTGTGGTGTCTGATCTTACTTCATACAGAAGACATCCCAGGGACCAGATGTCCGACTTAAAATTGTATCCATTCTCGTGGATCCTCTCTGGTGACATGTAGTACGGCGTCCCCACTGTGACAGGAACAGTAACAAATATGATTATCAGGGTTACCACTTGACAATGGCAACCACCCACTGATGGGCGTTACATCTTTATCAGCCAGAGGTGGATTTATGTGGCTGTTTAAAATCGTTCTCTCATTCCGTCAATCATAATGACATCACACAGCTGAGCTGACATCTACAGATGAGTTTAATATTCATATCGTGTGTGTGTGTGTGTGTGTGTGTTTCACCTAAGGAGTGTGCTGCGGTGGTTTTAGAGCTGAAGAAGCGACCTAATCCCAGGTCACCCAGCTTGACCTCCCCAGTGGCTGTGATGAACACGTTGGCTGGCTTGATATCTGGTTTGTGCATGCGCGCACACACACACACACGCACGCACGCACGCACACACACACACACACGCACCTACTGTCACTCAGATTTGACTGTACATCTGTAGAGGGTTGAGCTGAACGTGTGTGGGGACCTCGCTGCAGCTGCAGTCAGTCCGGGTCCACCCGTTTACCTCGGTGCATGATCCTGCATGAGTGCATGTGCTCCAGAGCGCTGCACAGCTGCACAAAATATTTCCATATCGTCCTCTCTGGAATGAGCCGCCTCTTCTTCTTGAAATACTGTACAAAACAAAAATGTTTGCAGTCAGTATTCGGACTGAAATGATTCCTCCAGTAACTCAAGTCATTCAGTTACTAAAACTCCTCCAGGCCTTGTTGGGGGGGCGCTGAGGGTCAGTATTGATCAGCTGAATTATTGAACACCAGAGTATTGATAGGCTTGAGTTAAAGTTTAGATATAATTTAATATCACAGGGCTGCAGCGTCTCTCCCCTCTGCATCAGTGCAGTTCTCTCTCACACACACTCACACACACACACGCGCGCACACGCACACGAGGTCTGGTGACTTCCTCCATCAGAAGGAGGTTTTTTAAAGTCGCCCCCGAAACCCAACTCACTTTCGTTTTTGTTTTCATGAATGATTCAGTTTCCACAGCAGAGCTGCAGGTGGAGGAGACTCGTTAATGATGGAGTTTATTAAAACACAGGAAACGACCGTGGTGGTGAATGACATCATTGACACCACCCAGGTGTGCTTGGAAGAGTAAACGGCTACATGAGGAGGTCTTTACGTCAGACCTCCTCAGAACAGAGCGACAGGTGAGGAGGAGAGTCCAGAAGGGAACCTGAGACCCCCCAAGATCCTGAGTTTGACTGTTTTAGTAGGAAGACAGTTGACAGTGGAGGTGGTGGTGGATTTCCGCAGAAATGCAGCCCCTCCTCCTCCCATCACACTGAGAGACACCCAGGTGGCTCAGGTCATGCCGGTTCCTTGGCGTAACGATGTCTCGGGACCTGAAGTGGGAGCTGAACATCACGGCCCTCCTGAAGAAGGCCCAGCAGAGGCTGTTCTTCCTTCAGCAAATGAAGAAGTTCAGGCTGCCGAGGCTCATGATGGTGCAGTTCTACACGTAGAGTCCATCCTCACCTGGTTCCCTGCTGCTGGAGACATCTCTAAGCTGCAGTGGGTGATTCGCTCTGCAGAGAGGGTGATTGGCCATCCTCCGCCCTCTCAAGTCCCTGCACGACACCAGGGCACTGAAGAGGGCAAGGAAAATTATGGCTGACCCCTCCCACCACGGCCTCCTCACCCTGCTACCCTCTGGTAGAAGGTTGCCACTGCCAAAGGCCACGAAGGCCCGCCATTGAAAGAGTTTTTTCCCTTCTGCTGCCAGACTCCTTAATGACTTTGGCATTCCGTCCACCGTTGCCCCCTAGTGGCACTACGTCACCGGGAACATTGTTGCACGACAAACTCTAACTATGCACTTTGTATTGATTTGGATTACACTGTTGTCTTGTGTGCTTGAATGAATGCACTCATGTTGACGTCAAAACAAATTCCTATGTGTGGGACACAAATGGCAATAAAAGGTATCTGAATCGGACAACCCACACAAATCTCACGAGACTTGAGCAAATAAAGAGTTTCCTCCCAGAGGACGGAGGAAGGAGCGCATCTCCAGAACCAGAAGCTGGTGTGGTGCCGGTGTCTCAATGAGGCAGGCCGCCATGATAAAAGACAATTTACTGAGCCAGAGTCACTGGAGCACTGATCCCAGACCTGTTGGCATGGAAAAAGAACGCAGATCCTTGACTGAATGAAGCATGAACACACAATGTAGAAATACCTCATGACTATGAAACATCTTTCATGTCATTGTTCCCTCTTTTTGAAAAGTCATCATTGTCATTGCTTTGTTGTACTTTAGTGGCTCTCTTATCGGGGCTTCGGTTCCTAAACACAGACGCACAAACTCATGAGAGGAGAAGAAGGTGGTGCGTTGGTGAACCGATCTCTGTTTGTAATCCAGTAAAAAGTAAAGTAAAAACAGTCAAAGTAAAGTTACTGTACTTAGTACTTTCACATCAGCGGTTCATACTTGTCCATTCAGGGACTTGTCTTGTTTTGTCTTTTGGAGAGTACCACTTCTCTTAAATGAAGGAAAAGTAACAGAATTGAAAAAAATTGAAGAAAGTGCAATACTTCTTATCCGATTACTCGATTAATCGCCAGAATAATCGATAGATTACTGGATTACTAAAAGAATCGACAGCTGCAGCCCCAGTCAGTATCAGAGTTCCCTTGCAGGTTCAGGTACATTCATGACTTCAGTATTTCTGCTGACCCATCGCAGCTTTTCTTTGTCCATCAGAGAAAGATAGCATTCTGTCTCAGACTACTCTCCAGGACTGGCCCTGCCCCTCAGCTCCACCCATCACAGGTACACATGCCAACCAATACAACACGCTCCCACCGGCAGGCAGAGAGCACGGCCGGTCAAGAAGGGAGGGACAGCTGAGTTTCCTCCGGCGTCCATCAGCGTCAGTGATAGTGGGTTAGTAGAGGGAGTGGAGCTGCATGCCAAGGGCTCCAATGCTAAGAAACAAGCTCGCTTCCCATTTTATTAATATTCAATATTCATTCATATTTAGACCCTTGTAGGAAGACTTGGTGGTGAGAGCTGACCTTTATCATCTGGGACAAATCTCCAGCATCTGCCAACTCCAGAACGATGTTGAGCTCACTGTCTTCAATGAAGGAGTCCAGGTATTTGATTATGTTGGGATGATTGAGCTGCTGCAGTGGACAAACCAGAGAAAACGGAAGGTTACAATCTGTCAGTAGATCAGTGTCGCAAAGAGGATGTCACTGATCACGCTGGCTGACGTGCTGGCAGGATGGCGTGTCTGTCAGTCAGGAAACGCTGCGCCATCTTTACTCCTGTCTGTATAGGTTTCAGACATCTTTGATAGACGTGCTGGAATAGTCAGCGGGAACACTTGTAGCACTTGTATACGTAGACATGTCTCTCGTTCAGTCAAAGCTGCCATGGGTGTAAGCAGAGTTGTGTGCACACGCACACACACGCACGCACGCACACACACACGTATGGTTGGAGGACCTATGGAGGTACAGAGACGTTACCCAGGCCAGTCAGGTCAGCTTTGCTCTTCTATCTGGGGATGAGCAGCTGATGTGAGAAAGAAAAGCTCCAAGAACACAAAATGAGGCACCTTGAATGGTGTTGAGGTGTTTGTGTGAGTGACAGCCACTGACTGAGTGAGCTGTGCTCCCAGGTCTTGGGACGTTAATGACACCATTTGTTTTCCCGCGCAGACAAGAAAGAAACCAGAAGCTACACATTTGGCCGACATAAGAACATGTAGAGGCACAAGTCATGTCTTGCAGAAGAAGAACTGGAACATGGTTAAAATAATAAGTTCTTCTTTTCAAAGGCGGAATCAGGCAGGAAACATCTGAAGACAACGCACATGAGATGGGAGGAAATAAAATGAATGACGATAAACTGCACCTGCCTCCGTTGCTTCATGGATGTTCTTTAGAGGCTTTTACATTAGAGGCTAATGGTGGGTTTTGAGGTGTTTTACCATCATGAATACTGGTAGTTTATTGTTTCTGTTTCCTTGTATTAATGGGATGGACTCTTGGAAGGACAGCTCAGTAGGGCTAAAAGAGATCCTGATACGACCTGAACTACATACAGTCCTTCTTAAAGTACCAATACCACTACGATGGGGTCTCATGACTTTTTTTAGCTGTGGGATATAGAGATACTGGAGCAGTATACTGTACAATGCTAATGTTGGCATCCCTCTGTCTGTAGTCACCACATGCCTGCTCAGACGCTGTGTGTACGCAGCTTTTCACGTACAGCTCAACTCAACGTGATAGTGTACCAGTGACTCAGACAACCACACTCAACCGCCTGTACTCAACAGCCTTTTGACGTTTTAGGAGGCTCGCAGGTTGGTGGTAGTCCCAGGGTACTTAACGTTTGTGTGACAGCTCACAAACCGCCTTACTTTTGTCTAAATCGTCTCTTTCCTTTTTGTCTTTGAACCCAAAATGCTCCCACACATCTGCGTTTAAGCTTGCAGGCGCTGGATTTACACTCGCCGCCATTCTCCTGAATCTTTCAGCTCTCACCCGATGTGAAAGGCGTAGTCGTCTGGGTAACTAGAAATGCTCTACAGCGACACCAGCGGCTGGCAGCCAGAACTGCTCTTCCTGCAAAGTGCAGGACACGGGGGATTGGAATGGGGCTCAATGTATCGATACTCAGCTGAAAAATCAATACTCTCTGGGGAAACTATCGATAAATATCACAGGACTGATAAAACTGCTCAGCCCTACTTGTGAGGACCAGATGTAAATGGGTGACATCAGTGGATGCGGGCAATGGTTGTACCTTCAGCAGGTCGATCTCGTTGATGCAGTCCTGACGAGCCTTTGCATCCATCATCTCAAAGATCTGCAAAACATATCAGGAGATGATAAATAATCCAAACTGGTTTTCTTCAGTTATTTAGTCAGAGAAATTTTGAAGAACAAATCAATATGAATAACGATGTGCTAGGAAATCTGACCTTTGAGGTCTATAACATTGTTAATTTTTACACATTAGCATTGATAATATCGAAGTAATGAAAATACAGTTTTAAATGTAAATGTTCAGGTTCCAAAACTTTTACTGGTTCAACTCAAGTTCAATATTTCAAAAATTCTGAGATTAAGTGCCCACCAGAGGAGAGGTGGTTTTCAAGGGTTGAATGTTTTAACACCCTTAGGAACGTAACAATGAACAAATAATTAGTATTTAATTATTTTATCAAATGAAAAACATCCTTCTAGAGGTCAAAACCAGCTGAAGATAAAAATGGTACTAACTTACTATGCAGTATATCACCATAAACAGTATGTAGTATAACACCCAGATGAAATCAATGCTCGGCCAAAAATAAAAACCCTTTACTGAGGATTACTAAATTCAGGTTCATTGAATGATGAACGAACTGATGATAACTTTTATAGTCTTACTGAAATGGAATATATTACATGCATAACCTTCCTAGTGTTAAAATGTGACTTTTTTTCTCCCATTTTTAAGTGTTTTCAATACAGGTGTTTACAAATACCTCAAAGATGTTTTCAGTGTCAAAGATTTTAGTTCTCTCAAATCTTCCCAAAAAAAAAGAGATGAAGTTCCCATTATGAGCGAAGTTCAGAGCACGAGTAAGCTGATGAACGGGCTTCATTGTTTAAAACCACGACACAGGAGTTCACAGTGTGGCAGGATCGATAACAGGCCTCCTCAATCACGGTCCCTCCGAGGCCAACTGGCATGCTGCAAGCTGGCATTTTCAGCAGTAAACTGTCCTACGAGTCAGTTCAGCCGCCAAGAGACCACATGCCCACAGAGGATGTGCAGCAACACGCCTGAGTCACGCAGGGTAATCACTGCAGCTTCCTTCCTGCCACCAAGATTGACAAAGATCTTCAGTGACTCACAAAGTCGTTCCCTGAATTATAAGTCCATGTCCATGCAACTGCAAAGTTGCAAAAAAAAAAAAAAAAAAAAAGACTTGCAAGGCATTTAGTGAAAAAAATTCTTAACATTAGAAATGTGGATCTGTTTTGTCTGCTAAGTTTGTTTGAAGAAACACGTAGATGCTGCAGCGCCGCACAACGGTGCGTCTTTCTGTTGGCTGTTCAGCGAAACTCTAGACGTTTGCAGTCTTTATTGGTCGGGATATGCATTTCTGCACCAAGTCCTTAAATACAACCAAGACAATCCAACATTTCACCATTTGCTTGTTGACCTGAAATTCAGATCAGACTGGCTACAGAGAGACGGCCCTCCATTCCTGATCAACTAGATGTTCAACTCAAGGAGCATCAAGCTACCTGGACTTTCTTGAGTGCCACGAGCTGCCCTTCAAGCAGGTACGTGGCTTTGTAGACCTCGCTGAACTGGCCCCGCCCAATCTTCTTCTCGATCCGGAAGTTTGCCAGAGTGCAGCAGTACTTACAGCTTTGCACGTTTTTCTGAACAGGGAAACATAAATATTCAAAAGTTTAACAATGTCCCCCGGCCGTACCACCACAAAGAACAGCAAAATTTGTTGGTAGAGTTTTTGCCTTTGGTTGGGCTAAGGAGTCATGACAGGGGTAGGAAACCCTCCTACCTGATCCTCCTGACCAGGTAACTTGTAGAGATTGTTGTGGTTGTCCACAGCGGGTTTGTTGTTGTTCTGCGCCTCCATTGTGACATCACACCCACTCACCGCTGTAACAAAGAAGAAGTTACTTCAATTATGCAGTTACTTTAATTAATGTTTTTTTCAGCATTTTTTGCATTCATGTTTCCTGGACTTTCAGGATGATGTTGTCTGTGGAGCCTGTATTTATGTGAGGTACTACTGTGTATGATGCAGGCCTGGGTATCAAACCTCAATACTTACATGGCACCAACGGATCACTTCAATACTAACAAGTACTAAGATGTCTTGACATTTTATAGTCAATACCTTCATGCAATGTCAAGTTAAGACTGTTTTTTATGTTGTGAAACTGCTTTGTGTGGAGAAACATCAATCAAGTGTTGAAACAGACGTATTCATTTTGGTACACCGTTTTCTGTTTTCTTGGTATGTGAAAGATGTACGAGATCAGGTGTCACGTAATTCTCATTTTGTTAAAACTGACATTAGTTGGTATTGGGGGAGAAGTTATCATTGAGGGACCGAATCATATTCAAGCTTAAGACACCGGTATCAAACATTTCTGAATAACACGCAGCCTGGGGGCGCGTGCTGACAATGCAGCATTACTGCCCAGCAAAACATCAGCAATTTAAGATCAATCAATCCCCGTAGATGACTTTGACATTTTTTTGAACCCCTTTTTTTCTCTCTCAGACAATAAATACGTGTCATGAATTGTCGCATTTTTAATTGGTACCTCTTTTGCACGAACATTTGATTGCGTATTTATACGGAAAAAGAAAAACTCAACAGTCACCACCAATTTAACGCACCTCTTTAAATGATGCTGCATTGAGCAGCTTTGTGGGATAAACTGCTGGACCCTGCATGCAGCTGTTTTTCACTGCAACTGGCCCAGAGAATAGACAATAATATAACATCTAGGAAACTTTAGTAGAGCTTGGTGGAGAAGAGATAGGTTGGTGAGACTTCAACCACACACGACTGCTAATGAATCCCAGAGTTGTAGATAAGGCTTCAATTCTCACGGACACCTGCACTGAAGACAGAAAACTTGTGACAGCCAGGCACGGGTGCACTAACCAGCCACTCCACTCAGCAGACAATTACAGGCCTTGATGACGAGTTCACATGAAAGCGTGGAGTGACACTTTTCATGATGAGAGTTTCATGACCGCCATTAGGAGATAGTAGCAACTGGTACCAGCCATGAATTCAAGCAGACAACATTTAAAATGCTGGTTCAGTAGTGGAGTTCTGGAACACCAGTCTGTCCTCCCTGTCCAGAGAGGGAGACCCTTGAGGTGATGGCTGCACGTCAAAAGTATGACAAAGGAATCAGAGGCGAGCAGGAGCAAAGTAAAACACTGAAGGACTGAATGGACTGGAATGAAGGAGCTCATTCTAAGCCAATGGGACAGAACTTCTCTGTAGGAGATGATACACAAATGAATATATCGCTGTGAATCACGGTGAGGTGGTCACATCATTGTGTCCTCCTGGCTTTTCTTGTGACAGTACTCATTCTCTGGGACCTTTTTTAACAAGTGTACTCAAACACAGACAGTGCAAAAGCATTTAGTGAAGCAACAACTGTGGATTCCAGGCCGCTTCATCACTGCAGGGAACTGAAATATTCATCGCTTGTACCACAAACAGGCAACAGGTCTCTCAACTGGGTTTGTTGAAACTTGCTCCTCATCTTGAAACATTACAAGCATTATTCTGCACCACCCCCCTCTGATGAGTCAGCTTTAAGTATATATCAGCAAACGTGTGCCCACTTGTGCTAAACATAGCTCTACTAACCATTATACTGTCAGCAGTCCCCACTGGGCCTCAAGCCATGACTGACATGGCACCACATCTGTAACACACACATCAGGCTGCTGACTGTACTGTTGCTCTACAACAGATCTGTGGAGCTCCAACTGAGGTTTTCCACTAGAACACACTGAAATAAATCGGCTGAGAAAACAACTCACACTCCAGAGGAACCACCTCTGCTAGGAACTCAGATTTATGAGTTCTTTCTAATCCAGAGATTTGGTGGTCAGTAAGCCTGCCTGGTGTTATACAATGCCTGACTCTTCTTAGTGAATCCAGAAAACTAACCTATATTGTAACTTTACACCCCCCCCCCCCCCCCCAGCCTCTCATTGTGAGCAACTTCAGCAGGAAAGAATGAACATCAAACCTAAAGAACCAGGTCAGATCCAGCCTCACGCATGGAGAGTGTCAAGGAATGTTGGGCAGGTTCCTCCACAGGCTGCAACAAAAACACCTTCCTAGAATACCAGACTGTCTTCATAGTCTTAGAATTAAATCAGCACTGTTTTCCTGACTGGCTTCCTGAGAACACTGCAGGAGTGCTTGTGTGGTGCTGTGCTTGACTTTTACTCGAACAGATGATTCATTCAAACCTCTTTCATATGTGAAAACAACTGAAATGCAGCTCTGTATTCTTCAAAAGTTAATTTTGTTTTGATCAAATTTCCTGGAACTGCTTCAAAATGTTCTGCATGTATCTTCCTCTCAGTTTCGTTACACACGGTATGATTCAACAGCCTTGAAACAATTACAAAGACAAATATAACTTATCAATGTAAAGATATTTCTTCAGGAAATGTGATTCAGTGAAAGTAAACGCAACAAACTTTGTAAGACCCAGATTCATAGAAAGATAAATACAGACTGATTTCCTGTCCTTGCTTCTTTAGTCAAGATTGTAACAGGTTTTACTAAAGTAAAACTCCTGGATGGGTTCGTCCATGGTTCACTAAAAGATTCATTTATCATTTATGGACTTATATAATGAAGGGAAGCCCTGATTTTTTTTTTTTGTATAAACTGCACCAACATTTTGATTCTACAGTCCTCTGCTTTTCACCATTGATTCCATTTGCATTCCATCCAATTCATAGTTTTGCTTTTGTTTTGTATTTGAAAGTACTAACACTATTGGTAACTGACCACATGAAAGTACTAACACTATTAGTAACTGACCACATGAAAGTACTAACACTATTGGTAACTGACCACATGAAAGTACTAACACTATTAGTAACTGACCACATGAAAGTACTAACACTATGGATAACTGACCACATGAAAGTACTAACACGATTGGTAACTGACCACATGAAAGTACTAACACGATTGGTAACTGACCACATGAAAGTACTAACACGATTGATAACTGACCACATGAAAGTACTAACACGATTGGTAACTGACCACATGAAAGTACTAACACGATTGGTAACTGACCACATGAAAGTACTAACACAATTAGTAACTCACCACATGAAAGTACTAACACGATTGGTAACTGACCACATGAAAGTACTAACACGATTGGTAACTGACCACATGAAAGTACTAACATTATTGGTAACTGACCACATGAAAGTACTACCACTATTGGTAACTGACCACATGAAAGTACTAACACGATTGGTAACTGACCACATGAAAGTACTAACACGATTGGTAACTCACCACATGAAAGTACTAACACGATTGGTAACTCACCACATGAAAGTACTAACACTATTGGTAACTGACCACATGAAAGTACTAACACGATTGGTAACTGACCACATGAAAGTACTAACACGATTGGTAACTGACCACATGAAAGTACTAACACTATTGGTAACTGACCACATGAAAGTACTAACATGATTGGTAACTGACAACATGAAAGTACTAACACTATTGGTAACTGACAACATGAAAGTACTAACACTATTGGTAACTGACAACATGAAAGTACTAACACTATTGGTAACTGACCACATGAAAGTACTAACACGATTGGTAACTGACCACATGAAAGTACTAACACGATTGGTAACTGACAACATGAACGTTCTAACACTATTGGTAACTGACAACATGAAAGTACTAACACTATTGGTAACTGACCACATGAAAGTACTAACACGATTGGTAACTGACCACATGAAAGTACTAACACGATTGGTAACTGACAACATGAACGTTCTAACACTATTGGTAACTGACAACATGAAAGTACTAACACTATTGGTAACTGACAACATGAAAGTACTAACACGATTGGTAACTGACCACATGAAAGTACTAACACTATGGATAACTGACCACATGAAAGTACTAACACTATTGGTAACTGACCACATGAAAGTACTAATACTATGGATAACTAACCACATGAAAGTACTAACACTATTGGTAACTGACAACATGAAAGTACTAACACTATTGGTAACTGACAACATGAAAGTACTAACACTATTGGTAACTGACCACATGAAAGTACTAACACGATTGGTAACTGACCACATGAAAGTACTAACACGATTGGTAACTGACCACATGAAAGTACTAACACGATTGGTAACTGACCACATGAAAGTACTAACATTATTGGTAACTGACCACATGAAAGTACTAACACTATTGGTAACTGACCACATGAAAGTACTAACACTATGGATAACTAACCACATGAAAGTACTAACACTATTGGTAACTGACCACATGAAAGTACTAACACTATGGATAACTGACCACATGAAAGTACTAACACTATTGGTAACTGACCACATGAAAGTACTAACACTATGGATAACTAACCACATGAAAGTACTAACACGATTGGTAACTGACCACATGAAAGTACTAACACGATTGGTAACTGACCACATGAAAGTACTAACATGATTGGTAACTGACCACATGAAAGTACTAACACTATGGATAACTAACCACATGAAAGTACTAACACGATTGGTAACTGACCACATGAAAGTACTAACACGATTGATAACTGACCACATGAAAGTACTAACACTATTGGTAACTGACCACATGAAAGTACTAACACGATTGGTAACTGACCACATGAAAGTACTAACACGATTGGTAACTGACCACATGAAAGTACTAATACGATTGGTAACTGACCACATGAAAGTACTAACACGATTGGTAACTGACCACATGAAAGTACTAACACTATTGGTAACTGACCACATGAAAGTACTAACACTATTGGTAACTGACAACATGAAAGTACTAATACGATTGGTAACTGACAACATGAAAGTACTAATACGATTGGTAACTGACAACATGAACGTACTCAGACTAGGCTCATTTACCCTTTCCTGTGAAATGAAGTACTCTTGTTGCTCTTAGTACTCACTGCTACCCCCCAGGCGGAGGACTCCCTCACATGCTCCAGGACAGAAATGACAGCAGCTCCCTGGTACCTCTGCTTGAGGGTCATGAGGACATGGCAGCCCAGATGGCCTGACACTTTCTTCATGTAAATGAAGGTGAAACTGGCGTCCTCGTGACTGCACCCTGTAGTTTTATCATTCAATAAGTTTGGAAAGTGAAATAAATGATTAGATCTCACCCCTGCAGGTCTGTCACTCTGCAGGTCCATCAGGTCAACTGAACAGCTGCAGCTTGTCTCAAAAACTAGGCCATTTCAGTTCCTGGGATAAAATTCGTGGTAGTTTTGGAATATAGAGTGTTTCTACCTAAAACATTAAATATTTCATTCTGTGTCCAAGCCAAAATATACACACGTGTGTTAAAATAATCTTCACAATAATGTTTTTAGAGACCAAAACCAACAGTGGTGCTGGCGGTGTGCTACGGGCCACTATTCATATCTCTCCAAATTCACAGATGTTTAGTTATTCTGCGTGCAGTGGCATTTTTTTAATAAAAAGTGACAACCCATTCAAGACCTTTTTTATGAAACTGTTGTGTTTTTAATGCGGTCAGTTATTTTTGTTCACAAGCTCATACAGCCTACAGAAGAGTCACAGTTTGGGATTTTAGAGCCAAGTATTCAAACAAAAATAATTCCCTAACCCTAACCCATCAGGTACTGCATAACCCTAACCCATCAGGTACTGCATAACCCTAACCCCATCTCTAGGCTTTTACTTCCTTTCAGATCAGTCTTATCTTTAGGAAAATGCATTCATATCAATGATTAAGCAGTGAGACAGGAATACAATGGTAGTGTTGTCCTAGGTACAACTGCAAGCATGACCAATATTTGTATAATGACTAATGCGTCATCCAGTATTTGCAAGAATAATAGTCTGTGGTTTTAAACCCTCATCCAAAATCTATGATTTATGACCAACCTGCCCAATACTAGTCCAAATTTCCAACTTCTTGCAACCCTCAAAGGTCATAATGGGAGAGAATAACTGCCCGGCACTGCCCAGTATTGATTGGGGCATGTGAAGACTTCCTGATGGGTGGGTACCAACCAAACCTCAGGTCACTGGCTCTCTGCTGCAGCTGACACGTGACTAATTTTAGTCAGCTATTTGACCTTGGATGCCCTGGCATTTTCACAACCAGCAGCAGGCACCTTCTTAACACTGACTGGCCCCCACCTAGCAGTCATCATTCCCCCCTGCTGCATGCTTGCATTTACACCCACGAGCATGACGCTGCATGTGAGGATGCTTGAAGGACGGTCAGAACAGCTTTTCAAAGGACAAACCCAAAAGTTTGTTCGCTCTGAAATGACAGCACTTTTAAGACAACAGCCTGAGGTAAGCAGAGTAAATAACTTTAGACATCTTCCTTCTCCTTTTCCATCTTGTAGTCTGTTTTGTTTAATATGGTTTTTTATCTAATATTTTTCATAAGTTTGATAAAACTTACTTCATTTCAGTGCACGGACAGGATTCTGGATGGCTTTGATTCTGTCTGCCCTTGAACCCTTCAACCCTTGACCCCATCCCGCCAACACTGCATCATGGCGCATGACAGTCCTGACATCATATTATTTTTGGATGGCTTTGATGTCGTGGCCCCGCCCTTGAGCAAACAGCACTGCAGTAGTTAGAGGAGTTTATTGAAAACTTTTTGACATGATTACCCAAGCGTAGATGTTTCCAAACTCCTGCCACACTTCCACAGTCTATGAGTACCAAAACACCAAACTGAACTCATCGTGTCTGGTACAACAAACGCTTAAACCACTGCAGCAGCAAAAGGAGAAAATGTCTGACCAGGCGCTTGTTTACTGGAGCACCTCATGTGCTACGTCCAGAGGCGTTTGGGAAGGTGGGAGGGTCCTTCTGGTATTCCTTACTTTCAAGTGCTTCATGGGTGCGGCCCTGCACTGCGTAAGGTGGCGTAAGACTTGACTAACAGTCAAAGTTATTGATCTTCTCATCCTCCCAATAAATGGGGAGGCATAATTACATCTAATCAAATCACTGGTCTACATAATGAAGTTGCAATCATGAATTATAAAAAGCCGACCACCAGCTAAGTTGCAACCAAGTAACAATAAACAAAATGAAAAGAGCCTGTCACAATAATGCTGGTATCTCTTACTTCCTGTGACATCAGTCAATATCTGAGGGTAAAGCACCTTTAGCTTCAGCAGGATAACACCCACCTAAACCATAGACTGATGATTTGAGATGCTGGAGTCCAGGAGGCTTTGTTAGTTTGGTTCCTGTGCAGAGTTTCTCCTGGCAGCATCCTCTCATGATAACCTGAGGCAAACCAGTCCAGCTTTATGTGTGACGTAGTATTACAACACAGGAAGTACAAGGGCTAGCTAGTTAGCAAGCCAGTAGCTATCTGTGCAGTACAACACAGCGCAAACATGTCTGATTTCAAACAGGAAGGCCAGAGCTCCTGTAAGAGCATTCATGAGTAAATGTAAGTGGGAAAGTTGCAGCTTCAGACAAACGCACTTGCTCCGCCCACAAATACTTCACTTCTTCATTAATAAAGGACGAACTGATTGGTACAGGTGAGTCTGACGTCTAATTACAAGGAAAGGCAGTTTTCTTTGTAGAGCCTGTTTCCACCACCAGTTTGTCTCCAGGCTTCATGGCATCATAACAACATCCTCTGCCCTCAGAGCCTCACATCGACTGAGGAGAAACTCCATAGAAAACCTTTAACAGGGAAAAATGGGAGAAACCTCAGGGTGAGGAGGGGAGGAGGATCCCTCACCAGGAGGGACAGACGTGCAGGAGATGTTGTTACAATTACAATTACACACGCCAGTTGATGGTTCAATTGCACTCATGAACCTAACTTGACACGAGCCGTGGTCCACGTCTACTGGCTGACACGAAAGCCTTCAGATATTCCCCTCTTCTTCCTCCTCATGCCAGAGTTGACACGTTCCAGTATTCTGACAAGCACATTCAGGAGACTGGCTGGGCTCCCTCATGTTGCCCGTGCTTGGCGTTGATGCTCTTACCCGGGAGAAGGGGCACAGTTCTAAATGGTAGTAACAGTTAAGACTTAACTCCTCCGTTCAAATCAATGTGATTTCGATGAGAGTGAGAGAAGCTGAATGAGCTGGCAGCGTCACAGTGGCTTCCTGTTGTCAGCCTTCAGGGGAATGAAAACTCTCCAAGTGACTCGAACCAGCGCATGAGCCACCCTGCTGGCCGTGGCCCCACACAAACACATGAGAACAAGGTGAAGAGTATTTAGTACTTTTGTTGAGCCCAGACAGACACAGCTTCGGCTGTTCAGTGGTAGCTCTTTGTCGATCCGTTCAAAAGGCAGTTTCAAACCAGGACCAAAGCAGCGGCTAAATACTTCCATATGCTGGCTCGGAGCAGCAGGCTAATGTAGCTAGCGAGGCATGGGCTCGGTCCTCTGCAGCTCTCCTGAAGAAGTAAACACACCGGGCTCGTTTGGTGCGATGTGCCTCCCCCCAAACCCACACACACACACAACATGTCAACGCGTTACATGTCAACACACTGGCCTGCGCGTGCGTCCGCAGGGGCACCGGCCACATGGCGCCGCGTCCCCTCGTCTTACCTTCAGTCAATGACGGCCCGCTTCCTTTGGAGTTTGGAAGGTTTTTAAAAGTTACATCGGTCCGTGTTGTTGTGCAACTCCCCACATCGCCAGACACACAACCCCTCCTCGCCCTCCTCTTCCTCTTCCTCTCGGGTTGGTGTCGCTGCTGCCACGCAGGCTGCTCGCTGGACTCGAGCGGAGGGAGACTTGGAGGTCTGAACCTCCTCGGAGAAACACCAGTTTGATGACGAACCGTCGGTAGTCTCAGTAGTCTCTCCCCCCCGAGGTTGAGCAGTCGCTGGCTGGCGGGCAGGTCACTGTGCACACGTGACAAGGCGTGAGAAGTCTCACGTGCAGTCGCTAGATACACACTGGATAGGACTTTTTTGACTGGTATGATTTCTGACTAAACCATTTTTGAGCTGCAAAACAACGTGTGCATCGGCTGGTGACTGACTGGTAAAAGCTTGAAAGTGCGTAATTGTACACTGATAAATGTGCACGAGGAAGTCAGGCTGCTGCACATGCATTTTTATTGTGTTTTAGAATTTTCTTATTCTGTACAATGACGTTTGTTTTCTTCTACTGACTAGATTCCTAGTGTGCCTGGACTGTCTGTTGGGGGGGGGGGGGGGGCACAGAGCCTCCCTGGACACCGAAGGAGGAGAGCAGTTTTCATGTCCCAACAACACAAAGAGTGTTTAACCAAAATCAGTCTTTATCTGAAGGGTCTACAGTCATAAAAGTGACAGTTTTGAGAACGAGGTAGGCTCACTTTTTAAAGGATGAACACCAGGCCTGATGGAAACCCTCCCCTCCCACAGGCGCAGAGCAAGAACTGAATGAAACTTGTTGGCCAAAACAGGCGGCAGTACGGTGTGACACCAGTCTGCAGGACTGACTTGAGCTGACAAAGAACAAGACTCTGTACCTTCTGAGAGGCTTGTCCCATTGACTCATCTGGAATCTGCAGGATGATTGGACACCCAGGGCTGGCGCCAAAGGAAGTGTTAGGGTTCAAGTCTGGGTGTGTTTCATCAGTTCTGAACATGCCAGTGGTGCTACCCCTTGGGGGAAACCTCACCCACATGACAAGGGTTGTTTCAATTCTTTGGACATTCCACTTTGTGAGTTCAGGCGATCCGTGCGAGCCAGTCACCTCCAGAGCTCTCCTCTCGCCACTCAGTGCATTGAAGCTGCTGATCATTTCTGCTATGGTGTCAATTAGCAACTTGTTAAAAGCAGAGGTGGAGGATTAACTAAATAAATGGAATTGGCTGGAAAAAATGATATCTGAGTGAACGATGTACAAGAGTGAGAGACCACAGCTGAGGGTAGGTGGAGGGTTAGACTCCTGTGGCCTTTCCTTCCTCTTGAAGAAACAACAAGTTCTCTTGTCTGATGGACACAATGTGGTCCATGAAGTGGTTGTTTACCAGGTAAACTGACAGTTCCTCTGATGGCTTTCACTTCAAGCTGTCCCCCACATAAAAGTTGTTGAAGCCATCAACTCAACCACCTCGTCCTCCTTTCTTGTTCCCCGGAGGACATAGGAAGTGTGACTATGTGGAGACATGACACTCAGGATGAGTCAGTCCTCTACCTGCCCGTCAGCTCACCCACAGACCACAACATGAGATGAGCAGCATCAGCTTCCTCCCTCTGCACTCCCCCCTAATCCAGTGTGTTGGTAGACCCCTGAAATGACAGCTCATCAGAGGGGTCCCTGGAGTGGATCAGTCCAACCACGTGGTGTTTCTGTTCTTTCGCTATGGTTATGACCCAGATGCACCTTGCCTATGCTATCATATTATGGTCTTTTATGTTTTAAAAACAATGGAAGGATTTGATGCCCTCACTGTTGTGTGAATCCCTGCTAGTGATCTTTTTCAAAGTCCTGTATCCAAGGTACAAGTTCCAGTGTCTTGACAACACTTCCAGAGTGCACACAGAATCCTGCTGTGTGTTTCCCTCCTCCCAGGAGGTCATGTGATTGGCTCGGTGTGTTTGTGTGCTAGCTGGAAGAGCAGCACAGGTGGTCATAAAAATGATTTAAGGGTTACATTTTGGCCCTGGAAAGTGAGCAACAAATTCTGAGAGTGATTCATATTTTGTATTTTTTCTGTCACTATTACATGCACTATTTCCTTTATGGAAATTCACAGATTGTTCACATTGCTTTTGTAAGTATTTCAAGACTTATATTGTGGTTTCGCTTGTGGCTTGTCATTGTGATATCAGTAACAACTCCTATTTCAGTAAATATAATATTCTTATAATAAAATATAATAATCTTATAATATCTATTATTATCCATCAATGGTCTTAACTGCTTATCTTGTTGAAGGGTGTGGGGAGTTGAGCCTATTATTATTTATAATATTTTATTTTTGCCTGAAAAGTAATATTTAATTTATATTCAAATTGCCAATAGCAGCAACGACAACAACAGCAATAATGACTTGGCTATGATTTATCAAAATAGCTTCCAGGGACAAGAGACAGCCTCCCTTCACGCACACGCACACGCACACACACGCAAATGCACGCACATGTCATGGGACTCTTGCGCCACGCTCAACACGCTTTATGGAAACCCGTCCGTCGCGCCGCTGCCAACCGTTACAGCTGTCACTGTGGACACCAAGTCCCATAATTCACCGCGAGACGGAGCGTGATCTACGCGTGGAGACATGGCGTCGCACAGCTCTGTGTGACAGGTTAGCATCAGAAAAGAGCTCTGGATAGACGCGTCTGCGCTCTGACTGCCACTGCCGGAGGCGGCGGGCTGAGGAACCAGGATGGGGTCCAGAACCAAGTAAGCCTGTTTATGTTAGCTACACGGGAGGAGCCTTCGGTGTCTGGCTCGCGGTCCTGGTGAGTCATGGGGGAGATTCATGGCCCTGACTTGTTGCGACACGGGCTAAAAACACTGAAACGTTACCGGAGCCAGAAAAACACAAAGCACTGGAAAGATGTCGTGTTGTTTGGAGGTCGGAACGTTCCCAATAATTAATACGCTGAAAATAACGTGTCAGCATGAAGGTCTGTGGGCACAAGCCGAAATAAGACGCCTGTTACTGAGTTCGGGACGTGTGGCGTTAGCACAGCCAGGAGAAATGTCTCCCTAAACAGGAAGTGCGAAGACTGGCGAGAGAGACAGCCCAGTACATCTGCTCGGTTCATGCTGGGCTGCAACTGTCCCTCAGTCGTATTAGATTAAGTATCATTGTATTTATAGAGACATGGCTGTCAATTGTTTCAGAGAAAGGTCTGTTTGAATCATTTACGCTGCAGCAGCAGAGGGGCAGTGCTTTGACAACTCACTGACATGAATGCTGGTCGTCGGAGGAGCAGCAGAGGTTCTGTTCCTGGCAGGACAACTGGACCCTGGCGGGTCAGCGAGCAGATTCTGCTGCCAGAGCCTCGCTCCTTTGTTCGGGTGTCTGAGCTCTACACAGGAAGCTGAGCTGTGCGTCCAATGGCAACTTCTGTTTTAGAACAGGGAAGAAGAATTGATTGATAAATAGTTGAAGCTAGCAAACTATCAGGATTAAGCTCATAAAATGCTTTCTTTTCAGAAATTCCTGCAGTCAAACGTAGTCGTGTACGTGGTGGGAGGTCGTTGTGGGGGTTACTTTCAAATTAGATGATGAAAAATATGGAATTGATTCTTCCAGTAGTTGTTGCAGCTTTGCAATTTAAGCTTTGAATTTAAGTTTCACCGTTATTCTTTCAATGAGTTTTTGATTAAAATGTGTAAAAAAAAAAAAAGGAATAATACATTCTTTTAGCTTTTATGGGTCATGCAGCAGTTGCATTATGAGGGACAAATAATTGTAATTAGACATTCTTTACAAGTTGTTCATCGCCAGCCTTAACTATGGCACGCATCCGTAGGTACTGCCTCTCACTTACTAAATCAGAGGGGACATGTCAATAAATACACTGCCTGGCCAAAATAAAGTCGCCACCAAAAACTACACTCTCCAGTGGTTCGCTGGGCCGCCTGTAGCTTCGACTACGGCAGGCGTTCGCTGTGGCATTGTTTCCGTGAGCTTCTGCAATGTCACAAGATTTATTTCCATCCAGTGTTGCATTAATTTCTCACCAGGATCTTGGATTGATGATGGTAGAGTCTGACCTTCGCCAGCACGTCCCAAAGATTCTCAGCAGGGTTCAGGTCTGGACTCTGTGGGGGCCCATCCCTGTGTGACAATGATGCCTCGTGCTCCCTGAACCACTCTTTCACAGTTTGAGCCCGATGAACCCTGGCATTGTCACCTTGGAATACACCCGTGCCATCAGGGAAGAACAAATCCATTGATGGAATCACCTGCTCACTCAGAATCTCAGGTAGTCAGCTGACCTCATTCTTTGAGTCATGCTGTTGCTGAACCTGGACCTGACCAGCTGCAGCAGCCCCAGACCGTGGCACTGCCCCCACAGGCTTGTCCAGTAGGCACTAGGCACGATGGGTGCATCGCTTCATCTGCCTCTCTTCCTACCCTGATGCCCCCATGACTCTGGAACAGGGTAAATCTGGACTCATCAGACCCCATGACCTTCCATTGCTCCAGAGTCCAATCTTTATGCTCTCTAGCAAACTGAAGCATTTTTTTCCGGTTAGCGTCACTGATTAGTGGTTTTCTCGAGGCTACACGGCTGTTCAGTCCCAGTCCCTTGAGTTCCCTTCCCATTGTGGAAATCCTCTTACTTTCACTATCAAACAGAGCCCTGAGTTCTCCTGGTGTTTGTCTTCGATTTGATTTGACCAAACGTTTAAGTGATCGCCGATCACGATCAATCAGGATTTTTTTCCGGCCCCATTTCTCCCTGGAAGACGATGGCTCCTCACGATCCTCCCGGTCTGTAATCATGCGTTGGACAGTTCTTAACCATGTTTTAGTTTCTGCTGCCTCCTGAGATGTTGCCTCTGCTTGATGCTGCCAATGATTTGACCCTCCTCAAACAGACTAGCGTCTTCTCCACGACCACAGGATGTGTCCTTCAACATGGTTGGAAGCAACTCATTGCACCAGTTGGGGTTCAATAACTTGTTGCCAGCTGAAAGATAATCGTCCATGGAGTAATTATCCAATGGGAGGCTTGCACCTGTTTGCTTGGTTAAATCCAGGTGGTGACTTTGTTTTTGGCCAGGCAGTGTATGAGCTGGCCAAGTATCAAACATTGCTTGCTAGCCCAACAAAGTGATCCTTCATAAACCCAAAATTACAAGTCGCTGCTTCAGTCAAGCAGTGTCTACTCTTGCTAGCTCCTAAATTCCTCAAGTACAAGGCAGAGGAAACCAATAGTATGTGATATACTATGATTTACATAGTAGTACGTTACTGGCACACTCTGCAATGCAGCTGAGATGTCGCCAGCAACATAAGAGACAATGGCAACAAACATGGACGCCTCATACAACCTCTAGTGTATACAGTTTCTCTTTGTCAGCCCTAATATGATTTTTAAACGATGCACATTTTTTAAATAATGCACAAAGTTTTTAATGTCCATTTGCATTAGTTGCCTATGCTTTAAACTTTTTTTGTATTTATGTTGTTAAAATGACACTTATCTATCAAAACTGCAATTTGTGTTGTTGCTTTTAGTTCAAAGTAGTATTTCTGACAAAATGCACGACACCATCTTATCTTGATGATGACCCTTAAAGGGTTAAATTTGCAATTAAGCTGTCCAAGGTAGCATGTAATATTCCACACTCCTAAACAATAGGGGGCAGCACATTACCTGAAAGCTTGGATTCCCGCACCTACTGGAGGAACAAGGATATGTGTCTCTGTCTAGCGTGAGCCGGGTAAGGAAACTGTGAGTTTGAGCCAGTCATCGTAACTCCAACTCTGGCCTTTGGCCACAACCCCAGGGACGTGACCAAAGTCAGTTCCTTGGCTTGGGCTGCACCCCCCACAGAGGGACCTAGAACTCCTTTGTGCTACACAAACTCACTGTTGTGATTTTCCCTGACATTTGATATGTTTAATCATTGACTAATGCATCACTATCAGATTTAAAGTCCTAATATATTGAAAGTGGTGTTCGGGTTTAAAAAAAACCTTGTATTGGTTGGGCTCCAAAAGCGATTGGTTGAGGGGATCATCTACTGGAGGGTGGAGCAGATCGTTGAGTTGCATAGTTTGTCAAAATGCAGTAAGACCATGTTCTGAGGCTGCGACTTGTGTTCCAGGGAGAGCCCTGAGTCCACTTTCGAGGTCTACATGGAGGTTGCCCTTCCAGGCACACAAAGTTCTGGTAAGTTTCATGTAATTTCAAATGAATTCTATGTAATCCACCTTAAAAGTACACAAACCCAGCAAACGTGACGCTTTTTTGCTCCTCTCTCCCAACATCATCTTGTAAAACAAAACAAAACAGAAGGATCATGGATGAGTTGGAGTTGAGTCTGTTGGCACTAACTTAGCGTTAGCTTGTTCAGACGAGGGGGTCTTGGCATTTTTTGTCATTAACTTTGGTCGGCAAAAACTTTTTTGCTGCACTGTATCAGTTGTGTAGGTCCTTGAAATGCTGTAATACGTAACGATGTTGAGTCCAGGTGAATTAAAGTCATCTGCAGGTGTGTTACACGCAGCCAAAGCTTAATTAGCTCGTAATGTTAGCGTCAGGGGAGCTTGGCTTACCACTTCTTCTGTCTTTATCTACATATGTAATCATCCCCTCTGCTCTGTGTCAGTTGTGGAAGTCCTGCAAACTGAGTGAAGTGTAACAACACCGTGTCTGTGGCCACAACATCATCGCAGTCACACACAGCACTGGTTTGACTGCCATTTCTGATTCAGCGACCAGACGTCAGGATGGTCTTGCCTTCAGGATGTCAGCATTTAGTTTACGAAATGCATTTACACTACATTTTATTCATAGAATTTTATCATTCATAAATCAATATGATTGATTTTGTGGCTTGGATCTGTAAAAAAAAAAAACCCACTAAGCAAAGTGCAGCTTCTGCTCCAAATATGTACCAAAACATGCAGGGAAACCCAGTTTGCCGAGGCAGTCGGCATCGAACAGTTTAAACACAAACATTGCCACTATATTTGCTGAGAGGAAACTTCCATTCAGTCAGCAGGATGATGATTGTGAAATTAAATACTGGTTTGCAGGTTGATTGAAGATGCGGCCTGTAAATGTTCTGTTTGTGCTCTAAAAAGTCTCAGTGCTCCTGGTAAAAACTCAGCCTGGGGCCTTTTTGGAGATATTTTCGTCGGCTACAGCCATGCTAGTGCTGGAACAGGCCTAAAGAATGCTTGAATTTGACTTCAAGAGAGATGTGGGAAACCTGAATGAGACATTGGATAGTTCTTCAGATTTGAAAGTGTTCAAATTAAAAAGTCTGACCATTTTACAAAGTGGGCTTCGTCAGTGAACCCCTGGGCGTACACAGACTCTGACAGCATGGCTTCATGTTGCTGTGCGAGCATGAGTGAGACACGTTTTACCCTCCAGTGTGTCTCTGATTTCCTGAGAACGCAGAAGCTGTTGGATATTTTTCTAAGAATTTTCTGTTCTGTTGAGTCTTGTTCTTGTCATTTCCTCTTTAGCCTTAAAGCTCATCTCTACAACTTTGCTTTGAGGTCACTGTAGGACAGTCAGGTTTTTCACAGCTAACAGAAAAAATCTTGTGTGTGGACAGGGGAACCATCATATAGAATCAAGGGCTCATTTAAGGAAGCAGGTTTAGTGACAACCCTGTGCCTTTCCCTTTTAGAGAAGCAGTTAATCCAAATTTGAAAAAGAGGGGTAACTCCAGCCTGTTTCAGAAGGACAGGAAACTTCAGCGCTGAGTCAGTTACTATGGTAACTCAGAGCGCTTTCTCACCAGCCTCGTTTGCTCCAGACTTTTGGACTTTGCAGAAAGTCTGGAGCAAATTGACAGATGTGAAAGCTCCACAGGACCACAATCCAGACTAAGGACCGAGTCTTTGGTCCTGCCTCAGGAGGTGGTCTCGGTCCGGATTATCCTGGTCCAAAGTCCGCTGCTGTGTAATGGGAAAGCATTTTTTGGACTGTCGGACCAAAAGCAGGATACACGTCATATTTAAACATCTCGTTCCCACCAAAAAAACATAAACAAAGCAAAGATGAGCCGTGGTAATACTTGGGGGGAGGAAATTAAGTATTTCATTCAGATGTGGTCAGAGGACGAAATAGAAAATGAACTGGAGAAGACCCGCCGGAACTCGGAGACGTTTCGTGTTTTTTCGGAGAGGCTTGCAGTCTTCGCCTCCTTGCCTGTCTGCGTTGAAATATCAAGCGCACCGTAAGGACGTTATTTATTTGATGACATCGCACTGGTCTGGCGTATTGGGACTGTCGTTGTTGTTGTTGATGTTGGAGGCGCAGCCAAAGTCGTGCGAGGGCAGCAAAGTGAATCCGCGGCTCCATGGTTGATGGTAACTTCTTTGCTGCAACCAAAACAAATACACCGCCAGAGCACTTCCGACGCGGCTACGTCAGACGCACGCTCATCCACAAGCCAATCAATGACGGGCGCAGACCTTGCAGTTAATGGCGTCATGACGTAGGTCGCTCCTTTGGTCCGCCTTCATAACAGCAGTGAGAAAGTGAACTTTACTGGACCCTATGAAAACAATGCAACAACAAGAAAAAGTCCGGACCTCGGACCGGACTGTTAGGTGAGGGAGCGCTCTGAGTCTACGAGGCTAACTTTGATTCTTAAATTTCATTTGAAGTTGCTTTTACCTTCACTTTTTGTCCATGGGATAACAAGTGAATGAACATACATTTTGGCTTCAATAACATTCCACAAGTTCAAGATTCAAGATTGCTTTATTGTCATTGACCATGGTGGACATGTCAACGAAATTGTCTTTGCAGCCCCCGTGTAAGATAATAAAGTAACCACACTAGCATGCAATAAAATAGAATAATAAAAATAGAGATATAATAAAAATAAAAATAGAATATTTACAAATAGAAATCTGAAAATAGAGATATGAAATATGAGATATGGATATTTACAAATAGAAATCTGAACTATTGACATGTAAAGTGCAGTGTGCGTTCTTATCATTGTCCTCAGTCTTCCACTGCAGTGAGGGGCTGCAGGGGCTGATGGATTTAACAGCTCTGGGATAGAAGCTGTTCCTCAGTCTGTTGGTGGTGGTGCGGATGCTGATGTACCGCTTTCCTGATGGAAGTGGTACAAACAGTCTGTGGCCCGGGTGGCTGGGGTCCGTGGCGATGGATCTCGCCCTCTTCCTGACCCGGCCTTCATATATGGAGTCCAGGTCTGGGAGGGGGCAGCCCACAATCCCTCACATCACAAGTTTTCACCTGTCATGAAGAAGTGTGATTGAATATTGAATTATGCACAGTTTCCCAAATAATGGATTTTCCCACACAACTCCCTCTGGCTACATATGTATAGATATTTTTATATTATGTTATGTGAATTTCTGATTCCAGAGCGGTAAAGTATGCAGACTTCTTTTTGTTAGAGGGTTGCCATATTGGGGCTGCATTCATGTTGGGTTTTTATAGTCGTGGTTCACTCATAGTTAACCTACTCAAACTTGATTAAAGTAACTCAAATCAGCTGTGGGGAAACCGGAAGCCCAGCTGAGGGTAAATCCACTCTCAGTTCAAGGGGAGACTCAGAGTTTATGAAGCCTCCTGTCTGAAATGGGCCCCAGGGACGGGACGCACACGGCTGTGGCTTGTTATTGTCTAAACTGTTGCTGTATGCTGAAGTATTGAAAGGAACCTTTACAGGAAATAACTGAAATCAGTACAAAACTCAGTTTTCAGTTTTCCTTAGTGCATCAAGCTTCAGATCAAGGCACCCCCCCCCCCCCAAAAAAAAATGTAGTGGGGAAAAAACCTCCAAGTAACCAACACACAGATGGCTTTGCCTCTGGTCCCCCTGCCTCTACGTGACGAGGGTCCTGGTCGCTACTCCCTGACCACATCACTCCTCTGCTTCACCAACAGGTCCACAGGTTCGGAGGCAGTACCCTGAGGACTACGCAGACCAGGTTTGACATTCTTAATATGCTATTCCCGCCCTCCTCACAGATAGCCAATAGGTTCTTTTCCACATATTTATAACTCTTCCCTCCCCCCATATTTCCATGTGTTTTTGAAGGCTTAACTAGCTGATGCCAGCTGTGCACACTGTTGATGAGATCCGGAAAATACAAGTGATGTGATTTTTCACAATTTTCTTTCTTTCATTAATTTGTCCCCATTATGCTTCATACTTTGTCTTCCTCCTTTATAGATCAGTTCTTCCACATTACAACTGTCCTATCTGCCCCTGTAGTTCATAGATATTAAGTCTGCAATACTGTAATACTTGTAACTGTTGTCAATCTTTCCAATTATCCTTCAGGAAACTCTTCAGACCGTGCCCAAGTTCTGTTTCCCCTTCAGCATGGACAGGTATACACACACACACTCACACACACACACCATGGGTCTCTTGCACCATCTACAACACATATTGTAGGAACTGTAGTTTGAGGCACCAAAGATAATCAAAGCATGTGCAGATGCTTTTACCCTCACTGATGAGCCTGATGAACATTGGAGTGTCTGTCAGCATAGCTGGTCCTGTTCCAGCTAGCTGTAGGTAAACCAGGTGAACCTGGCTAGATGTCACAGCGAGGAAGACTGAATCAGCGTGACACGTATTACAGAGCAATTTGGAAGCGAGTTGGAAATCAAGAGCATGTGCTAGCTACTCCTGCATGCTACCATGAGAAATGGCCACCTCATTTGTACTGATTGGGTGATACGTTTAGTGGGCACCATCTTAATTACACCTCGTATTTGTATCCCCTCTTACCTCTTCTCACCCTGAAGTCTCACAGTCAACCAGGTCGGCCAGAACTTCACTTTTGTGTTGACCGACATTGACAGCAAACACAGATTTGGCTTTTGTCGCCTCTCCTCCGGTGCACATACCTGCTATTGCATTCTCAGGTAAGCTGTGTGTGTGTGTGTGTGTGTGTGTGTGTGTGTGTGTGTGTGTGTGTGTGTGTGTGCATGTGTTAGTAAGACAATGGGAAAATATGTCATTTTTGGTAGCTGTTGTGGTTTAATGTTCAAAGCACCATCACCATTCAGATTTGGATGTCCAGGTACAGACACACAATTAAAAGCCACTTTCAATGATGACAATCAGGGTATTTTTGATTCAGTTTCAGTACTCTGTGAATGCTGATACGTCAGTGGGAATAAAGTAATTATCATTCCCCATTCTGACTCGTTAAGGGAAATAATTTTGCTGCCCTCGTGCTGTAAGGTAGGAATCTCTTAAGACCCAAATGCAGCGCAAGTTTCTGATGTGTTTTTTGAAGTTACCCAGTTGAATCACGTTTCCAAATTCTCATCTTAAGTGTTTTGAGGCAGGTTAAACTGCCTTAACTACAAACTGGTTTTGATTTCAATCATCAAACCCAGCTGTGGCAGTACCCGGTTCAGTGGTTGGGGTTTTAAACCTGGGGCCTGCGGTGTGCCATACATATAGTTGTTTAAGTTGTCATACACATGAGCTTGTTGAATGTAGCCTGATAACCAGTGCTTAATTTGTAAATCATAAGATGGCGGAACGCAAAGTACATACGGCAGCTCAGGGATGAGAGGGGCGCAGGTCCCGGAACGTAGACAGAAAACATGCTGAGAACAACATACAAACGCCCACTGGCCATGCTGGGGGGCTCACAAGCCTCAATTTCAAATCATATCCATGGTATACATGTTTGACGATAATTTATGATTATTTTAGGCTGCTCAGCGCAGCGCAGGCGAATGCCTGCATCACCACAGGTGGGACTTCCAGTCTACAGTCAGCAACTCATGCCTCAACAGGTCCAACTTGGAAAACAAACAAAAAAGAGCTCACAATAAATCACACGAATCCTCCATTGTTATTACGGTATTTAGAGATCATCCCATCCCTGACCTGTCGCTGGACGTCCCACACTCTTCTCCCTCAATGCGCTCTCCTCTCCTTCTGAATCCGGCTGTAAGCGACCTGTTGTCGCAGTTCCCGCCTCTTGCCCCGGCTGTTGTAGCGGGCTAGCTGAGGCCAGGCTACCCGCCTGTTGCTCCGGCTGTTGGTGGTCCACCTGGCTGACTGCTAGCGCTGGTGCTGGAGCTGGCTCCTGCTCTGACTGGCGGTGAACCTGGCCAGCTGCTGCCACGGTGCCAGCCTCCTGCCCCGGCTTGGCTCGCTGTTGGTGAACCAGGTGAAGCTGGCTAGCTGTAGGTAAACCAGGTGAACCTGGCTAGCTGTTGGTGAACCAGGTGAAGCTGGCTAGCTGTTGGTGAACCAGGTGAAGCTGGCTAGCTGTAGGTAAACCAGGTGAACCTGGCTAGCTGAAGGTGAACCAGGTGAACCTGGCTAGCTGAAGGTGAACCAGGTGAACCTGGCTAGCTGTAGGTGAACCAGGTGAACCTGGCTAGCTGTAGGTGAACCTGACTAGCTGTGGCAGCGCGAGCCTCCTGCTGCAACCGATTTTGATCGTCAACATGACCGCTGCAGCTGCCCTCGTCGCCGCTTGTGGAGGCGAAAAAGCGTCATGCAACTCTTCATTTTTTTTCGAAAAAAGACGGCAAATGTAACCGTCTTTGACATGTTGGCGTTGAAACAGTAACTGTTATTTCCTCTCTGCTTGCTCGTCAGATGCAGCGAATTTCAAAAAATATTTTCTACTGATAACTCTCATTCGTCTATGTAGCTTGCTAACCACATATGTGACAACCTGACAGCAGGGGATTTCAGTCTGAGATGGTGGGCCTCCCCTCAGACTAAGTTTGGAAGAGGGCACTCCCTTTCTCCTCTTTACATTACTTTTTGTTGATCGATGCCTGTTTTACGTAACTTCACTTTCTCCAAATATAAGAGAACAGTCTGTCCTGAGTTATTTATTACGTTCTGACTCAGATTACACAGGAAATTATAGTATAGTACAGTAAATGTCCCTCAAAACACACAGATGCAGGCTGTTGTACACAATGTCCTAGGATAACTAAGGGTCTGTTTCCACCGGCTCACTTTGTCTCGGGTCGGGTCGGTACGGCTCAGTACAGGTGTGTTTCCACGAGCGCTGGTACCACGTCAGCGTGGCTGGACTCACCAGCCGAGAGTTCCCTGGAGTAATTAGTGTGTGACACAACAACAACAATAGAGGACATGGAGGCGGCGTGACGCCTGCTGCTGGTCAGTGGTTTTTGCTTCAACTAAAAGTGAGGGAGGACAGGCTTCAAGTGGTGAAATAGAACCCCCAAGAAAAGACTAAGAGACTTCACCGAGCCATGACCAGGATTCCACCGAGGCCAGGATAATAGGAAGTAGACCACGTGACGGGTTAGTTACCCAATCAGAGCCCTGCTATGTGTTTACGTCACATTTTAGTTCCCACTCAGCTCGTTTGGAACCCCAGCAGAGCAGGGACCAAAATGGTCGGGGCCAAACCAACCTGATCCGAGCTGAAGTGAGCCAGTGGAAACGTCCCCTATTACTCTTTCACCTCCATTCGCTCAGCCCTCCTGTAACTGGCTTGAGCCCCGTGGGGAGGCTCACCTCACTCTTGGAACACTCATGGATTAACATTTAGGATTTTAAATCCCCTGGTCATTGGGGTTTTCACCTGAATCACCAGTGACAACTGCGTTAAAAATGAATTGGAACGAAACAATTCCAAAGAGTGTAATTCTTACTTTTTCTCTCAGCTACTTGCCCTGGTTTGAAGTTTTCTACAAGCTGCTGAATATTCTGGCAGATTACACCATCAAAGGCCAGGTAAGTAATAACCCTTTCCCACTGCACACACCCATGATCATCAGAGTTTTTCCAGACCTGGATGAACCCACTAGTAAAAGCTAATGTTCCTGCTCCAGTTGTTCGGTGCATCATGATATCACAAAAGCAGCCAACACAAGAGAAAGTGAACATTACTGTCAAAAGTCCCAGAATGCAGCATCTTGCCCTTGTATACAATGTTTGGTGAACACAGACAGTTGAATTTGTGGCTGAGATGGCAAAAAGTCAGGTCGTAACTTTGACTTTCCGAAGTTACCAGCGTTAAACTCTCATTCCTCCATGTAGCGTTGATAGAACATCTTGTGTGTGTCTGGTACAGTGGGGGGGCAAAAAAGTATGAGTCAGCCACCGATTCTGCAAGTTGTCCCACTGAAAAAGATGAGGTCTGTAAGGTTCATCGTTGGTCCACTTCAACTGTGAGAGACTGAATATAGAAAAAAACAGATCCAGGAAATCACAGTTGGATTTTCAAAGAGTTTATTTGTATGACAGTGCAGAAAACAAGTATTTGATCAATAAAGGTTCACCTCAGTACTTGGTCATGTGACCCTGGTTGGCAGTGACAGTCAGACATGTCCTGTAGGTCCTCATGCAGATCCTCTCAGGAGCTGGGATGTTTTGGGGCTGTCGCTGGGCAACTCGGCCTTTCAAGTCCCTCCAGAGTCTCTATTGGATTGAGGTCCTGAGACTGGCCGGGCCCCTCCAGAACTTTGAAATGCTTCTTGCGTAGCCGCTCCTTGGTTGCTGGGCGGTGTGTTTGGGATCATTGTCATGCAGGAAGATCCAGCCACGTTTCATCCTCAGTGCTCTCACTGGTGGAAGGAGGGGTTCACCCACAATCTCAGGATCCATGGCTCCATCCATCCCTTCCTTAACACGGATCAGTCGTCCTGTCC
Source organism: Aulostomus chinensis (assembly GCF_037954235.1). Lineage (NCBI taxonomy): Eukaryota > Metazoa > Chordata > Actinopteri > Syngnathiformes > Aulostomidae > Aulostomus > Aulostomus chinensis. Next base: position 25,415,376 of record NC_141338.1, read on the forward strand.
CCTTTGCAGAAAAGCAGCCCCAAAGCCTGAAAACAATTCAAAGCGGGGCCGTGCACCACTACACCGATGATTTCTGAGCCTCTCACCTGCTGTATACACACATTAGAAGAAGAAGAAGAACTCTGTAGCAACGCCAGAGAAGAACAAGAAGCGGTGAAACAATTGTGTCTAAATGGAGGAAGACGAGGTGGAACAAGTAGCGGACGCCCCTCCATCAAACACATCGGTTGTGTGGACTTAATTTGCCTTCCCTGTAAAGGACGAGGCAGCGGTGAGACGACGGTGGATGAAACCAAAGCGGCGGTCAAACGATGAGGGTCCACAACAGCGTAGCCTGGGTGAGCGCTGCTAGCACGATAGAAGGACAGTGTTGCAGCTCCCTGAGCTCAGCCGTTCTAGATCCTGATGAGACTGCAGCCCTGAGCACCGCTGGAGGTTTGTTCTCCTTCCATCAGCAATGGAGTCGTCCTCATTGTTCACAGCAACAAAGCACTTTTTAATTGGAATTTTACGTTTGTATTTGCATTGAAGTCTAAATCAGGGGAAAATACAAATATTGTGTTTTTTCAAAGCAGAGCATTTTATTTTGTACCAACACACCAGTTTTTACTGTGTCGGTACAAATTAAAATGCTCTGCTTTGAAAATACAAATATTTAGTTTTTTCAAAGCAGAGCATTTTATTTTGTACCGACACAGTAAAAACTGGTGTGTCTGCATATTAAAGGTGCCATAGAGTGGTTGAAGGGGGTATCCATTCTTGTTCTGTGGTGTGATGTGTAACCCCACTAAAAATGGTTGGGTCTGTGATGGCTCACAACCTTCCTAAAAGGCTCTCTGAAACTGCTATGTTACCATGTTGGGTTTAGAATGCGTCATTTGTTCCTATTGGGGTCGTTTCTGGCCTCATCTGGCAACCTCATTATTTATGCAAGTGCATGAGTTGACGGCGATCGGTTGCCGTTGTTTATCTGGTAACCTCATTTAACTACTACTTGGTGAATGGCTGTCCTCACTGTCACTGAAAAGAAAGCACTCCCACTTTCTCGGCTAACTGTTGCCGGTGCTAAGTGTGACTGCTCCTGTCAATTGACAACATTCCATATCATACAACAACATTCATAAGATAAGATACCAAGTAGCCATGGCCTATTTGCGTATCCAGCCGTATATGCAGTGGCGGGGTGGCCGTCGGGACAACCGGGAGTTTTCCCGGTGGCCTGGCCCCTTGGTAGCCTGCCTGGCTGGTGAGATTCCTTCCCCCTCAAGCCAGGCCAGGCCAGCTAGCGACAGATAGCGCAGATAAAACAAAGGTGTCAATTCTATCGAGGCTGTTCCTTCAATCAATCTGCTCAGTCAGTGCTGCAGGCTCCGGTTTGTGTCTCGCGAGAGAGCTGCACTCACTCGGCTCGCTCGCATAATCGCCCCCTCCCAAAATATGTAGAAGGAGCGTGTGTGAAAGGGGTGGGTTCAGTGGGTCTGAGTGGGGGGCACTGACTGAACTGTGACGTAACACTTCAGCCAAAAACGCATTGGTCCATTTTCCTGCAGCGATTCAAAAAAGGGGAGATACTTCAAACAGAGGTGATGACACTGTCTCACACTTGGTGTGTCTCCCCACAACTGGGGGACGTTGAAGAAACACCACAAACACGAAAACCATGATTTTCATTCTAGGGGACCTTTAAGGAAGAAAAAAGAATTTGATTTTTGCATTTTTTATTTTCTTAAATCATGATTTTATCGTGAGTATTTTGTATGGTGAGCCCTGTTTCCTATCGTTTCGTGAGTGGACTATTTCGTTGCACCCCTAGTAGTTAGTGACAATAGACCAGCAAGGTCTTAACAGCAGCAGAGCAGTGAATTATGTCATTGACAGTACACACAGCCTCACTACAAATAAGACAACCGCTATCCTTTTGGATGGGAATGGCTGACGGTCTGACCTCATGTCGCCTGTGTGATGTTCATGCCTGGGTGGCTGGTGGATGTTTGCAAATTTCATGACCACAGTCAGAATTTGATTAGTGGACTCACCAAACATGGCTGTGTGTTAGCTTTCATCATTATTATAAGTCTGACCTTTAATTCAGAGGGATTCAGTTTGCTTTATAGGGTGTACACACACACACACACACACACAGTGAAGGCTGCCATGCAAAGGGCCAACTGTAGCAAGTAGGGCTTCTGTGCTTTGACATGAGGAAATAAGGAACCGATCAGAAACCATTCAGTTACTAGACAGCCAGTCCACCTGAAAGCTATGCTGCTCTGAAATATGGACATATTCTGAGACTAAAAGAACAAATGGACATATGCGTTTGCAATTAGACTTTTGCCTTTGAACCTTTGTGTTTCAGGAAAGCCAGTTTCAAGAGCTCCTGATGTCGTTACATGCACTTCCTATTCCTGAGCCTGGAGTTCCTGTTCATCTTGGCGTGGTGAGGCTGATTTCACTGCATCACAGCTAAACTCCCTTAAGACTGGTGTGTCTCTTTGAATGTGTATTCACTTGGATGACATCCACCCAACCACAGGAAGAGTTCATTTTCAAGTGTAAACTCTTCCCACAACATGAATGTTATCATCCTTGAGTATACATGCCAGTTTGATCGGACCAGAGGGAAATGACTGTGCTCACTGTCCATGCAGGACTTCCTCTTCAACCACACTGCGATGGATTCAGATATGTCATGTTTTAGTTCTGCTGTTATGCCCAAGACAGGTGCTGCTATATCCTGACGTTTATTTTTTGTTCATAACTCACTTGATATCACTGGAAAATGTTAGTCGGTTGGCTGCAGAGCTCTGTAGTGGAGCTGGGTTTGAGTCTTAAACCAGACGTGGTCCTGCCATAGGTTTTGACTGGGTCTGGTTAGGGTTATGGAGCGACACTATTTAAGTATCAGGTCAATTAAGCAGGTATTAATGTATACCAGCCATGTATTTGCTGTTGTCCTTCGTCTGTTTGTTTGTGCTCTGCTGAAGTCAGACTTGAGTTCTGTTGTTTCTAGCATTCCTTCTTCACCGTGCCTGACACCAGGGAGCTACCCAGCATACCCGAGAATGTGAGTGTTGTCTTCTCTTGTGATCTTGTTTGACGTCCACTTTCAGATGCAACTCACATGAGATCGGTGAAGAGATGCTGAAAGACATCACATTCAAGCTTCCCTTACATTTGTTTGCCAACAAGAAATCCACTGTTTATATGGTTAATGCTGGATTTATATTTAACAGGTACAACATAGTCCAGAATCCAGATTTGGGTTAAACATCTAACTTTAAGCTCGGAAAATTTTTGAGTTTATTTGTGTGAGGGACCAAATTTGTCCCATCTAGGCAAAACGCCAGGGCAAGACTTGAAGTCATGCAAGTTAGAGGTGCTTACAGGTGTATTCTTTGTGTATTAGTATGCTGAGAGACGGCGAGGAGAAGGTTATAAAACTCACACCATACTAGCACACACAGTAAAAGCTAGGGGAGTAGTACTGTGCTGTATGGAGCAGGTTTATACGAGACCACAGACACCATGTATGAGGAGAACCCTGGAAAGGAAGATCTCATGCACACATCTTTAAAGACGTGTCTGTGGAACTTCACTTCTCATCTGACCACTGGACATGGCTTTACAATGTTTGGTACACTTGACAAAGTCACAGTGTGAAAGCAAATTGGACCAAATGAAAACTGCAGATGTGTTGCAATTTCCGCTAAACTATATGGTGTGAAAGTGGCCTTAAAAAGGCAGCAATCAAAGAAATCCTCATCCGCAGGTCAGCAAGCAGCAAGAATACAGCACAGGATGGGGACCGCAACTAATAGGAGCACCAGTAGGCACGAGGGTTAGAAACCGTTTTACTGCACAAAAGTGATATAAAAGCTTTTGGACAAATATCTAGTTGTCCAGTTACAGTCTCAAAGCTTATAAGCACATGTTTTGATCCTAGGACAGTAGCCTGTGAGAGACAAAAACACACACCATGTCAACAACAAACTGATCCTGACCAACATTTTTGACCTATATCATCTAAAAAAGAAACAAGTGAGAGAAGAACACGATCCGTGCTGTTGTGGTCTCAGAGTTAGAATCTGCTTCTCTAGTCAGGAGACAAAATGGACCAAATCCATCTATTTTATTATGAAGGACTTTGAAAAACGTAGTTTGAGCTTGAAAGTGATATAGTTTGACATTTTCTAGAGGGCAATAAAGACATGCCGCTCTCTACTTGTGACCAGTTATGAGGTATGAGAAGAGTAATTTTGCAACCTTCAGTAACCAACATTGTAAACGAGTCCTATGTCATGAACTGCTGTTGACGCCATTCATGCATTAGCATCATAACTAACTCTGTTTTTCTCTCATTCTGTTTGACCCTTGCAGAGAAACCTAACCGAGTACTTTGTAGCAGTAGATGTCAATAACATGCTTCACCTGTACGCTAGTATGCTTTATGAACGCCGAATCCTCATCTGCTGTAGCAAACTAAGCACTGTAAGTAGAGTCCACTTCCTGTTCCTTCCTCCTCTCTGTCCATTTAGAATATTGCAGTCTTGTCTGTTAGCATCTATAATATCGACAGTTTCATCTGATGCCTTCTTTGAAAATTTGAATGTTGATGTTTGATGCAAAATATAAATGATGTTCAGCCAACAAAATCCTGAGCAGGAACAGAATCCAGTTTTTAGTTGTTCTTCTGCACCTTCATGCACAGTAATGGGAAACAACAAATGTAATCTTTCAAAGTAAGCAAAGCTGCTGGTTAACATGCTGGCCTGCATTTATGAGACACCTTGGTCTCGGCCAGAGTCGGAGATGAAGGAACAACTGAATCGGAACATCCTCCTGCTTCCCCCTAGTCACCATTTTGCCTTCTGACCAGAAGGTGACGAAAAGAGATGTGCAACAACAAACACTGCAGTGACAGTGATAGTGCTTGCTGATGGAGAGTTGTTGGGTGGAGGTTCTACACCTGCTCCACTTGGAAAGTGTCAGGAGAGGACTTTTGTTGGGATTTGTTAAAATTGACTTGACTTGATAAAAGAGCCATTGAATGAGAGAAGGTCCCGCGTTGGCAGTAAGCCATCAGGATGTGAATGTTCCTAGGGAGTGGAAGACTTGAGATCTGAGACATTTCGACAGCAGCGCTTGTTTTGAAACACAAGAAGAGCACAAATAAGCGGCGAGTTTTAGTTAAGCTTATTCTCATTGGCAGAGTATTTTCCTGATTTTCTTTTCCATTCCTGAATTCAGTCTTAATTGATTGTGTCCCCACAGTTAACTGCTTGTATCCATGGGTCGGCAGCCATGTTATACCCAATGTACTGGCAACATGTTTACATTCCTGTCCTGCCTCAGCATCTATTAGACTACTGCTGGTGAGTACGCTCTGGTGCCTGGACATGCTGTGCCCTTCTGACACAGCCAAAGTCACCCGGGCACCACTGATGGTTGTAGTCCTCCTCACGACTCATCTCATCTGTAATGTATTGAAAAGTATTCATCCTGGTCCTAACTCTACGATAACACGCTGGTGCATCACAAAGCGTATGTCCTTTATTCACTGTTCACCTAATAAGTACCCAGGACGTTTTTTATGTGGTTTAACTGCAAGATGTGCAGCAAATGCTCTTGAAGCCAATGTTTCTGAGCAGACTTTTGTTAGTTGATGGTACACACTTCAGTGTTACATCCTTAGATGCAGCTTACACAAGGACGAATGCTCCCCTTCACTTCTTCCTCACTTTTAAATCTTTTCTGCCATTTAGTTTTTTCATAGACTGCCCTTTGTGTTTCTCCCTCCTCTGCAGTGCTGTCAGGAGTGGTATTCCTATACTTCAGTAGCATCTGTCAACAAGTACTTTATTTGGCCAGTACATTTTTGCAGCGCGTACCATAATTTCACTGTTCTGTTTTTGTAGTTTTATGCAGTATTGAAATGATTGGGGAGAAGCATTCTGGAGTGCTGTGGTACTGCAGGAATCAAGGTGTCTGTGTACATGTACCATCAGGGAAGCTCATGACGTGGCAGCCACAGCTGGTCACTGACATGGGGTACTTGTGGGGCTGTCGTTAATGTTGAATACTGCCTACATTTATCTTTGTACGCTGACGCAGGGAAAAACCATGACAAAATGGAAGTGGACTCAGGAGACTGGTTATTTGAATCAGTTTTAATACTGATGTAGTCACATTTGGGGAGAAGCAACCCTTGGTGAGGGGGCGTCATGCATTTCTACTGGGAAATATCACTCAGGTTTTTGGCACCTGACCTGCATTGTCCCACATCATGGATTGAGTGATATTATGTATTCTTGGTCATATGATCAGTCAAGAACATTTCTACGTTGTAGCAAATCTAATAATGAAAACTTTCCTTTAAATAGTCATTTTAAATATTAGAACATAACATCCAGGAGTTAATTTCAACCTGGCAAAGCTTTGCCAAGTCTGAGAACCAGTCAGACAGACATTGTTTTCTAGCATAGAATGCATGAAGATTGAATCAGTTAAGACTCATTTCCTAGATTTCTGTTTACATTTTCTGATACAGCTGTTTTTGTAGTGTGAGTGCTCTAACATTGAGTCTGGGTTTATTTCTTTTCAGTGCCCCAATGCCCTACCTCATCGGAGTACATTCCAGCCTGATGGAGGTAAGATTCTGTACCTGGCTTTCAGAAATCAAGTGTCTCAGAATCACTCCTCGACGGAGTTTTGAGAGAGAGAGAGAGAGAGAGAGAGAGAGAGAGAGAGAGAGAGAGATACATGTATAGATATAAAATATGTTTTTCTGTTCTTTGTAGAAAGTTCGGGGAATGGCTCTGGATGATGTTGTGGTCCTAAATGTGGACACAAACACCCTTGAGACCCCCTATGAAGACCTCCAAAGCCTCCCCAATGATGTGGTGAGGAACATCTTTTGACTTGGCTAGACCTGTTTTTGCTGCTGGGTAACCAACCAGCAGGGGTGGAAGGAGTACAGAAAAAAATCTACTTAAGTAGAAGTACTGTTACTTTGATGAAATTTTACTTAAGTACAAGTAAAAGTACTGGTGTAAAAATTTACTCAAGTAAAAGTAAAAGGTAGCTCACTTGAAATGTACTCAGAGTAAAAGTTACTTACCGGTAGTTACTGTTTTTTTTTGGGGGGGGGGGTGAGGAGTGTGTGTGGCAAACCATTAGCCACCAATGCTATCGAGCTGATAGTTACTGACCTGTAAGGTAGCATTGCTAACATACATGTTAATGGCAATGCTAGCTCCTTTACTGAGTTATTGATCTAACGGAACATTAACTTACCTGTACATGCTTGTGCAGGTTCGATGCAGAGTTTTTGAACACAGATAACAAAGCTGACCCTGCATCAGTTGAATTCATTTTTGAAGTTTCTGTGTCATACGTTCAGTCTCCAATGTCTCGCGGTTAGCAACTGACGTCACTAACGTGCACCTGGGCTGGCTCGCGCTGGCTGCAGCTGTTGCCAGGGCGACCTTCATGAAACTATGGATTTATTTTACTCTGTAGCGGAATCGATTTAAAATGTAGTGAAATACTGTTACTTGAAAAAGAAAATACTTAAGTAAAAGTAAAATTACAGATTTTAAAAAGTCCTCAAAAAAGTAGAAGTACACAAAAAAGTTACTCAATTACAGTAACGAGAGTAAATGTAATTCGTTACTTTCCACCCCTGCCAACCAGGCTATTGGTGCAGGAGTCGTTCTTCCTGTTGGCAGCTGCTCGTTCAGAATGAATCGGTGTGACGTGATGTCCAGCAGTGACCTGCCCATTGGCTGGCTCAGTTAAGATGGCAAAAGCACAAGCAATTGGAGGACTAGGGGGAAGCAGTAGGACGTTCCGGTTCAGTTATTCCTTCATCTCCGACTCTGGTCGAGATATGTGTGCGAGGCTGCCTGGTTCCGCTTCCTGCATGCATCTCATTGGAGTACTAATGAAGATGAAATTTTTGGCGTGTCAGAAAAAAACTTTTTCATCAAACAATCCATGCAAACTGCAAATTAATATCTGGTCGATGAGTAAAAGGTTTATTACAGCGTTCTCTTTTGTAGTTGGGGTAGTTTTGTGTGGTAGAGTTCTTATTCCAGAGACTTTGGTATGTGTTAACAAAAAAAAATACTGGAAAAACTGCAAGAAGAAGCAGATGCGCATTCATTATCCAGGAATTCACATCACCGACACAGACATCGGCCACGTTTTCAAGCACTAACACAGTCCAGCCAGATACTTTTGACCTGGTTGTTTTTTGGTTGTTGTTTTGTTTTTCATTTTTTTAGGAGGTATAAATGTTTTTGCAAGATTCTTTTCTGTGTGATTATTTTGATTCCTGGCATTATAGGTGGCAGGGACCATGTCATACAGTTTTGTCTTTATCAATTAATTGATCATTTCTTTCTTTCCCCAGGTTTCCTCTTTAAAAAGTCGTTTGAAAAAGGTTTCAACGACGACGGGTGATGGTGTTGCTCGAGCCTTTCTCAAGAGTCAGGCCGCTTTGTTCGGCAGCTACAGAAATGCTTTGCAGATTGAGTCGGTTAGTAGACAGATAACGCATGGACATAAACATGACCAAAAGTAGCGCAACTGACCAGAATCCTGAATGTGACTTGGGGTTTCATGGCACAGTCTCACTCTGGAGGCGCTAACAGATTTGTTGTTGCTTCGTGGGAGGATTTAGAGGCATCTTTAATACGATGATCCTAATTATGTCTGTGTTGGGTTAGAGTTGCCTGAAACTAAGACTGATTTGTTTATAGTAGGAATAGAATGAGACATGCACTCAGGGAACGGGTGGTGTTCATCTTCAGTAGCCCAGAACAGACGAGCCAGCCGCTGTAGATGAGGGTCGACATTTAACAGTGGTGTAAACGACGGCGGCATCATACAGTATTCACATGATCATTCAGTAGCCACACTGATATTTCCAAGGTTATCACTCGCATGTATACAGTGACGAGCACAGTTGAAGTTGAACTTGGCCTTATCTGTTTGGCTACCTCACCCGTCCATATGCAACTGTGTATGCAAATACAACTTTCCCAACAAGAGCTGGGAATCATAACCCTCATACGCTTCAGGGATATCAGTCAGTCCGTCTCATATACCCCTCCTGTGTGTGTGCAACTGATCTTTGTAGTTGATCCACCTTTTTACCACTTCAGCCCCGGCTGGATCTGGAGGAGTTGTTGGTTTGCAGGAGCTGTTCAAATGTATTTGTAATCAGAAGTGAATAAATAGAATTATGTTAAATGGATTAGATTTACAAAGCAGTGATGCCTCCATCACCACACACCCTGATGAGGAGGGCTGCCAGGCAAGACAGCAAACCTACTGATTCCTGAGGAGCAATAAGAGGTGCATGGTCTCCAGGAGAAGCAGGGATGGAACCAGTGACTGAATACTGGACGGCCACTCCACCTCCAGTACACTTTCCAACATGAGACATGCTACAGGACACTGAGTGTTGTACAACACTGTGATACTTGATGTGTTTTCCTGAATTTGCAGGGTGAACCAATTACATTTAGTGAGGAAACCTTCATGAACCATCGATCGAGTGCCATGAGACAATTTCTTCAGAATGCCATCCAGCTTCAGCTTTTCAAACAGGTAGACACCAGTACACAGAGGACACACGGTCTGGTCCATCCTCTCTTTACACTGTACATACTAAGACATTGAGTGGTTCTACCTGCAGTTCATTGATGGCCGTTTGGACCTGTTAAACTCCGGAGAAGGTTTCAGTGACATCTTTGAGGAAGAGATCAACATGGGTGAATATGCAGGTTAGACATATTTTCCTTTATTACTAGAAGCCACTTCAACACCAGAGGGTTCTATGTCTCTGGAAAGATCCGGTTATTGTCCCATTGTCAAACATTGAAGCAGCATTTGAGGAGATCAATTTGGATCCATTCCTGTTTGCTTACAGGGCGGGTAGGAATGTTAATGCCACAGGATCCCTGATTAATATGGGCCTGGATCACCTGAGTCAAGCAAAAAATATTATTGCCTTTCATTTGCCTTTCCAGGAAATCACAGTAGGGTTTTTAATGAATTTAATTTTTGCAAATTATGGTGGAAAAGAAGTATTTGGTCAATAACAAAGTTCATCTCAGTACTTTGTTATTCTCCTTTGTTGGCAATGACGGAGGTCAGATGTTTTCTCTCAGTCTTCACCCTGTTGCTGGTGTTTTGGCCAGTTCCTCCATGCAGATCTCCTCTAGAGCGGGGATGTTGTGGGGCTGTCGCTGGGCAACACCGACTTTCCCCTCCTCCAAAGATTTTCTATGGGGTTGAAGTCTGGAGACTGGCTAGGCCACTCCAGGACCTTGAAGTGCTTCTTAGGAAGCCACTCCTTCGTTGCCGGCAGTGTGTTTGGGATCATCGTCACGCTGGAAGAAGCAGCCACGTTTCATCTTCACTGCCTTCCTTGATGGAAGGAGGTTTCACTCAAAATCTCACAATCCATGGCCCCATTCATTCTTTCCTTTACACGGATCAGTCGTCCTGGTCCCTTTGCTGAACAATAGCCCCAAAGCAGGTCTACAAGTTTGTTTCTGGTGTCCTTTGCCAGCCTTTCGGTCTTGGCCATAGTGGTGTTTGGAGTGGGACTGTTGGAGGCTGAGGACAGGGGTCTTTTATACTGATAACGAGTTCCTACAGGTGCCATTAATACAGGTAACGAGTGGAGGACAGAGGAGCCTCTTGAAGAAGAAGTCCAGAAATCTTGCTTGTTTGTAGGAGACGAAACACTTATTTTACCCAGGAATTTAACAATTTGGTGGCCCGATGGTGCAGTGGTCCTCACTGAGGCCCCCCAGCAAGAAGGTTGTGGGTGGAGCCCCGGCTGGAGCACGGGGTCTTTCTGGGTGAGTCTCCATGTTCTCCCTGTTCCTGCGTGGGTTATCTCTGGTACTCCAGCTTCCTCCACTGTCCAAAGACATCAAGAGGGACCAGGTTAATCCAGACTCTAAATTGACCGTAGGCGTGGCTGGGAGAGCCAATGGTTGTCTGTCTCTATGTGTTGGCCCTGCCATGGACTGGTGACCTGTCCAGGGGGAAGGCTGCTGGGATAGGCTCCACCCCTACCACCCTCAACAGGAGAAGAGGGAGAAGATGGAGGGATGGATGATGGATGGGTTTACCAATTAATTCATTAAAAACCCTACAATGTGATTTCCTGGACCCCCCCCCCCCCATTCTGTCTCTCATAGTTGAAGTGTTCCTATGATGAAAGTTACAGGCCTCTCATCTTTTTTAAGTGGGAGAACTTGAATACCCTTTTGCCCCTCTGTAGTCCAGCTGTAGTTATGTGTCATGTTATAGACTGTAAAGAGAGGAACACAATTCAGATGCAAGTATTTGAATATAAAGTGACAAAGCAGTATAACATTTAGTAGAACTTAGGCATAGTAACAGGTGTTTACATCAGTGTTTTTACACTGTGAATGTGGAGACATACGTAGGGTTGAGTGAGATAGGAGGTTCTGATTACATTACACTGAAAAACCAAAGAAAACCACAACATACAGTGTGAGTGCACGTTTACACACATTAACAAGCAGCCAAAAACACATGGAACAACAACGCTCAGGGAAAACACATGCGTCCACTGGGCTCCATGACAGTCAGAAGAGAATTAAATTGATTATAAGGGTTTAGCTTCTAATCTTAAGAGCTCTGAAGGTTGTTCCACTTGTGAGGAGCACAACATTTAAAAGCCAATTCCCCAGTGTTGGAATTGATAAAATGGTTTCAAGAATCAAAGAGTCATTGGACCTAATGCACTGAGACATTGATCTATAGCTAAAAAGACATGTAAGGTTCCCAGGACCTTTGCCAAGAAGTGCTTAGTAAATAAAAATACAGTGCCGTTTCCTTCCCACTACCAGAGACAACCACCCAACTGTCTCGTACAGTACACAATGATGGGTTCTAAAGCACCCCCTGGTAGAAACCTAAGGGCAGAGTGATGAACTGCATCAAGTGACCTGAGAGAAGAATGCAGAGGAGTGCATATGAATTGCATTGTGTCGTCTAGAACAGATAAAAATGTCGACTGAACAATTTGCTTTTTGTAGTTTTGCAGCATACATGCTTAAAAGTATCCAAATAATGCTGGACATCCAAGTCTTGACTGACACAACCATGGATGTTATTCTAGAGAGGAAAGACCTTCATTGTGTTTCTGTGTAAAATGAATGCTAGAATAGTTAAATGTGATTGACTGCAGCGATCATTGCAAGAGGGTTTCAGGCTCTACCAGGTTCCCTAGAGCTCTTCAGTAACGCCCTGGTTGTGTTGACTCTAATGGTTGTGACTCTTCTCACAGGCAGTGACAAGATGTACCACCAGTGGCTGTTTACAGTAAAGGTGAGCAGCTCTGTCACCCTCACCAACACCTCACCGCGTTATTAGGGTTTCTGTCATTGTGTCTTGTGGAACTCTGTGGCCTGATGGTGGTTCTTGAGGGAAAGTCAACCTGTTCACCTTTACCAAAAAAAAGACTGGTCTAATCCATGTACATCTCCAGAGATCAAAGCCTTTTCGCCTTTTTAGCCCCTCCCACATGAAGTTTAAGAATAGTCAGCATCATCATCAGGTGCATCATGTTGCCTGTGTGTGCTGATGGTCGCTCTTTTCCGTTTGAGAGCAGTATTTTTTGTCATGCATCAAGAACAGTGTGGACAGATTTTGTGTGAATGTCTCCTGACAGAAAGGAGGCGGGGCTATCTTCAACACAGTGAAGACAAAGGCAAACCCAGCCATGAAGACCGTTTACAAGTTTGTAAGCACACCCCTGACCTCAACAAGAATACAGATTGAAAAGACATATTTGAGAGTGGCTGATGACCTTTGATCGTGTGTTTGACAGGCGAAGGATCACGCAAAGATGGGTCTCAAGGAGGTCAAGAGCAGGCTAAAGCAGAAGGTAAGCAGCTGGACACTGCAGCGATGCCTGATGTACATTTAAACAGCATTCATCTCAAGAAGGTGCTGACAGCTTTTGATTTTACCTTAAACACTACTTTAATACCTCCACCTGACACTGAACCTGACCACCACAGCGCGCAGCCTCCCTCCCCCTCCCGGTGCAGTGCCATCAGTCCTTTTACCCTCCCTATGTCACCACTTTGCAGGAGCACGCAGAGAACGGCTTCTCCACAGCAGGGTCAGCAGTCATCAGTGACGACAGCTCAGCAGGGTTTACCTCCACCTCCAGTGCAGTTAGGAGGGAGGGGCCATTGCGCACCTGGGATGACTTCCGGCCAATCACTGTGCACTTTGGACAGGTAGGCAGGGATGGGACTAGATGGTGAAGAGGAAAAGGTGTAGTGAGAGTGTTTTACAAAGTTTAACAAGAGTTTGCAGATGTGATCATATATACTTCACAAGTTGTTTTCCCAATCATGTTGTTGACATTCAGGATTGTTGTGTCTGTGTCTGCTTACTAGTTACTGGATTGGGGGGGAGGGTATATAATATAATATACACATATCGCAGCAGATGAGAACATCGGGCATGTGCGGGCTAGAGCTGGACTGATGGTGGAGTTTTTGAAGGTGTGTGTGTTTGTCTAAGGTTTTTGGATGTACTGACAGTTTCTCACGCCCACAGGCTCGGCCACCGATGCTGCTGAAGAGGCCGAGCAGCAATTTGAGTCTGCCAAGCAACGATGACCAGTAAGCCTACTTCCATTCTAGAAAGCATGTGTTCCCCAGCATGATGGACATGGAGGAGTACACCTCACAGCCCCAGAATGACTTGAGACACATCTCCATGTGGCATGACGACAATACAACATGATGCAGCATTATGGATCTTTGATCTAAAGAATATAGAAACAATATAACACTGATAGAAATAATTTGAGTCCTTGTTATATTTCTACGAGTGCTGTCAGGTGATTAAAAAAATTAATCTAATTGATTACAGGATTTGTAATTAATTAATCTAATTAATTGCATTTTGATCTAATATCTGCTTAGGGCCCCCAAATAAAGAAATTTAATTCTAGGACATTACATAATTGTAGTGCATGACGAATCAAATGAATACACTAAGAAGAGAAGATTTGAGATCCACATTGTTATTGGTGATTGAATAAAACCTAAGTCAGGCCGTCTTAAGGCGGAGTCTCAAACAGGTGTTTTGACTCACGATGCATTTGTGGAGTGGATTGACATGTGAGTAAATACTGAGGTTTAGAGGAAACCCTTTGAGATTCCACGTCTTTGGACTCGTACGGACTTAACCAAAAGCAGACTGTTTTAAAATTTGGGCGATGACGACGTCGGGAGTACAAAGTTGGCATGTAGGTTTTTTTCCTTTGCCTGCCGTCTGCCTAGCAACTGTGTAACTCAGCTCCGGCTACAAGTAACTTTTTCCATTGTGATTGGGTGCTACTTCATTGTTAGACCACCAGGTTTCGAACGAGGTACAGTATGACATGACCAGATTCGTTGTTGTATGCCGTTGAAATCCGTCGAATACCGACGTTGTTTACTTCCTGTACCGGTGACGGTACACTATGGTTTAAGGGGTTAATCTTGTGTTAATTTTTATAACGCGTTAATTTGCGGTGAAATTAATTCATCTAATTAACGCATTAAAGTGACGGCCCTAATTTCCAGTATTAGTTACAAGAAGAAATCCTGACAGTTTTACCTCAGTTGACTATGAAGAGATAAGAGGATATTACAGTGGTTTCAATTAGAAAATCAGAAATTTAATTCACAGTCTAGTCAAGTCAGTTTTATGTGTGTCACCAAACCCCAACCAAAGTTCTGTCCTGACTCTGTCCAAGTAGAGCAGGTCCAGCACCTCCCTCCTTCAATGAACCTCCACCCAACAATTCTCCATCAGCAGCACATCCTGCAACAGCAGCCACCAGAACCTTCCTTTACCAGCAGGAAGGTGGAGCAGATCCAGGATCAGTGGAGAGAGAGAGCAGGACAGAGACAAAGACAGAGAATGGAGGAGGACAGAGAGACAGAAGGAGAGAGAGGGACAGAGATAAAGAGAGAGAGAAAGGAGGAGAGACTGATGGACAGAGACAAAGACAGAGAATGGAGGAGGACAGAGAGACAGAAGGAAAGAGAGGGACAGAGATAAAGAGAGAGAGAAAGGAGGAGAGACTGATAGACAGAGACAAAGACAGAGAATGGAGGAAGACAGAGAGACAGAAGGAAAGAGAGGGACAGATAAAGAGAGAGGGAAAGGAGGAGAGACTGATGGACAGAGACAAAGACAGAGAATGGAGGGAGACAGAAGGAGAGAGAGGGACAGATAAAGAGGGAGAGAAAGGAAGAGACTGATGGACAGACGGAGAGAGAGCAGGACAGAGACAAAGACAGATTAGAGGAAGACATATGCAGAAGGAAAGAGAGGGACAGAGATAAAGAGAGAGATAAAGGAGGAGAGACTGATGGACAGACGGAGAGAGCAGGACAGACAAAGACAGAGAATGGAGGAAGACAGAGAGACAGAAGGAAAGAGAGGGACAGAGATAAAGAGAGAGATAAAGGAGGAGAGACTGATGGACAGACGGAGAGAGCAGGACAGACAAAGACAGAGAATGGAGGAAGACAGAGAGACAGAAGGAAAGAGAGGGACAGAGATAAAGAGAGAGAGAAAGGGAGCTAAAAGAGAATGTGTGAACAAGCGTTCCACATTTTGATGAGTGCTGAAAGTTTGACTGTGGAAAGGAAGTGGGGAGAAAAGAACACGTTCCACATTTACACTTGATGAGTGTTTGGCAGCATGACATCAGTTTGCCACGTGCTGCATCCATTTACCTGGATTCACTTCCAGCTTTTACCAGCTCAGGCTGTGTCAATCGATGTAGTCGCATCTTCCTTGTGTAGCACATGATGCCTCGATTCATTACACGCCCACTGATGCAATCCTTTGAGTCCATAGAGGAGAAATGTAGCGCTCCTAGCCGATATCATCCCTGTTGAAGCCATGCATTTAAACACCAAATGTTTCCAGGTGTTGAGCTGAGAAAATTTACTGAAGCCCGGAGCTTTGTGAAATCTGATTTACAGCAGACTTCCCTTCTCTGCTTCAGGCTTCAGACAGCAGAACCTCCATGAGCATAAAACACCTATTATTATACCACTTATTTTGACTGACATAACAATTGCAATGTGATTTGCAGTCCTAGAAGAGATGTGGATTTCTGAGTTATTGTTTTAAGAGATGACACATACAGTATTCTTGACTTTTAAGTTATTTTTGGGAAAGCAATCAAGTTTTTCCACTTCAAATTCCCTGTTTTAATTGTTCAAGTCCAATAACTAACAATTCTAGTACTCTACCAATTAACCATTAAAACTGGTTTCTGCTAAGAGAGATAATCTTTCTTTCTTTCTTTCTCCCTCCTTCCTTTTTCTAACAACTCTGGCCTCTGAATTGCTTCTTCTCATCTCCTCATCCAAGCTCTATCCATCCAACTCGGCACTATACAGTCTTTCTTTCTGAGGATTCATCCGGAGATGAGCTCCAGTATGACGACGACACCATCTCTGGATTTCCCGACACCTTTCTCTTCTCCGTCCCTTTTGAGTGGTCACCTCTGTATGCACCTTTCTGATTTCCTTTGCAGTACTAATTAGAAAGGCTTTTTCCATGTCCTTCTGTGTCTATGAATGCACTATGTACTGTATGTGTGTTTTCAAACCTGACACTGAGTAGGGAGCAGTAGCATCCTGGTTTTATTAGGTGTGGCTAAAGACTTGGCCGCTGTGACAGTTCCGTTTTGTCAGGGTCTCAGTCATCATCCTGGGTAGTCAGATTAGGAAATCAAAATTTAGGTTTGGTTTCCTAATCTGACTACCAAGGATGATGACTTAGACCCTGACAAAACGGAACCACACTGAAGCTGGTCCATTTTTTTTTTAGGTAATGAAAAAGAAAAGCGGGTAGTGATTATTAATCAGTCCAATCCTGTTCCTGCAGGCCACAGCCGTACCGCTCCTTGAAGGAAGTAGAGTTAATGGGAGAAGATCCTGGCTTTGGAGCAGAAAGTCACACGGCCCCCCCAAGCCCTGTTACTGAGAAGTTCTCGAATGTCAACCTCTTGGGTGACATCTTTGGCTGCCAGGACGAGCCCGATAGCCAACCAGTTACGTTGGCTAAAAGCCTGGAGGACCTGAGGACTCCGAAAGACTCTGAGGAGCTACAAGCCAAATTCACCTATCAGGTCAGTCAGAGGTCATTGTGCCCTGTCACCAAAGCTGGCTTCCAAAAAGACCATTTGTGCCATTTGTAAGAGCAATGCTGAGCTTGGGTTATCACAGTTCTCTATATTCCGATCTGAATTTAGGGTCACATTTCAGTTTGATCTTTGAAATTTTCAGCACTGAAAACTCTGCTGCAATAATGATGTGATGAAAATGAGCACAACAAATCTGCTAACCTGAATCTGGCGACAGTAGCGAGGATCTTTGAAACTCTGCTGCTAATCACTGGGAACCGAGTCCTGATCAGAGGGTTAGCAGCTGCGAATGTTACCATCGTCATCATGTCATCATCAGTAGGGACTTTGAAGTTGTTTTCCCTGGATGCACACAAGTGAAAGCAGGTGGACGATTGTAAGTCCAGAATGTTCACATGCATTTATGAGCGTTTGCCTACAGTTGTGTACATGTCATTTTTTAAACAAATCAGTTTAACTGTATTTGTAATTGCTTTGCACTTTCACACAAATAAATAAGTACAACAGAGCTCTTTGGCGTGGGAAGTGGCATACACAGGTCCGCATCAGGGAGACCGCCCTGCTCATTTTGTTATGTACTACATATTCTTCAGGCTTCAGTGAATTGGCTGTCTTTATTCTGCAACAATGACTGAACACTGAGACACTTTTAACATTGGAAGTATCACTCCATTCTTGTTTGCAGCGAATGGACCTGAGTGCGAGTGAACACTCTCGAACGCTTCCAGGCCTCAAGCTCTCCAACCCCTACAACAAGCTGTGGAGTAAAGGGCAGTACCAAACAGACCTCTCTGCTTGTATGCCTTCGTCTTGTGATACACCTTCATCTATCCAACTTCCTGTGCTGACGGAAGCCCGCTCCCCGAGCCGTGGGAGCCTTGTCCCAGGTCCTGAGCCCCCAGACCCTTCCATGCCTGGCAACATCACAATACCACGCCCCCATGGAAGGAAGACACCTGAGATTGGAACGGTCCTAGCACCCCTTGTGGCCCCGTCATGCTCTAAACCAGCAGGACCTGGTGAAGGAAGGACTACCTCAGGGGGGCAAGAGTTTAGGCAGGCCTTGGGCATGACCGTAGATGAAGACCTGCTAAAGGTCTCCAAGGTTGCAGAGGCTAATATAGATTTGATTAGTCTTCTAGATCCTCTTCACAGCTCAGCACAGACCAGCTCTGCTTCAGCCAGTGACGGAGGAGATGAAGGCATGTCATCGTCTTCATGCAAACCCAGACTTCCACCCAGGTCTTACCCACAAGGTTTGCCTGCTTTCCCTCAACAGCCTCAGATTTCCCTCAACCCTTTCACCCAGTCTCTCCGGCATCCCTCCCCTCAAACGCAGTACTCTTCAACCGTGTGTAAGAATCCCTTCAGTGCAGTCTATGGGCCTCCTCCAGGTTCTTACTTGCACACTCCAACACAGCCGCCATCATTTCCTCCACTACCAGGACTCTACAGGCAACATTCTCCAGGCAGTGTAACTCTGCCTCCCAGCTACAGACTGCTCCAGTCAGCCTTCCCTTCCTCAGTCACCTCCCTGCCTCACTGCTCTGCCAGCAATCACTCTCTTTCCAGCTTGGCGGACTCAGTGTCTGTTCCCAGTACAGCTCCAAACATATCGGCAAAGCCAGTTTTTGCTGAGGAAGACAGTCAGAAGACTCAGGATCCTTTTGGGGACCTGCTGACAATGGTCAAGCCAGCTGCTCCCCCAAAAAAGAAGGTGGAGGACCTCCGAAGGAGGTGGGAGACATTTGACTGAAACCTGTGAATATGCATTGAGTTGTCACTGTTGCTACCTGAACTTCCCTCATTACTGCACCAGGACCTTCTCTGGACATGAATGGCACATTAGCCCTATAAAGCATTAGAGCATTAGCTTCTCTACTTACACACAGTTGTTCATGAATAATAACTTAAAGTGAGATTGATATTTATAGTGACTGGGGACTTTGAATCAGCTGGACAATTTGGATCACAAATGACAAAGTAGTGAACACCACAGTTAGAACATTTAATATTTGTAGGCATTGTAAGCTAGCCAGCAAGAGTCATTAGGAGGATTAGATAAGGACATCATTTTCTTTGAAAATTACTGCCACCTCAAGAAGCCGACCAGAAAAAATCAAGGTAGCGACAGCAACCGTTAGCTGTCACGAAGCGCCTGAACAAACAAGCCAGTAGCTGATATTAACTTTATAATCCTCACAGTTCTCATTACATCAGAAGAACTCATTTTGTTGATTGTCATCACTTTGTAGTTGGATTTATTTGCAGTCTTCAAAATCCTCTCTGTAATGTCAGTGCTGAAGGCCGGCCTGTGCGGGTTTTCAAACACCCTCTGAACTCACAGGAAACTAATCATGCACATACTGGACTCCTCTGGATCTTGAGTTGTTCTGTGTCACATAAGTTTGAGTGGCACCTCTTATCATGTTTATCAGACAACATTCTGATTGTTAGCTTGCTGTTGATATGCAGTGCTGGAGAGTAAATGAACGTTGCCATGATTTACTTCGCCGCAGCAACAGTCAGGTCACTCATGCATAATCATGCTTGAATAGCTAGACGAGCTAACGTACCGACAACAACCAGCTGACGAACATCTGGGATTCATCTCTACGTTCTGTCAGAGTGTAACTAAAGGTAACATTACCTGCTTTCGCTCCAGGCCTAACAATTCCAGTTACACAAGTGTATATTCATGGCTCTTTTTCCAACAGTCATGGTGAAAGTTTCTCCCTCATGTTGCGAACAGAGGCTTCGCTGTGAACCACGTCACCCATCAGCAGAGAACTACTGCTAGAGATGACATGTGAAAAGAAAAAAGTATTTCTGATTGGAATTCAGTCCATCGAAATAATCTTTCAACGAATGTGCGATTTCTGCTCCACTACATTTCACTACTATTCAGCATTCACTCTCCACTGTAGCAGTATCATGTGATACCGTGACGTCACAGATGGGTGGATTGGCCCTGAAGTCCAGCATCAATTACAACTCTACCGCTGGTCAACACAAGCTGGCAAATCACCAGAACTTCCTGTCTCCTGTGTTTGTGCTCACAGGGTTTTCTGCTGCCCCCAAAGGTCAGAGCATTTCAGAAGGGACTGTAGGACCTTGATTGTTTGAAGGAACATGACAACTTTTTGGGAAATACAAATATTGTTCATCTTTTTGAGAGTTAAACCAGCAGGCAGACCCTACAGTAGCAGCTTGAGTGGTCTTGCTGCCTCGAGATCATCTGCTCTCAGGCAATATTCTAGCTCTGAAGAACTCCTGCACATTTGAAAAGAAATTTGTGCCTCTGGCTTCCTTGTTCCCAAAATATGATCAGCGTCCGACAGTCAGCATGCCAGCGGGCTCTCCAGTGCGGGCACCTCCCCCGTGGTCCACATGACTCGTTGACTGAGGATTTAGAAAGAAAGTCAAACACGTGCGCTTCAGTTTCCAGGGGAAACAACATGAACACTCACAGGCGTAAATTTCGGGACACACTGATAAAATAACAATACACAACATAAAACACACAATATTTTTATCAATGTCACCAAATGTGTTTACTAAATGAGACTCGTGATCTTAAATATACACCAGGAGCGTCATCCAGCAATAATTGACATCACACCGCCACACTCTGACACATCACTGTAACATAAACCTGCAGGAATAGGAGGTTATTGTTGCATCTGCAAAGAAGGCACATAGTAAAGGCAGTCAATCAAGTCAAACCACAGGCCCACCCAGCTGCTACGGTTGAAAACGCTCTCCATTCACAACGCCATGAGGAAAGTGATGCAGCAGTCACCTGACAAGCTCATCTGCAATCCCTGAACCGGGTCACATCTTTGTAGGAGTTCATAAAAGCAACATGGTTCAGTCTTGCTGGCCCCACTGTGCATGCAGAGAAGCTCTGATGACGACCTCTCTTCACATGAGCAGTACCATTTCAATTTTCCCGCCATCATACAGGAAGTAGGCCTTGCTTCAAGACCGTTCTGATGCCAACTCTTCGTCTCTTGCTAACAAACTGCTACTACAATTCCCAGCCCCACACCCTGTTGTGTCACCTGCCTTTAATGCCACTCTAGTGCTCAGTGTAGACTTGAGGCTTACAAGTATCATGCAGTATTTCCTGAAGTACTGCATACAGCAGCCAATATCTCCATGATGTCAACTTCTATGATGAACTTGTATTATTACTGGTGGCTTGTCTGCTATTGTTGATTAACATTCTAGTGGCATTATGGTACCGTTGCTACAAAATGTGGTGCATCGTAGTCATGCAGTCCCTCGGCCTCATGATCTTTCTGGTAGCTTCATGCACTTCTTCTCCTTTCAAGCCTCCATGAGAAATCTCATCTTGTTTCACTGACCTTTAAAGATGTATTGCCTCTTACTGTTTTTAAAATGTTTAAGAAAAGCCCTGAAGCCAACTATCGACTGTAATGTCCCTAAAGGAATTTTAAATCTTTCTGTCAAAATAAATATTTGGGGACTTCAAACATTTAATGTTTCATTCTGTTCCTTTCACCAGTTTGGTGCCTGATGCACCAACGCCACTTGTTCAATGACTGTGGCTACAGGCAGCTAACAGTCATCTCCAGAGCACACATGATGATCTTCAGTGTGTGGTTCAGCTGTTCAACCTCAATAACAACGTGCAGGGTTTGTTCCTCGTCCGCTTCCTCCCTGTCAGGCAAAGCTGGAGGCATCCGTGCTGGTGTACATCCTTGGATGAAGACGTGTCATCGTAGAGTCACAGCATAGCTTGATCTTAAAATTCCACACTGGGAAAAAAAATACAAATCCTGTGATCAATGTAGCAGCTGAGAGCGAAATATCTCATCAGACTGTACTCCCATAAAAGTTGATATTCACAGTCGTCTGATTGATCCCTGATTATATAATTCTACATCTCTGTAGTTCACATTTTAGTTGGGTTAGGACAGGAAAACCAAACTGATGATCTGATAATGACTGGAGCAGAGAACTGAACAGGTGAGGGGGAGAGGGAAAACTGTGGGAACAGAGATGTGGCTAATGAAGACAAACAGAGGACAGGTGGATAACTCACCGGAACTAGATGAGGACAAGAAGTGACAAGAGTACACGTGAGGGAGGAAGATTTCAAAATAAAACAGGAGCTAGCAGCAGGGGAAACAAGGAAACCACATCATCCAAAGATTAAGGATTTTAAGGGAAGATGAGCGATAAATAAAGGAAGATGATGCTGAAACAAACATCAGAGCAAAAAAACAGTACTACTTGAGTAAAGAGTAGAAGTAAACTACAAAGCCAACATAAAAAAACTACTTTTCTCTTTAAAAAAAAAAAAGCATGTTATCATGTAACACACCCACGCCTGTAGACACCGGTCAGACCCGGGAACAGCAGGCCTGAGCGTGGGAACAAAGGACCGGGGCCTGATGAAGGTGCAGGATCAAGAGTTTCTGAGACAGAAGAATGTGCAGCTATTGTCTCTGCTAGACGGGCCGTTCATTCCAGCTTCCAAGGCAGAAAAGCTAACACCACTAGACCATCATGCCCCCACAGGGCCAAAATCCTCTGCGATTAGGCAGCGAAGCGAGCCGCAGTGTCACAGTCTATTAGAAGGAAGCAACAGCGCGTCTGCAGCCACTACGATTCCTCCTCCTGGTCTTGAGAAAGACCGGGCAGACGGGACGGCACATGAGTCCTCAGCTCACGCCACTGTCACATAGTAGAGGACATCCTGGTTTCTACATCAGCATGTTGAAAACAGGCGAGCCAGTAATGCACAGAGCGAGCAGCCAATGTCCAAATACAGGTAGTTTTCTTTAATACAACAACTCTCATTCTGTACATCATATTTTTCACAGTTGGAGTTGGGAGAGTATTTCACTGCTGTTTTACCGTCCAATGACGAGCCTCCGTTCCTCTCTTACTACGGGGGATTGACCTGCGTGTCGTATATTCTTCGTGGATTGTAATCAGATGTGAAGATGCTACTTAAAAGAGTGACACACAAATATGAGTTGTTGCTCTTTGTTACTAAAAGTATATTTCAAAATACAAAATAAGCACAAAACATTCAGTATCTACAGGCTTGATGCTCAGCACAGACGTGACCTCGGAGAAACATCATGCAGATCTGTCCTTTGTGAAGGAGCGTGACTGAGACGACCACGGGGACGGTCAGAGTACCAAAGACCTCCACTGTCCTGGAAACCACAAGGGCTCTAAATTGATGACATCGAACTGTTGTGGGTGAAGCTTCAAACACGAGGACTTTTCCTGGAGCGCGGGAGTGAGTAAGAAGTGCAGGAAAGTGCAAAACTACTGCTGGTTGTAGATGATTGCATTCTTTTGGCAAGTAAACAGACGAAGAACATTTGTTTCTCTGCAGGTTCATGTACTGACATAGTAAAGTTGTGCTGGCTCTGTGTACTTCTACACGCTCACATCAACACAGCAGTAGAAAGCACTTCTATGAACGCCACAGGTGATGTGGGAGCGACGTCTTCTTCAGTGAGAGCCCCATTTCCTCCTCATCAGTGAGTCCCTTGATGCCCCATGAGCGGCACCTTGATCCAAGATTGCTGAACCTTGGTTCTGTCTACGGAACCAGCCCATGTTCTAGTTTTGAGCTGAACCAGTGTGTCATGGATGGAGGGCGGTGAACACCTGTGCAGAGCAGAGCAGACTGCTGTAGTATTTCAAATTCATACAATAATGGTGATGTATGGAACAGGAACAGGATTCATTAGTTTCACTGGCTCACACTCAGGTGAGACTGCGCTGGTGGGTGGGGCTCAGGCTGCATGTCGAGTGCTATGTCACCGCACTGTTAGACAGCACACCGGGAGAAGGGAGGAGTCACGGTTGGCACTTCAAACCTGATTTGGTGGTTCAGAATGATTAAAAATGTGTGAGAACACAGAACGATTTCAAAATAAGGTTGTTGAATGAGCACTGAGCCCGGGGGGGGGGGGCCTAAGAGTGACTCGGTGAGTTGAGTCAAAGTTGTGATGTGTGACCTGTTGAATGTGCTTCAGTCCAACAAAACCAATGTAAGATTTACTTGTAACTTAGACTGAAAACTGCCAAACAAACAGGACCATAATAAAGTCATAAAATAGCCTCCTGTAATAAACAGCCACACTGTGTAAGATGGCCAGTTTCATGATCTGAAAATACCAAAGCGCCCACAGAAAAATATGATGTCACACATCTTGGACGTGTAATACAGCAGAATTTATTTCTTGTCCTTTAATCTCGGGCAGCCTGGGCAGGTGAAGTGACTTGCTGCCTCCTGCCTGTTAAAAAACAAGGCATTTGGTTTTTGCAAAGACGAACAACGAACACGTTCACTTACATATCAAGCAGGAACGCTAGTGAACGACTGACGAACCAAGAACTGTCTACTTAGAGGAGCATCTAGTGGCCATTAGAGATACTGCACTTGTCTATGGACTCTATGGCACTGGATGCTGCTCATGCTTACAATAATACTGTCCCCCAGAAGTAACCCGATCTCCAGCAGCCCCACGGACCCCGATCCTGACTGTGGAACTGTCAGAGGTCATTTCCAGTGGCTGGTGTGTTTGTGCAGTGCTTCTTCAGCGAGGTTCTAGAAAGTTAAGTCCCTGCCACACACAAACAACGACGGGAACAGTTGTGGTTCTTTATATTGTTGAGTTCCTTCATCCTATCAGCTGGAGGTTCAGGACTTCCGTGTCACGTAAAGCAGCAGCACCGGGCCAGCAGCTGGTCAGCAGCAGGATGCTGCAGCCAGCACGTCCACAGCTCAGCCCTGGTCAGAGTTAGGGGACCTGCAGCAGCCCAACATTGGCATCTCTGTGTCAGATGAGTCGCTCCTCAGGTGGAACTTTGAGCATGCTGTCCATCTCCAGGCGAGCTCCGGCCAGTTCCTGAGCGCTGGGGCTGTACGCACCCTCTGATTGGCGCTTCTTCCTTGCAGTTAGTACCATGAAGGTCATGCTGATGATCAGGATCAACACACAGAAGCATAGCAGCGGGATGGCCACCATCAACCAGGGGATTCCGTGTTTCTGGGCTTGTTTCTGAACAGAGACAGAGGGTAGAAGGAGTTGTTGGAGTTGTGGTTTGACTTCCAGGAAGTGAAATCCTGCCCTGCTTAGTCTACATGTTTATAGCTCCCCTAGAGCTCAGAACTGTGCCATAAATATACTGTTGTTTGAACTTCTGCCATGAAAGTGGCGAGAATCAACATTCATACCAGTATGAATAAGCATAGGACCTGGCCTGACAGCATATAGCTGCCCAGGTAGATGAGCAGTTGCTATCATGGACTTGACGGTCCATTTCTAATCTGTTAGCGTGACAATGGGATGCTAAGCTACTGTTTGTAATATGCAGCAGGACATGCGCACACACCACCAGGTTCCAGGTGTGTGGATGGACGCACGCAGCCCTGCTAGGACTGTCATCTATCTATCTATCTATCTATTCATCCATCCATCTATCTATCTATCTATCTATCATCTATCTATCTATCTATCTATCTATTCATCCATCCATCTATCTATCTATCTATCTATATCTATCATCTATCTATCTATCTATCTATTCATCCATCCATCCATCTATCTATCTATCTATCTATCTATCTATTCATCCATCCATCTATCTATCTATCTATCTATCTAACTATCTATCTATCTATCATCTATCTATCATCTATCTATCTATCTATCTATCTATCTATCCATCCATCCATCTATCAATCCACACTGCAGATGCTACTTTACTGACACACACACGCACGCATGCACACACAATCAATACAATGTGACCCTGTGAGTGGCGAGAGGCCGAACCACAGCAGCCACCTTCAGCTGCTTGACGACCACTTGACTGCACTTTTCTGTGTCTGCAAAGTGAGTCCATCACAACAACTGTGACTTGGGCCATCACACCTTCCCAGCTTGTTCTCAGGGCCAAGTGACGTGATACGGTGTGGTCCTCCAGAGTGGAGGCTTATATCTACCACATACGCCATAAAAAAAGGAAGTTCAAGGTCAAACAAAAATACCGAAGGACGTACATTGATGTCACAGACTGGCCCGCTGTAACCCGGCGGACATTCACACATGAACATGTTGAATCGATCCATACAGGAACCACCATTCTGACACGGGTTGGATTCACACTCATCGATCTCCAGTTCACACCTGCAACAGAGAAAAGACAGGACAACTCTCTCAACAGCAGCAATGCGATGAAGATGCGAAGAAGGACAAATAGGTTTGTTTTAACTTCTGACTGACGGCTTCACTCGTCCAGGCACACAAGTGCAGTCAGTGTTGTTATGACGAACTCAGCAGCGTTGAGGTTATCAAACGCTGTTTTGCATGTCTGTCCGAGTGTCTGCTGTCAGTCGCTCACCTGCTGCCTGTAAACCCTGGCATGCACGTGCAGTTTGCTCCCCACAGCCCATCGCTGCAGACGCCATCGTTTACGCATTGCACGTCTGTACCACACTGCTTGGGGGGATAGTCCCACCTGTTAGAGAAGAATCATGTTGTGTTCAGTGGCAACAAATGGCTCTGCCTGAAGCAGTAGAGAGAAGTATTCGTGAGTACTCACTGGCACAGAGGGCCTCTGTAGTCCTTGGGGCACACGCAGGTGTACATGTTGGGTCCGTCCTTGCAGGTGCCTCCATGTTCACAAGCATGATGCTCACACTCATTTATATCCACGTCACAAAGCCTGCCCTCGTATCCAGCGTGGCAGTGGCACTCAAACCCAGCCAGGAAGTCCCTGCAGTCTCCGTGAAAGCAGGGCTGAGACGCACAGTCGTCCGCGTCGGTGTCACACTGCTCTCCCTCCCACCCCGCGTCACACACACAGCCAAACTTATTGAACAGGTCTTGGCACGTGGCTCTGTTCAGACAGGGGTCCGAGTCACACACAGGTCTGCTGCTGCAGCCCAGATGAATGTTTGGCTTTCCAACTAAATGGAACTGAGAGAGCTGTGGGGCCTTAGAGTCATCCACAAAAGGGAGGTAGACTCCTCCCACCCTCAACGTGCCCAAGCAGCCGGTGAAGCTCTCGGCAACGGCCAACATGGCCCCCTTGTCATTGAGAAAGTGGAGACTGCCTGTTTGCTCCGGTAGGCTGCTGGCGTCGGTTATTCCATCCACGGTGATGACCCAGGGAGAGGATTTCTGCGCTCGCTCAGCCATGGAGATGTTAACACGGTGCCAGCTTCCATCAGCCACTCGACGCTGGCCGGTCAAAGTCAGAATCTCTACACTGTTGCCAGTGTGGATCTCCACCTGCACCGAAGAGTCCAGCAGGCCCACCATCAGCAGGTCGGATCCCTGGGAGGCCCTCAGGAGCACAGCGTTCTCTGAGCGCGTCCTCAGCTCCATGTATATGGACGAGACGGGTTCAGCCAGAGAACTTCCAGCACTGAAGTGCACAGGACTGTTGTCGAATGTGGCATTGTGCACACCTACGGGTCAACATGAAGAAACATCATTACGCCATGTTTCCACTCATTTGTTACAGGAGCACAACACGTCAATGCGAAAGACACTGGAAATGATTGCAGCTTCTCATGTGGCGGTTGGTACCTGTGAAAATTAAAGGCTCCATAGTTTACCATGGTGGGCATATAAATGGTTCAGCAACGTCATGTGATGGCTAAAACGCTGGCAGGTCCATTTCAGGGAGGAGTTTGCATCTTCAGGTTACGACTTTTGATTTGAAGCAGCCGTGATGTCTTCCAAACATTGACCCGCTGTGTCTGGTTTTAAATGGACCTTAATCACGATAATGACACGTCGTCATTATTTCCCATCGTCAATCAAATGTCAACGTGCTGCTGGCATTTTGTCTAATCAAGGATGTGTGTGTGTTTGTGTGTGTCCACAATATAAAATTTGGAACTCAATTCCATCCATCCATCATCCATCCATCCATCCCTCCATCTAGCCATCATCCATTCATCCATCTATCCATCCATCATCAATCCATCTATCCATCCATCCCTCCGTCTATCCATCATCCATCCATCCATCCACCATCCATCCCTCATCTATCCATCTATCCATCATCCATCCATCCCTCCATCTATCCATCATCCATCCATCTATCCATCCATCCCTCCATCTATCCATCATTCATTCATCTATCCATCCATCGATCTGTCCATCATCCATCCATCCATCCATCCATCTAGCCATCATCAATCCATCTATCCATCCATCCATCCATCTATCCATCCATCCCTCCATCTATCCATCATCCATCCATCCATCTATCCATCCTTCCACCATCCATCCATCCCTCCATCTATCCATCATCCATTCATCTATCCATCCATCGATCTATCCATCATCCATCCATCCATCTATCCATCCATCATCAATCCATCTATCCATCATCCATCTATCTATCATCATCCATCTATCCATCTATCATCATCCATCCATCCATCTATCCATCCCTCCATCTATCCATCATCCATCCATCCATCTATCCATCCATCATCAATCCATCTATCCATCATCCATCTATCCATCTATCCATCCATCATCAATCCATCTATCCATCAATCTATCATCATCCATCTATCCATCTATCATCATCCATCCATCCATCTATCCATCCCTCCATCTATCCATCATCCATCCATCCATCTATCCATCCATCATCAATCAATCTATCCATCATCCATCTATCCATCTATCCATCCATCATCAATCCATCTATCCATCATCCATCCATCCATCTATCCATCCATCATCAATCCATCTATCCATCATCCATCTATCTATCATCATCCATCTATCCATCTATCATCATCCATCCATCCATCTATCCATCCCTCCATCTATCCATCATCCATCCATCCATCTATCCATCCATCATCAATCCATCTATCCATCATCCATCTATCCATCTATCCATCCATCATCAATCCATCTATCCATCATCCATCTATCTATCATCATCCATCTATCCATCTATCATCATCCATCCATCCATCTATCCATCCCTCCATCTATCCATCATCCATCCATCCATCTATCCATCCATCATCAATCAATCTATCCATCATCCATCTATCCATCTATCCATCCATCATCAATCCATCTATCCATCATCCATCCATCCATCTATCCATCCATCATCAATCCATCTATCCATCATCCATCTATCTATCATCATCCATCTATCCATCTATCATCATCCATCCATCCATCTATCCATCATCCATCCATCTATCCATCATCCATCCATCTATCCATCATCTATCCATCCATCCCTCCATCTATCCATCATCCATTCATCTATCCATCTATCCATCCATCATCCATCCCTCCATCTATCCATCATCCATCCATCTATCCATCCATCCCTCCATCATCCATCCATCCATCTATCATCCATCCATCCATCCATCCCTCCATCTATCCATCATCCATCCATGTATCCATCCATCCATCCCTCCATCTATCCATCATCCATCCATCTATCCATCCATCCATCCCTCATCTATCCATCATCCATCCATCTATCCCTCCATCTATCCATCAATCCATCCATCTATCCATCCATCCATCATCCATCCCTCCATCTATCCATCATCCCTCCCTCCATTCCTCCATCCATCATCCATCCATCCATCATCCCTCCATCCATCATCCATCCATCCCTCCATCATCCCTCCCCTCCATGTTCTCCCTCTTCTCCTGTTCAGGGTGGTGGGGGTGGAGCCTATCCTAGCAGCCTTCCCCCTGGACAGGTCACCAGTCCATGGCAGGGCCAACACATAGAGACAGACAACCATTGGCTCTCCCAGCCACGCCTACGGTCAATTTAGAGTCGTTATTTTAACACCATGTTCATAACCCAGCAGTGGAAGGTTGTGCTGGTTTCACATAAAAAAACTCTGAATCAGAAGCTTTGCTTGTGTGTCTGGACTAACATGCATGTGGGACTCATCCATGTAATCATGTTACTTCCTCTGAACTCGACTTACGGTACTGTGAAGTTATAGTAATATGACTGAAGCAAAGACTTCTTCTCATACTTGCTGTTCTAATCTATAGCAACAGACTAAAACTGAAAGTGGGCTTGCTTCAACTCAACAACTGTCACATGATGAAACTGGCCAGTAAAAGTCAGGCATATTTGATGTGCTGCTCCAAATAGTTCAAAACGAAGACATGCAAGAAAGTAAAATCACAAACATGGAAAAATGATGAAACACACATCGCTAAAAAGTCAGTACAAATTGCTGTATTGTTCAAAGAATGAGATAAATTATTCAGTTACAAATTATGACCATGCCCTTACATTCATATCCATCAGGAAGATCCACACAATGTCCACCGTTGACACAAGGACCACTGACGCACCACACGCGTGTTTCACAGGTCTTTCCCGTGTAGTCCTTTGGACACGAGCACGTGAAGTCATTGAACGTGACGGTGCACTCTCCTCCATTCAGACACGGCTTCACCTGCAGAGGAGAGGAGACTTCATTTAGTCTATGGAATGAGAGCATTTTTTGATATTTAGTCGATATTTCCAGTGTGTGTCCAGCAGTAACATCATCAGCAACGGCACCTTGCAGGTATCGTCACTGATGCAGCCCCTCTCCACATTTTCAGCATCTCTCGTTAAGTAGACCTCCTCCTCTTCATCCGAGCCATTCCAGGCCTCCACATCCAGATGCACCGAGTCCAAACGAAGGTCCTGCAGGCAGCCTTTGTAATAACCCCCCCAAAGACTAGAATCCCAGTCTCCTGGAAGTCCCCCGACATAAACCTGGTCCCCGCTGTTGACATTCACTTCAGGGACATCCCCTATTCCATAGCGCAGGCCTGCATGCTCAAAGATCACCTTTCTATGCTGGACTTCCACCTGTAGAAGCTGCTTCTCGCCAGTGGTAACAAATATTGGAGCAGTCAGGGGGGCGCTGCTGGGCAGAGAGCTGACAAAGACCCTCCCCATCCCCAGGTAGACTGAGAGGTAGGCCTCTCCATTGTCTGGGGATCTCCTCAGTTGGAAGAGCAGCCCATCTGGCTTCAGTGACCTCAGAAAGAAGGACACTTTGAAGCTGTTGCCATGGCTCTTACTGATATAGTAGGAACTGAAGCTCACTGCGTCCTCATGGCTGTACGTCCAGGAGGGGAATTCTGTCCGGAGAGAAGTGGAGGTTTGGATGAGACAAATGATAAATGCTGCAGAACATTAGGAAGAAAAAAACCGGTCACAATATTCGGAACCTCAGACTTTGACACAAAAAAGCCAATTGCAATAACATTCAACAACACGTGAAAATTGCAGACAACAAAGTTTGTCAAAACAAATTCACAGAGAATAAATTGTGCTCGTGTCTAAGATTTGAAGAATGAGACTCAAAAAAGGATTGCAACAGGACAGGAGCTGCCATGTGCTGCTGAGTCAGGTGTTTGGTACCCCTCACCCCACCTGTCTGCTAATGTGGATCGGCTGGTATCGCCACGTCCACATGGAACATACTTGTGGTGGAAAAATGTTGACATACATGGAGGCAAGGATGTAGAACACCAACATTTTAATCAAGACAGGGAAGAAAAAGACGAGAAAGTCACGCCACTAATATGTAACAGTCACACACGTATAAAAAAAACCCAAGTATTTCTTGGGAATTCATGAAAATTTCAGAATCTTAAAACATAAAAATCTTTACTCTGCCCTTTGATTTGGATCTTTCCCCAAAATATAGTGGGTTCCTCCTTGGCCCAGCTCCTCCCCTCCATGAGGCTTCATGCAAATCTTTTTTTGTAATTTGAAAAGGATAGGAATTAGCAAGTCGATGATTTGCTCATGATATGCACCAAGTGCTTTGCTTGTCAACTTGTGTCATCACTGGAGGATGTGGACTTTTAGATGCATGGCTCCCTCACTGATAAACCCCGCCCTGTTTGCTGCGCTGGTTCAGAAGGGAGGGATTTTGCAGGCAGAGAAGTTGCAGCTTTTTATGTTGTTGCTCCTCTCATCAAAAAAAAACCATGCTAATGTTCAAACTAAACATAGCAAACCAGGCTCTCCAATGAGATTTAGATTTTAGAACAAAGAAATCATCTACCAAACACAAATTTCCTTACTTTTTGTGCTATGTCTATATTCACTGGTCATTCATTGACAATAAGAGGTTGTGTTTCCGCCAGCTGAGAGTGTTATAGCATCTCTTAGAATGTTGTTCATTTCTGAGGATTTGTTGGTTGCTAACCTGACCAGATGATGGGAATCCACACAGGTGCTTTCCTGCCTGATATATATAATATATCAACGAAGAGATGTTCCACATCTGCTGTTAGAGAGCATCTATCCCTCCATCCATCCATCCCTCCATCCCTCCATCCATCCCGCCATCATTCCTCCCTCCATGTTCCCCCTCTTCTCCTGTTGAGGGTGGTGGGGGTGGAGCCTATCCCAGCAGCCTTCCCCCTGGACAGGTCACCAGTCCATGGCAGGGCCAACACATAGAGACAGACAACCATTGGCTCTCCCAGCCACGCCTACGGTCAATTTAGAGTCTGGATTAACCTGGTCCCTCTTGATGTCTTTGGACTGTGGAGGAAGCTGGAGTACCAGAGAGAACCCAGCAGGAACAGGGAGAACATGGAGACTCACACAGAAAGACCCCGTGCTGCAGCCGGGGCTCCACCCACAACCTTCTTGCTGGGGGGCCACAGTGAGGACCACTGCTCCACCGTGCCGCCCTGTTAGAGAGCATGCTACATGGTTTTACTCCTTGGTGTGTTCCAGGGAAGTCACTTGCAATACGTATAATGCACGCTTTTAAAAATTTTAAAGTAAAAATGATAATATGACGGCTTTGGCTGGTAAATCAGCACTGGCACCTACAGAGGGAAGGTCTGGGTGATTAGATAGACCTTTAATGTGGTCAACTCATATCTGCACAGCTAAAAGTCTGTCTGTGGCCCAGCCCACTTCTACACATGGTCTTGATCTGTCCTGGGTGCAGTCACACCCCTACTTAGAACTGTTCCCTTGTGATGGGGTGAACCAGGAAGCGTGTTCACGCTGCTTCTGAATGAAGCCACAGAACAAAAAACTGAAATCTGTCTGCTTATCTAAGTGCTTACCTTCAGTGCAGCTCTCACTGTAGTAGGGCCGGTAGCAGTCGCAGTGGTAGCTCGTCCACAGGTCCACACAGTGTCCATGTCCAGAGCAAGGGTCGGGCTTACACCACTCAGTCTTACTACATCCCAGTTCATGGTCTTGGCCCTCGGGAAATGTTTGGGGTAGGACTGGTTTGGAGTCTATCATGAGATCTTCCATGCATCCAATGAAGGCTGAACCACTTACAGAGTATTTTAGAAGGTGTTCTGGTGCGCCACCTACATAAATATGAGTGAAAGCTTCCGAGGGCTGCAGAGGTGGTTCATCAGCCCCTCCATCGACAGCTCTGCAGCCACCCTTATCACAGCCCGGGCCTTTTAGGATCAAAACTAGACCTTCCGTGTCCACAAAGACATGAGCATCCCGCCAGTCTCCATCACTAACCTGGCCAGGGAATGTTAAGTCTAGCTGAGACTCATCAGAGGAGGCCCTTGCACGAAGACCACCATTCACAATCTCTAGGAGGAGGTGGTTGTCCACATCCCCGCGATAGAAGAGTAACATATTGGGCAAAGTTGTCCGGAACCGCAGCTGTACCCCAAAACTGTGATGATCACGGTGCTCCAGCTCCCTCCGGGTCCTCTCTTCTTGAGCAACCTCAATATGAATGAATCCAGGAGAGGAGAAAGAGAACGTGGTGCGCGTAGAACACTGCTCATCATAGAAGCCGTGAGCACACAAGCACGTGTGGCCGTGTTCTCCTGCTTCCAGCCAAGGGTGGCAGGTGGCTCCGTTCTGGCATTCATGGTCCACACAACCATAGAGCTTCACGTCACAGTGTGCGCCTCCCCAGGGAAGTCGCCCTGGCTCAGCCTCAGGACAGTGGCAGGTGTAGGAAGCCCTGCCGTCTTCACACCAGCCGCCGTTCTGACAGGGCTGACTTTCACATTCATCGATATTCACTTCACAGATGTCACCTGAGGGGACACGGCAGATGACAACGTTTGAGCTTATCGTAGTGAGATAACAAAAGTGAGATGAAAAGAAACTTATTATTACAAGGTATTGATCTTGTTATCTTGAGAAAACAGCCATTCCCTTGTAAGTATGAGTTATTTGTCCCACAATGTCAAGTTGTAATGAGCGGTGAGTCATGATAACGAGATGGCATCCTGTTACCACAGGTTCATTTCGCTTGTATGGTATGGGTCTTTGGGTATCAACTTTTATAAAATATAAATCATTTTCCCACACCGTTGTAAAAAAGTGGGTAGCAAAGTCCTTGATCCAGTCCTCTACTAGCCCAGCCCTGACCCCGGCTCTGCCTAGCAACCATCATCAATTGCATCATCCTCATCATCAAACACTAGATATTACACAGGGTTAGGGTTAGACACAGGGAGAACATGCAGACTCCACACAGAAAGACCCCGTGCTGCAGCCGGGGCTCCACCCACAACCTTCTTGCTGGGGGGCCACAGTGAGGACCACTGGTCCATCGCTGTGCCACCTTCATTGATTTCATAACAGTAAAAAAAAATGATATATGCAGTGTTATCTTCATCTTAGATGTTAAACAGGATACTAACAGTAAATGGATGTTTTCTTGTCTATGATAATCAGGTCCAAATGGCTCTTTGAGTGGTCAGGGTTGCTGACCCCTGGTCCATGGTGTCTACTTGGAGGTAAAACCCTGCTCGGCCTCACAGACAAGAATCAACATTTGTGAGACAGTACGTGGATAAATGCACACAGCAGGAGATTCGGTCAGTGGATTAAAACGTCACGACTCACCTAAAAATCCGGTGGTGCATGTACAGGTGTAGCCATTGATCTGATCCTCACACGTGCCTCCGTTCTGACAGGGCTCTGACTCGCACTCGTCAATGTTGACGGAACAGTTTTCCCCTGGAACAGGACAGAAGTGGATTGACTGAATATGTGAGGGTTGATGAATTCAGCTGACCACTTACTCAAGTTTCACTGACCTGCAAACCCTGGCTGACACTGGCATATATATCCAGCTGCATCTGCAAAGCTGAGGTCCCAGTCCAGCTCCCAGTGGCTGGGATTGGAGCGTTCAAAACATTCCCCACCATTCTCACAGGGCTGCTCGGCACACTCGTCGATGTCGACCTCACAGTTAGTTCCTTCATAACCTGCAGGGAAGAAAACCGTTGTACCTGTTTTTTTAAAGACGTTTTCTTTGCACTTTTAACCCTTTATTAGATCGTGTATAGTGAAGAAATGACAGGAGGAGGGGAGGGAGAGGGGTGATGACATGCAGAATAGGACCCAGGCCAGAATTGCTCCCTGGTTCTCTGCGCACCTCTGTCTGCCTGGTATACACTCAGTCGATGCACCACCAGGGTTCCCCAGTTCTAAAGCCCCGCCTGTCTCATCTGGACATGGAGGCAGATAGTTATTGGTTTTGTAAATAAGTGAACCATGATGTTCCAGCATAAACTGGTTCAAAGAAGTACCAGAAGACTTTCAGACTAAGATCAATGGTCATCTCTGTACTTGTATCATCAGGTCTGAGGCTGTATGTCTTGCACACGGTTGAACGAAGAACCAGAGCAAACTCAGGCGGTGGGGACGTCGGCCAACAGAGCTCGACACTTAAACTGTGTCCGTGGTTGATATCCATGTCCTTAGTCCAAGTTTTGCTCATCTGTTTAGTTTTTACTTGTTGACTAACTCTTCTTTTGGTGCTAGTTTGTTAAGACGAACACCCGTTCTCCATGTTCATGGCTGGCTCCTGCATTTAGGTCTACGTCTCTGCATTCCACAGTCAGTGACAGTCAGCTGTCTCTCTGTCCAGCACATTGTCCATGTTTCCCGAGTCTTGGCGGTACAAATACATTTTGATCAGTCTCAGTTGGTGTTTGTCCACACAACAAACTGGTGACTTTGCCCTTTGACTAAAGTACTGTACTAAAGACTACTTCACTAATTAACTTCCATGATGGAATTTTTTTCTCTTAAATGATTGAATTCAATGTAACAGAACCAGATAAATGGTCCTTTTTTAGTCCATACATTCTACTTCCTTACAAAAACCACATCGACATCACTGCTATTCCAAGTCACCTGGATTCACTCGGTTATAACAGCCATTTAAGCTGTTTGTAATGCTTCATGATGTGTTTTCAGATTTGCACACAACCACTTTGGGTCCCTCTTCCGTAGCAGAAATGTGCTGGTGTGCACCTTGTAGTTCAGGTACCTGGCCAGCAGAGGCAGCTGTATCCTTTAACTCCCTCCAAACATGTGGCTCCGTGCTGACAGGGATCAGATGCACACTCAGGGATGTCCAGCTCACAGTGGTCTCCCTCGAACCCCGTATCACTGCAGTCACATTCATAACTGCAACACATGCAAAGCATTATTGTTACCTACAGATCATGAACAGGAAGACAAGGAGTACTTCCTGAAATAGGAACATGAATGAGGCAGTGCCGCAACCATTGACTCAACCATGGCTCTAATTACTAGGTTAAGTCCATCCCTCCATCTTCTCCCTCTTCTCCTGTTGAGGGTGGTGGGGGTGGAGCCTATCCCAGCAGCCTTCCCCCTGGACAGGTCACCAGTCCATGGCAGGGCCAACACATAGAGACAGACAACCATTGTCTCTCCCAGCCACGCCTACGGTCAATTTAGAGTCTGGATTAACCTGGTCCCTCTTGATGTCTTTGGACTGTGGAGGAAGCTGGAGTACCAGAGAGAACCCAGCAGGAACAGGGAGAACATGGAGACTCACCCAGAAAGACCCCGTGCTGCAGCCGGGGCTCCACCCACAACCTTCTAGCTGGGGGGACCACTGAGGACACAGTGAGGACCACTGCTCCACCGTGCTGCCCTTAGGTGAAATCCATTTTCACATATTTTGCAGCAATAATTAATGATACTGACACAATATTAATTGGTGGTAATATATGATGGAGGAAGGATCTTTATCTTAAGCTTGAGGATACTGTGCAAGGGACAAGGAGGGATATTTCTACTCATTAACAGACAATAAAAGTTTAATTGACTACTGAATCATTTTTCTTCAGTTTTTCTTTTGAATTTCCATACCTAGATCATTTAAAAAACACCATGAAGTCCAGCTGAATCTTAAATGATTATTACTGAAGAAACAAAATGTCTGGCTCTGGATTCATATTAAAAAAACCGATGCATGTTTTTGGGGGAGGCTCCATCTCCCCCTGCCTGGGCCCTGGAGAGCTCCATCTCCCAACATCGGCATGAGAAGGATTTGCCCACCTGTTCACCATGTCGTGACAAACGCCTCCATTCTGGCAGGGCTCACTGGTGCACTCGTCCACGTCTACCTCACAGTCCACGCCATCGAACCCAGGCAGACATTCACAGGAGTACATGCCGATGAGGTCGTGGCACGTAGCTCCGTTGTTACAGGGGCCCATCTCACACTCGTCTATTTCAGTTTCACAGTTGATTCCTGGCGCAGGGCGGGAAGGACAGACGATCACAGCTGCAGAATAAGTGCTTGGACAGATGCTAGTTGCCTGGTCAGTGTAATGATGACTTTTTTGTCAAATCAACCCACACTGAACTGCCCAAATTCTACGTTGGTGAGTCTATTCTGGTTTTAAAATATCAGCTATGATTAGAAAGCTCTGGCTTCCAGGCCCCAAACACACCGTGGAGGGAATGCAAGTGCGATAACTTCAAGCTCCTCTGACACAGTGCAGGCTCACAAGGAGATGAAGGAGGGCAAGGAAAAGCTAGATGGGAATGTTTTCTCTCCCTCTGCATGAAGGCTTTATCTGAGTTGCAGATAAGATGATGACTAAAAACATCGAAGCGCTTAAAATACTCCTTGTGCCCAGCTGACAAGGAAGAACCACTTTGGAATTAACAAATAATGACAGGGAGGAACAGAGTAACAAATGTAAGTCCTTGTGTCACCACTGGTTAAGATGATGATTAATGATGACATCATAGAAGTCATCCTTGGTCATGGTTCAGAGGCTCAAAAAGACAATCACACCATTGTGTTTATCTCTGAGAAATAAAAACCTGTTCCTGCATGTCATCCAGCCTTTTTTTCACTTGGTTAATAGCTGAAGAATGAAGAATCTACAGGTTTAAAGGTTATGGTCCACTGACTGAGAAGCAAAAGGAATCTCATGTTGAGCCAGGAGAAAGTGTTTGAGTCAACTGGTAAGGGCCAGCATCACCAGGCTGGAGTCATCATGGGGGCCGCCTGGGCGGAACTGGATTCACCCTCACTCTTCCCCCGCTTGTTCCTGGTGTAGCAGCTTCCCTCAGAGCCAACCAGTACCTACACTTGGTACTTTCTGATAACTCAGTCCGTTCACGTCCCTGCTTATCAAACTGTTGTGCTCTGTAGCAACGCTGGCTTCTGCTCCTGATGTGCGAGGCCTCAACTTGTGTCTGGATGAGATGCAGTGACTCTGATGTCAAGCCATCGGTCACTTTGTAAAACTCAGAGCAAAAGAGTGTATAGAAGCATTGGTTTGGCTTTATGATGCATTCATTTTGATTGAATAATCATCAAAGAAAATATTGTTAGATATTGTAATGTTGTAATATATATTCCATAAAATCCACACAATTAATTGCTCCTTGTTCATTGACCCCATGCGGGTTTTGACTTGTAAATGGAGGGCTGGAAGTGACCACGAGAGGGCAGTCGTACACTTTGACGGTGTCTAATATGCCCTAAAACAAATTTAAGAAGCAGCAGCAGAAGATGATGAAAAAGAAGAAACTTTTTAAATTACAAAACTGGAAAAGTTTTTCATGACCAAATAATGATCAAGAAAACTACATGAGCATAATTTACTGTAGACGTGATGTTTAAAAACGTGTATTAAGTGGATTTTTAAAACAGTTTGAAGCTCTAAATTGAACAGCCGAACCATCCCCTAACAACCTTGTTGTGAGTGCCTAAACATCACCTGGGGTTGGGGAGCGGGGCCTACCTGTGAAGCCCACCAGGCACTCACACTCGTAGTGGTCCTTCTCATTGACGCAAGTGGCGTTGTTCTCGCAGGGTCGTGACGCGCACTCGTTGATGTCGATCTCGCAGTTGTAGCCCTGGAAACCAGGCACGCAGAAACAGTGGAACTCGGCCACTCCGTCCATGCAGATCGCTCCGTTCTGGCAGGGCTCTGACAAACACTCATCCACGTCCTCCTCGCAGGTCTTCCCCTCGAATCCCCGTGCACACTGGCATTCGAAGCCCTGCGCGCGCAACAAGCAGGTCCCGTTGTTCCTGCAAGGTTCGTCGACGCAGTCAGTCACGTGCGTGCGGCAGTCCCGTCCTCCATACCCGGGAGGGCACCTGCAGAAGTACCCGTTCAGCTGGTCCACGCACAGAGAGCGTGGCTCGGAGCAGGGGTTGCTCCGGCACTCGTCCACCTCCTCGGTGCAGTTATCACCGGTGAGCCCGTCTGGGCAGATGCAGTGGTACTCCGGGGTCCCAGGGGTGCTGCTGCAGTCCTCGCACGGAGCAAAGGAGCAGGCGTCATAGAGCTGATCACAGTTTTTGCCCATGTATCGGACTCCCTCTTTGGCACAGATGCAAGCGTAGTCATCCATGGTGTCCACGCAGGTGGCCTCGTTCTGACAGGGCGCCGACAGGCATTTGTCTGATGTGGCTGTGCAGAAGATTCCTGCAAAACCAAGCAGGCTGGCGTCAACACACACACACATACACACACATATACACACGTTAGATATGAACATACCTACACACCAGGAGTAGTAGTAGTAAAGTAAAGTACTCAGGGTTTTACAGACAAGTATGTGAGCTACTCTAACCCTCCATCTGTGCTTGGGTGGCAGTGGCTCAGGAGCAGCAGCTCTGCTGTTCCACACAGAGGCTCCTTCTTAGCCTGATGGGAACTTTTTGCTTATTTTACACTTCAGATGTCATTAAAGGGGTGTTCGTTCGTGAAGATGATCTTCCTGAACGAAATGTGTGAACCTCACAAATGTTTATTATATTTTTAAGATCTTTGTTGTTGTTTTTGCAATAATCCAAAATTTGATGTAAAAATCCCTTCGGGTTTTTGTAGCGGGAACACATGGTGATGCCAACCCTTCATCACACTTCGCCATCACTCCTGGCGTACAATGGTACAATGTAAGATGCGAATATGAAATGCAGCCAAAATGTTAAGGTCTTGCATTCATGTAAAACCAAACCAAACAAAAAGCAACCCTCTTCGACCAATACCCAGACTTGTGTTTGGACTTGATTGTTGAGCTCATCATCCGTCAGTCATGGACATCTCTCTGTTCAACGAATTCCTGCTCACCTGGTGGGCGTGTCAGGGGATGAAGCTGATGAAGCGAACCCTGGCCCTGGATGTTAAAGATCATTACAGGAAAATACGATTTCGCTTTAGACTGTGACTCATGCACACACTCATGGAGTAATTCCCAGAATAAATTCTATATTATTATGTATTTTCTAAATATGTTGTTGATACAGTAACAGTCGATCAATTTTATTGATAATACTTGATGAATATCTCAATCCTGTTAATTTTCATGTATCCAAACACGTAATCTGGTCCTGTTCCAGGCCAGATTACGTGTCTATGGTCTCACTTTATATTTACATGTACGTCCTGCCAGCAGTGACGTCATCACTGGCAGATAAACTGAAGCCAGTGCGGCTAAAAGAGGCCGCTTGGTCTTCAACGTCTAACACTTATTCATTTGGACATTTCCTAATCTATTCACACCTAATTTGACCAGACAGTCAGTGTGGGTGTCAGGGGCTGAATCCTCACGTATGCAGTTAAACCCTCCCAAACATGTCCTGCTGGCTCTTTGGTTTGATTCTTACGGGCTTGGCAAAAAATATCTTAAAATGTGTCAGTATTGATGTGATGATGCAGAAAACAATGAAAAAAGAAGGCTCTTATCCCAGAATGTTCTAACTGAATGTAAACTAGATAGGAAAGCATTCTATGTGTGTGGTATCCCAGTCCTGCACGTGACAACGCCTGCTCCATCATGACAACATATGAGTTCGCCAGAGAAACTGGAGTCCAGATTCACCCTGTTTGAGACCTGTGTAGCTGCTGCACGCCGTTCACACCACATATCACCCACGTGTTGGTGTAGTCTGGCTTTCTCTTAAATGTCAGTGCCCTCCTGCAGCAGTAATCATGGTGAAAGATGAAATGAAGAAACAAGTCAGTGTTTAATAGTGAGAAAGTTTAAGTTGAATCAAACAATCCCAAAACTTTACAGCCTTTCCAGACCACAGCATTCAAGGTTTAAACCCTAACCCACTAACCCTAAACCCGAACCACTGCATTCAGGGTTTAAACCCTAACCACTAACCCTAAACCCTAACCACAGCATTTTAGGGTTTAAACCCTAACCCACTAAACCTAAACCCTAACCACAGCATTCAGGGTTTAAACCCTCATCACTAACCCACTAACCCTAAACCCTAACCACAGCATTCAGGGTTTAAACCCTAACCCTAACCCACTAACCCTAAACCCTAACCACAGCATTCAGGGTTTAAACCCTGATCACTAACCCTAAACCCTAACCACAGCATTCAGGGTTCAAACCCTAACCCACTAACCCTAAACCCTAACCACAGCATTCAGGGTTTAAACCCTAGCCCACTAACCCTAAACCCTAACCACAGCATTCAGGGTTTAAACCCTCATCACTAACCCACTAACCCTAAACCCTAACCACAGCATTCAGGGTTTAAACCCTAACCCACGCATCCTTAAACCTAACCACAGCATTCAGGGTTTAAACCCTAATCGCTAACCCTAAACCCTAACCACAGCATTCAAGGTTTAAACCCTAATCACTAACCCTAAACCCTAACCACAGCATTCAGGGTTTAAACCCTGATCACTAACCCTAAACCCTAACCACAGCATTCAGGGTTCAAACCCTAACCCACTAACCCTAAACCCTAACCACAGCATTCAGGGTTTAAACCCTAACCCACTAACCCTAAACCCTAACCACAGCATTCAGGGTTTAAACCCTAATCACTAACCCACTAACCCTAACCACAGCATTCAGGGTTTAAACCCTAACCCTAACCCACTAACCCTAAACCCTAACCACAGCATTCAGGGTTTAAACCCTAACCCACAAATCCTAAACCCTAACCACAGCATTCAGGGTTTAAACCCTAACCCACTAACCCTAAACCCACTAACCCGAAACCCTAACCACAGCATTCAGGGTTTAAACCCTAACCCACAAATCCTAAACCCTAACCACAGCATTCAGGGTTTAAACCCTAACCCACTAACCCTAAACCCACTAACCCTAAACCCTAACCACAGCATTCAGGGTTTAAACCCTAACCAGTATGTATATATATATATATATATATATATATATATATATATATATATATATATATATATATATATATCAGGGAAAAAAAGAGGGGGGAGGGGGAGGTGACACTTCTTCTGCCACTAGATGGCAGTACCTGTGACCAAATCACAACTGAAGCACTTTTGCGCTACTATGGGTTTTTCCTTAATTCTGAATTCTTGCTTGTGTTGTACGTCGCTTTGGACAAAAGCCTCTGCTAAATGAAATTGTAGAATTGTAGAATTGTAGATCAAAAAGAGACCCCTGAGGAACCCCACAGAACCCTTGCTCATGCCCCCTTTTAGCACCCCTGTGCAAATGAGCACTGGGTCAACTTCTCTTATTAGCCATAATTGTAACTAGCACAAATAATGAGAGCATTGTGCTGTCCTCAGTGACGAGGTTGTCATCTCCCAAAGTGGGCCTACATGCTTTTGGGGGGTGGGGGGTACCAAAGATTTACAATACACACGTTGTCCCCCTCACCAGCCCATGCCATGATTCTCAGTGGAACCAGTCCACATTCCTTTTATTAGACCAGTACCACCTCCCCGTCCACCACTCTCTCCCTGCAGCCCCAGCTCTTTGCTCAGTGTCCTGCTTCCAACATTCCACTCAAGCAGAAGATATTAACAGTGAAGTGAGTTATGGAGGTGGGGGAGGGGCCACA
The DNA here is from genome assembly GCF_037954235.1 of Aulostomus chinensis. Classification (NCBI taxonomy): domain Eukaryota; kingdom Metazoa; phylum Chordata; class Actinopteri; order Syngnathiformes; family Aulostomidae; genus Aulostomus; species Aulostomus chinensis. The sequence continues at coordinate 25,458,764 of NC_141338.1, forward strand.
GAAACGCCAAATAAATGAGATGGTAACATTGGTTTGACCACTGTGCTCCTCCTACCTGACAGCAGAGTGGAATTTGACAGCGTCCTCATCAGTACTTCAGACCTGATCATACGCCAAAGATGCATCACTCCACTGAGTTTCAGATTCATCAGAACAAACTCAACACACACAGGAACAAATAATACAACATATGAACATGCTGTTCCAAATCAATCTCATTTTATTTGCATGGCACCAAAACCCTAACAAAGTTAGGTAAGTCTCTTACCAGGAGGAGGTCTGGAGCGGAGCTCGTCAAATCATCGCAAGTGTCAGGTGTTTGTTTGGTGTCTCTAAGCCACCGTAGTTTCTTCTGCCTAAGCAATTCCTCCTCCTTCCACTAGAGCGCTCAGCGTTGTAAACAAAAGCAAGCATGGCTACCGGGTCATTTGCCCAGGGAAGTGAGAATTTAGTTCCTAAATCGGGCCCGAGTAGATCTGTCGTGTGGAAATGGAATGGTTTCAACACGATGGGCACAGACCAAAAAAATCCCCGGTGTAAAGTGAGCCTGAAATCAGTAGCAGTCAAGACTCAAACACAAGCAACTTGATTCAACACCTTCAAAAGAACCACGTGCGGGGATGGGAGCTGTGTAGCAGAGCGGGCTGCACAAGAGAGAGCCACGCCGCCGCAGCCTAAAAGCAGCCAACCCACTCTTGCAGCTTTGTTTTGTTTGTTCGTTTGGCACAATTCATTCATTTTTGTTTAAGTGAGACCAGAGAGAAACCTGCTCTTAAATTGTTCTTAATCCCAAGGGATTAATCTATTTACATATAAAGTGGTGGTCACTTTGGGATTATTTGTTGAATACAGAGAAAGAAAATATTCAATAATTTAAGTTTCAATAAATCATTGAAAATAATTTATTTGTCATTTTTTTATTTTACAAAAAAATCGTAATCAAAAATCGGGTTTGAGAGAAAATAATCGGGATTTTGTTTTTAGGCAAAATTGAGCAGCCCTCGTCTACACGTGTATTTGTACAAGTGTACCGAGAGGATGTAGTGTTTTTATGTGAGAGTGAGGACAGTCAGGACTCAACAGCATAATATTACATAGTGAAAGAGTTACGCCTGAATACTTCAGTAAATGTGTGCCATGGGGCCCACACAGGGAGCCATGGCTGGGAGCTCCAGGCTGCAGTAGAGGACTCTTTTTCCTGTTTCTTCCAGAGTTTGGTGGACAACATTCCCCCAACAATCCATCAGCGGGGGTAGCCCTAACCCTAACCTGGGGATAGAGGGAGGGATGGGTGGATGGATGGAGGAGGGATGATGGAGGGATGGATGGAGGGATGGAGAGACTCGTGATGCACCTGATGTGGTCTCAGGTCCCCTCAGCGGTTGAAGCAGAAGGTTGCGGGGTCCAATCCTGGCTGAGGTGTGAGCTGACCTCCCTCAGCTGTTTGAACTCTACTGATTAGCGTGGCCCTGAGGAGGGTTAGAGCCGCCTGTGGGTGACAGGAGTCCCAGGTGGCCGTCGGGGTTTCAGGATTAGTTTCACGCTGCCGTGATTTAAGAAGGAGACCAGGATAAACGTGAACTAAACGTGGACGCAACCCTTTACTCACTTGATAATGATCTTAAAAGTTGTTTGTTCAAACGTGGGCGGACAACCACCTTCTAATCGTGGATTAGACTTTGCAGGTACATCGTATTTTTCACCGCACATCAATCACGTGTTTCTGATCAATCAATCAAATGCCCTTAAGTGAGCACAGCAGTATAATCTGTGTTTCTATTATGATGCGCCAGTGCTGCATCTGTGGTCTTTAAAAGTCAGCTTGATATGTTCACACACACACACACACACACACACACACACACACACACACACACACACACACACACACACACACACACACACACACACACACACACACAAACACGAGTGTCTTGCTGTTCTTCATGTTGCTCTGCAGTTGTGTGCCCGGCCTCCAGACCCAGGATCTGCTGAGTGCTGAGAGAGACGCCACAGCAGCACGGTTCTCGAGGTTATGCTTGTCATCTGCGTGGAGCTGCAGCTCACAACCATTTTTAGGGCCTGAGCCAGAAGGTACTTCTGGCTCAGGCCCTATTATGTTTGCTCGGCAGAGCAACACATTAGCAGCACTAAAAACACTAAAAACACACACTAAACAGTGTCCCAGGCCCCCCCAACACCCATGAGGCAACTGGGCCAGACGGCCCGGAGCCAGTTTTCACATCCACACCATTCAAAACCTGGTATTATGCTGTTCTTGCTCTCAATGAGTGCGCGCTATATGCGCATAATGCGCATAACGCGCATAATCTAATTTGACCCCCTGAACATGCATGAAATTCGCTGAAATTTGGCACAATCGTTCGGTATGTCTCAACATTCACTAATCAAAAACAAAAACGCCACAAAAGTCTATAGCGCCACCTAGGGAGCCACACAAAAAAAAGAATTTTTTTTTAATTTCGCGCGCTATAACTCCTCACACAAAACTCCCACAGACATGGGACCAACACCGTTGGACTCCTCTCATCAAGACGAACAATTCTTACACTCTGACCCCTCACCTATCTCAAACAGAATGTCCACAAATTGGACAAAACTGTCAAAATCAGGACTTTTTTTACTCCCCGAACAAAATCTATCTCCTCCTAAACCGTAAATGCCAGGGCTTCCAAACTTTCACACATTACTCTCCCAACTGTGCTCTTCAAAAATCTTTAAAGGCTAATATACTACGCGCTCGGTTTGGATTTTATAAGCCGTCAAAGTGGGGGAGACACGTTTCACGCTTACAATGGAAGTCAATGGGGAGGCCGTGTCCTCTCATGGTACATACTCTCGAACAAATGCTTCTCACGTCTATACCATACATCGCACAGCTTTTAAAAACATATCACTGTATTCCTGACAAAAATCCCTACAAAAATATGGTATTTTGTGTTACTTTTGACCAACGTAGGCCGAGTTATTCAGCTTTTACACACTACATTTCTCTTAATCCTCCACTCTCTCCACTCTAGCACAGATCAAAGAAAGTGCAGCGGGGGAGGGGTTCTTAATGGGCCAGCTGGCAGCTCTGCTCTCAGCTCTGACAGAGATGGCAGAGATTTGTTTACTGTAGTCATGGAAACCACAATTGGCACTTCTCTGCCCTCATGTACATACTCTCAAACAAACACTTGTCGCTTCTAAATTAAAACACTCACACCTTCAAAAAGCACACCATTGAATTCCTGAGAAAAAACTCTACGCACTGATGTCTTTACATTACACTTTTGACCAACATATGCAGAGTTATGACTGTGTTTGTCAGTAAAACTGCCAAATCCTCCTCTGCTCTCAGCTCTGACAGAGATGGCAGAGAGCGAGCAGAGAAGGGAGGGGCTCTTAAAGGGCCGGCTCTCAGCTCTGCAGTCACACTGTGCAGCGAACTGAGGCTCGTATCTCCTAAACTACAAGGCCTAGGGATTTGCCGATTACACCGTTGGATTGGGGCCGGTGTCAAGGACGCGGCCGTAGGCCGCAACAACGCTGCTTGCAGCTTTAATTTTCTTTTGTAAACAGAATTCCAATCCTGACAACTCAATTTCCCAGTTTCTGTCACGAGAGAGAAGAGGTCAGCATCTTTTACTGCTCATGTGATGTTGCTCAAGGGACATGAGTCACTGTCAAAGTCAGAATTACCACCTGCTGCGGTTCACATCCACGCTTGTCCACACCGCCACTTGTGGGTCGGCTTCAGAGGGATGTATCACAACATCTGAGGTTCTTTTGGAGGGGGCTGAACTCTGCATTGACCCCTGAATGTCTCTGAAGAACGGTGAGAAAAGTTGCTTGGGGAGCATTTTGATTTGACCTTTGACCTACTGAATATAGATGCGTACTCATTTGAGTCATTGTTAAAATATTAGACATTTGTGTGATGGCCAAAAACATGTTGGTCTTGACCTCTGACCCCCCAGGTCTGATCAGTTCCTCTTAGAAGGCCTTGCTGAAGTACAGTATTGTGTTCATGATTGAGGGATGAACGCACAACCCATCCAAACACAACTCCACTGAAGTACACAAGCGATCTGGGACGGAGGTCTGGCTGATGGATGGTAAAAGAGCAACGCTCCCAGACGTGGCGCTCAAGCGTGGAGCTTGAAGAGTGAAATGATGATCGTATCAATAAACGCAGTTCCAGGAGATGCTGAGGTATCGTTTCCCTGATGATACAATAACTACAAACTGCCTTTTGGATGGAGTTACTGCAGCTCTCCCGACAGCACCCTCTGGACCTGAATATTGTCCAATTTGTTAGGAATGAAACCATCCACACCAAAACAAGCACAGCACTTCCCAACGGCCGCTCATATGACACTCAGTTTCCGGGAGAAACCTGTTTTGAGATGAAGTGCAGGTCAGCCTCACTGTCACAGCACATCCACGAAGCCTGAGAAGCTGCTTGGGCAGTTTAGTGGAGCCATGTGAACCGGGAGGTTTCCTGCACAGGCACCATGTCCGACTCCTAAACCAGGACCAGGAGGCGCCACCTTTTTTTGCCAGGAGAAAAACAAAATCTCCAACCTCAAAAAGCGCCACAGTTTTCTCCACCGTGTCCTGACACCTCTCCTGTGTCTCGATGTGCGATCCAACTTCTCCTGTGACGTACGCACTCGCTCTTCTTCTTGACCTGCGTCTTCACCACCTTCTCCTTATCCAACCCCCACTCCTACTCCTCATTCTGCTCCTCATCCTACTTTCCCTCCCCCTCTGTGACCCGAGCAGGTTTGATGGCCTCCTTGACCTCCACAGCCTTTCCATGTTGTAATCCCTCTGGCCTCCTTGGGACAATCCACTTGCTGCTCTAATCTCCTGGTGGCAGGATACCTGCTCAGATTATAGAGCATGTGTCCACTCTGGCTTTGCCCTGCTAATTCAACATGTTCTCATGCTCAAAGCCTCACGTTTTCAAGACAGGATGACAACATATCTATTCACGCTTTGGTCACACAATCTAAACATGAAAAGGCAGATTGCATTTAGTGAGTATTTGCGGTACGTCTGTCAGTTTACATTCAGTTTCAGGTGTAGCAGTCATACAGGAATGTTTGGTTTCACACCGGTTTTCCTTCCATCCTCAGCGGAGTCCAAAGAATGACGGACCTGTTCACCAGTGGCAGAGGCCTGCCAGTATGCCTCACCTGACACCCCCTCACCTGAGAGTGACAGCAGGCCTTCTTATGCTCCAGCTGGGTGACCTTCGTCCCCCTCCAAGCTACGCTGTCCTGTCTATCAGCTGACTAATCAGACTGGACTCAAGAAGACTCAGAAGGCTCTCTCTGTCTGTCTCTCTCTCTCTCTCCACAGACAGGACATACACATCTGCCACTCTCAGTGATATCATCCCTTAATCTACTATAATCTGACTGTGGCTGTCTCTGACCTCACTCCGACACAGATTAGGAGCTACTCTTGTTCTACTGTCCAAACATGAAATGTCTCTAAACAAGGTCCAATGAACAGGAGTACAATGTTCAAGCACAGTTTCAAGTTATTCTTGTGGGAGCTCTTCCAGCTTGAAATAAGCGACTCGCTGTACTCACGGTGAACCAGACCATCCACTCATACTTGTCTTTGATTTCAACCGATGAGTTTGTTTGTTGAGTCAAGTCTGGATTCAGACTGCATTTGAGTTGAAGTCCCACCTGAAGCTTCTGTTTGAAAGTTGATGCTTCGCCTCATCAGTTGGGAAATTTTTGGGAAAAAGCATTTCTTCAAGTCGAGAAGCTCTCCTTCACTTCTGTGAGATTTGCCAGCGTTTCTTTTCTAGAGTTTGGCTGCAGGATCATTTGTGTTTATCTGCCTCTTGAGAATGGGACTCAGAGTACAGAGTACTGCAGCAGAGTACTGCAGCTGCGGCAGTACAACTGGATGGAAATCTTCCACAGCTGTAGGTGAGAAGGTGCTTGAATCTTGACTCTCTTGTTTTATCTGACTAAGCTGCTGTTGGTGGTCGGTGAGCTGCTGGCGAGTGGCGACGCCTGCCACGATAGTTCTCCTCCCATCTCTGGACAAATCAGCCAGCGGCAGACCTCAACCATGGAAGCCATCAGTGACGGCCAACGGTTGGGAGCAGCGATCCACACGACGAGTACGAAATCATCCTGAAGTTTGCTGCCAGCTCAGACGTCGCTGCAGTGGGCCCACGTTTACTGTGGCCGGAATCACATCCTTTCATTTGGTCATGCAGTCCAAACCAGAGTCACGTGGTTTTTATTAACCCTCGTTCAGAGAGGAGAGCGAGAACCCAAATGATCCATAAAGGCAGCAGCAGTCTGGCAGGTGCGTTTCTGGAGCCGCGTCACGCAGACGCGCGTGTTTCTCCACCTGGACGGTTGAGATGCTTCACTGTGCGCATGGACTCTCGAGGTTCTTGAGGTTCTCTGTGGTCGGTCACATGCCTCGAGCGACATCAGTGACATCACAATTATTTTGAACAAATTGGAGAAACAGAACGGATCCAATGGTCACAAGTGCAGAACGAGATTTTTAGGATGCAAGATGTCCAGGAGCTCAACTTTTGAAATGAAAAATATTGACACATCCAGAGAGCCCGCTTTTTAATGCAGTACCATTCACAAAATATACTGCTTTGGAATCATTGGAACCCTCGTGAAAGCACTGAAGTTCATCAAGCACAGTTACAAAAGAGATCAGCTGGAAGGCAAGTTTGTGACACACGGGTTTCCTGTCCAAAGGAACTGGGAATTTGAGGAATAAAAGATGGCAGTTACAAGGGATTTGAATGTAATTCAGCAGCTGTGGGCCCGACATGGACATGCTGCTGCTGCTATGATGATTCTAATGCAGCACATCTATTTGATCTTAAAACACAAATTAAAATGTATGTCGATAAAAATGAAACAGTTTGAGGTTAAGTCACTAGAACAGTTCATGAACATAAACTGAATAATCCAGAGAGACAAGTGACAGTCATTCCTTCTGAAACTTCTCCTGAGATCGCATTGTCCAGTCGTCAATTTTCGGGCCTCTTTCACGTTTGTGTCTTGTTTCTGTTTTATTTGTATCCCATCTGATGCTCTCTCTATTCTACCTGGTCTTCTTGTGCTGCTGTCATGTGTATTTTGCTGTTGTAGGGTTTATTGTGTTACTTCCTTGTAAAAACAATACAAGCATAAAACTGTCCAACTCTGGACATGATTTGTCTGCACTCCACTGGTCTGGCTCCCCTTTGTGCTGTCTGAGTACGCATGACTGAGGTGCGGTGCCTCTGATTCCTAACCAGCCATGTGTCAAATCTGACCGAGAAAACTTCCAAAAACTACAAATTAGCATCAGGTTTTCTGTCTGTGAAGCTGCAGGCTAAACAGCCCAGTCTGACGCCAAGAAGGAATCCAAGCGAGCTGAGTGTCCAGCAGCATCGGTCCCTCACCCTCTTCCTCCACATGCTGGTGCTGCGGAAAGATTCATCAGCAAGCAGCTACTGAACTGGCCATTGTTGGAGGTTGCAGGGGATCCACACTCACACACACACACACACACACACACACACACACACACATCTATTCGAGTCTAGTGAGTACAGGACAAGCCAACAAGCACCTCCCTGAAAGCACTTGTGGGGCATCACTGAGGACATTCCAGAGACCTGCTCTCAAAACCCCGCTGCACAAGCTGGGAACTCCTGAAGCGCAGGAGTGGGAAGAGTAGCGGCCCGACAGGAGCTGGTCCAGTCATCGTCACGGAGTCTGGGTATTTCCAAGCACCCAGTTACTGTTACGGGATTACACACCAGCACACCATTCTCTTTCAGGATCAACATATCCAGTCATACCTTGGTATGTGAAATACACAGTCCTACAATTCAAAACTCAAAACTGTCTTCAAACACGGGGGAAGACAACAGAAGTGTCTTTTACTCACCCCACTTGAACATCATCATCGTCAGCAGCAGAGTCTTCAAATTTAAATGAACCTTCCCCACCTCCATGGCCAAAGCAGGGACCTGGTCTGCCTCCCACCACAGGGTAAGATGAAGAAGAATGGAAGTGACAAGTCCTACAGGGCGGACATTCTGGAGCCTGATGGCTGTTCAGAGGCTGCCCAGGCTGCTAATGAGCGCAGCCCCAGACTCCAGCACACAGCAGTCCTGCTCCAGAGTGTAATCGGCCGTGAGAGTCGAGAGACGGCAGGAAAACACGAGCTGGATTGCTGCTGCTGCTCCCCCACAATCCAGTAGCACTGGCAGCAGAGATTGTCTGACTGGCCCCGGCATCACATGCTTTTGTGCAGTCAGACAAATTTGAGAAGTAAATCCAGACTTCTTTGAAGCCTGAAAGTCATTTTAGAAGATGATGTCCATTTTAAAATACAGATTAAGACAAAAAAAGGAATAAAATTGGATCCTCACACCAATGTAACAGAGTAACTCATAATAAATCAAATAAATAATAAAGATGACAGTATCATCAGTTTTTATCCGGCATTTGTGACCAACCAGCAGTTGAAGCTACTGAGCAAATGACAACAAACACACTCTTCTAATGTTCTTTAATATTTTTAATATTCTTTAATAATTTTCATATTCTTTCATATTCTTTCATATTCTTTCATATACCTCTAATATTCTTTCATATTCTTTCATATTGTTCGAATATTCTTTGATATTCTTGGATATTCTTTCATATTCTTTGATATTCTTTCATATTCTTTCATATTGTTTGATATTCTTTCATATTCTAATATTCTTTCATATTCTGTCATATTCTTTCATATTCTTCTAATATTCTTTCATATTATTTGATATTCTTTCATATTGTTTGATATTCTTTCATATTCTAATATTCTTTCATATTCTGTCATATTCGTTAATATTCTTTCATATTCTTTCATATTCTTTCATATTCTTACCATATTGTTTGATATTCTTTCATATTCTAATATTCTTTCATATTCTTAAATATTCTTTCATATTGTTCGTTCATATTCTAATATTCTTTCATATTCTTAAATATTCTTTCATATTGTTCTTTCATATTCTAATATTCTTTCATATTCTTTCATATTCTAATATTCTTTCATATTCTTTCATATTCTTTCATATTCTTGGAAGATTCTTTCATAATCTTTCATATTTTCTAATATTCTTTCATATTCTTTCATATTCTTTGATATTGTTCTTTCATATTCTAATATTCTTTCATATTCTTTCATATTCTAATATTCTTTCATATTCTTTTATATTCTTGGATATTCTTTCATATTCTTTCATATTCTTGAAATATTCTTTGACATTCTTCTAATATTCTTTGATATTGTTTCATATTCTTTGGTATTCTTTCATATTCTTTCATATTCTTTCATATTCTTTCATATTCTTCTAATATTCTTCAATATTGTTTGATATTCTTTCATATTGTTTGGTATTCTTTCATATTCTTCCATATTCTTTCATCTTCTTTCATATTCTTTGATATTCTTTCATATTCTTACATATTCTTTCATATTTTTTGATATTCTTTCCTATTCTAATATTCTTTCACATTCTTTTATATTCTTTAATATTCTTTCATATTGTTTCATATTCTTTGTTATTCTTCTAATATTCTTCTAATATTCTTTCATATTCTTTCATATTCTAATATTCTTTCATATTCTTTAATATTCTTTCATATTCTTTTTTATTCTTTCATTTTCTTTCATATTCTTTCATATTCTTCTAATATTCTTTCATATTCTTTTATATTCTTTGATATTCATTAATATTCTTTCATATTCTTTTATTTCTTGGATATTCTTTTATATCCTTTCATATTGTTTGATATCCTTTCCTATTCTTTGATATTCCTTCATATTCTTTCATATTCTTAAATATTCTTTGATATTCTTTCATATTCTTTTATGTTGTTTGATATTCTTTCATATTCTTCTTTTCTAATATTCTTTGATATTCTTCAAATATTCTTTGATATTCATTGATATTCTTTCATATTCTTTCATATTCTTTCATATTCTTTGTTATTCTTTGATATTCTTTCATATTCTTCCCATATTCTTGATATTCTTTGATATCCTTTCATATTCTTTCATATTCTTTAACATTCTTTGATATTCTTTCATATTGTTTGATATTATTTAATATGCTTTCATAGTCTTTAATGTTGTTTGATATTGTTTCATATTCTTTGATATTCTTTTATATTCTTCTAATAGTCTTATATAGTCTTTCATATTCTTTCATATTCTTTGAAATTCTTTGATATTCTTTCATATTCGTTGATATTCTGTCATATTCGTCCATATTCTTTAATATTCTTTGATATTCTTTCATATTGTTTGATATTCTTTGATATACTTTCATATTCTTTCATATTCTTCCCATATTCTTTGATATTCTTTGATTTTTTTCATATTTTTTCATATTCTTATAGTCTTTGATATTCTTTCATGTTCTTTCATATTCTTTCATATTCTTTCATATTGTAATATTCTTTCATATTCTTTCAAATTGTTTGATATTCTTTCATATTCTAATATTTTTTGATATTCTTTGATATTCTTCTAATATTCTTTCATATCCTCCTAATATTCTTTGATATTCTTTGATATTCTTTGATATTCTTTCATATTCTTCCAATATTCTTTCATATTCTTTTATATTCTTCCAATATTCTGTCATATTCTTTCATATTCTTTCATATTTTTGTATTAACACAAAAATATGAATAAAATTGGATCCTCACACCAATGTAACAGAGTAACTCATAACAAATCTAATAAATAATAAAGATGAAAGTATCATCAGTTTTTATCCGGCATTTATGACCAACCAGCTAATGAGCAAATGACAACAAACACACTCTTCTAATATTCTTTAATATTTTTAATATTCTTTCATATTCTTTCATATTCTAATATTCTGTCATATTATTTCATATTCTTTCATATTCTTTCATATTCTTTCATATTTTAATATTCTTTCATATTGTTTGATATTCATTCATATATTTCTAATATTCTTTCATATTCTTTCATATTCTTTCATATTCTTTCATATTCTTTTATATTCTTCTAATATTCTTCTGATATTCTTTGATATTCATTGATATTCTTTCATATTCTTTGATATTCTTTCATATTCGTTCATATTGTTTGATATTCTTTTATATTGTTTGATATTCTTTCATATTCTTTGATTTTCTTTGATATTCTTCTAATATTCTTTGATATTGTTTGATATTCTTTGATATTCTTTGAAATTCTTTGATATTCTTTGATATTCTTCTAATATTCTTTGATATTATTCTAATATTTTTTCATATTCTTTCATATACCTCTAATATTCTTTCATATTCTTCTAATATTGTTTGATATTCTTTCATATTCTTCTAATATTCTTTCATATGCTTCTAATATTCTTTGATATTGTTTGATATTGTTTGATATTCTTTGATATTCTTTCATATTATTTTATATTCTTCCAATATTCTTTCATATTCTTTGATATTCTTTCATATTCTTTCATATTCTTTGAAATTCTTTCATATTTTTGATATTCTTTCATATTCTTTGATATTCGTTTATATTCTTCTAATATTCTTTGATATTCTTTGATATTCTTTCATATTCTTTGATATTGTTTGATATTCTTTCATATTCTTTGAAATTCTTTGATTTTCCTTCATATTCTTCTAAAATTTTTTGATATTCTTCTTATATTCATTCATATTCTTCTTCTATTCTTTGATTTTCTTTCATATTCTTCTTATATTCTTTCATATTCTTCTAATATTCTTTGATATTCTTTGATATTCTTTAATATTCTTAGATATTCTTTGATATTTTTTGACATTCTTCTAATATTCTTTGATATTCTTTGATATTCTTTTATATTTTGTTTGATATTGTTTGATATTGTTTGATATTCTTTCATATTCTAATATTCTTTCATATTCTGTCATATTCTTCTAATATTCTTTGATATTCTAATATTCTTTGATATTCTAATTTTCTTTGAACCATCCATCCATCGTCATCTTCCGCTTATCCCTACACATTAAGGGTCGCGGGGGGGGGGGGGGGCTGGAGCCTATCACAGTGTCATAAGGCGAGAGGCGGGGTACACCCTGGAAAGTCGCCAGTCCATCGCAGGGCCAACATAGAGAGACGAACAACCATTCACACTCACATTCATACCTACGGTCAATTTAGAGAATCCAATCAGTCTAGTCCCCAAAATTGCATGTCTTTGGACAGTGGGAGGAAGCCGGATTACCCGGAGAGAACCCACGCAGGCATGGGGAGAACATGCAAACTCCACACAGAAAGAGTGAAGCCGATATTCTTTGACATTCTATATAGTCTTTCATATTCTTTGATATTCTTTCATATTCTTTCATATTGTTTGATATTCTTTCATATTCTTTCATATTCTTCCAATATTCTTTCATATTCTTTCATATTGTTTGATATTCTTTCATATTCTAATACTCTTTAATATTCTTTCATATTCTTTAACATTCTTTCATTTTGTTTGATATTCTTTGATATACTTTCATAATCTTTCATGTTGCTTGATATTCTTTCATATTCTTTGATATGCTTTCATTTTCTTTGAAATTGTTTCATATTCTTTCATATTCTAATGTTCTTTCATATTCTTTCATATGCTAACATTCTTTCTTATTGTTTAATATTCTAATATTCTTTCATATTCTTTCATATGCTAACATTCTTTCTTATTGTTTAATATTCTTTGTTCCATCCATCCATCGTCATCTTCCGCTTATCCCTACACATTAAGATTCGGGGGGGGGGCTGGGGCCTTTCCCAGCGTCAACGGGCGAGAGGCGGGCTACACCCTGTACAGGTCGCCAGTCCATCGCAGGGCCAACATCGAGAGACGAACAACCATTCACACTCACATTCATACCTACGGTCAATTTAGAGAATCCAATCAGCCTAGTCCCCAAATTGCATGTCTTTGGACAGTGGGAGGAAGCCGGATTACCCGGTGAGAACCCATGCAGGCATGGGGAGAACATGCAAACTCCACACAGAAAGATCTCGTTCCCGAGCCGGGACTCGAACCTGCACCTTGTTGCTGTGAGGCCACAGTGCTACCCACTGCACGACCGTGTAGGCGATATTCTTTGATGTTCTTTATATTCTTTCATATTCTTTCATATTCTTTCATATTCTTTCATATACTTTCAAATTCTTTCATGTTGTTTGATATTCTTTCATATTCTTTTAATATTCTTTGATATTCTTCTAATATTCTTTGATATTCTTCTAATATTCTTTGATATTCTTTGATATTCTTTCATATTGTTTGATATTCTTTGATATTCTTTCATATTGTTTGATATTCTTTGATATGCTTTAATATTCTTTTATGTTGTTTGATATTCTTTGATATGCTTTAATATTCTTTGGTGTTGTTTGATATTCTTTGATATTCTTTGATATTCTTTCATATTCTTCTAATATTTTTTTGATATTCTTTCATATTCTAGTATTCTTTCATATTCTTTCATATTGTTTGATATTCTTTCATATTCTAATATTCTTTCATATTGTTTGATATTCTTTCATATTCTTTCATATTCTTAAACATTCTTTCATATTGTTTGGTATTCTTTGATATTCTTCGATATTCTTTCATATCTTTTTATATTCTTTTTCCATCCATCCATCGTTCTCTTCCGCTTATTCCTACACATTAAGGGTCACGGGGTGGCTGGACCCTATCCCAGCGTCAACGAGCGAGAGGCGGGATACACCCTGGACAGGTCGCCAGTACATCGCAGGACCAACATCGAGAGACGAACAACCATTCACACTCATATTCATACCTACGGTCAATTTAGAGAATCCAATCAGTTTAGTCCCCAAATTGCATGTCCCGGAGAGAACTCACGCAGGCACGGGGAGAGCATGCAAACTCCACACTGAAAGATCCCGTGCCCGAGCCGGGACTAAAACCCACACCTTCTTCCTGTGAGGCCACAGTGCTAACCACTGCACCACCGTGCAGCCGATATTCTTTGAGATTCTTTGATATTCTTTGATATTCTTTGATATTCTTTCATATTCTCTCATATTCTTTCATATTCTTTCATATTGTTTGATATTCTTTCATATTCTTTTATATTCTTCTAATATTCTTTGATATTCTTTGATATTCTTTCATATTCTTTCGTATTCTTCTCATATTCTTTCATATTCTTTCATAATCTTTCATATTCTTTAATAATCTTTGTTTTTTTATTTTTTTATATTCTTTCCTATTCTAATATTCTTTCACATTCTTTTACATTCTTTCATATTCTTTCATGTTGTTTGATATTCTTTGATATTCTTTGAGATTCTTTGATATGCTTTCATATTCTTTCTTGTTGTTTGATATTCTTTGATATTCTTTGATATTCTTTGATATTCATTGATATTCTTTCATATTCTTTCATATTCTTTCATATTCTTTCATATTCTTTTATATTCTTTCATATTGTTTGATATTATTTGATATGCTTTCATATTCTTTCATGTTGTTTGATATTCTTTGATATTCTTTGAGATTTTTTGATATGCTTTCATATTCTTTCTTGTTGTTTGATATTCTTTGATATTCTTTGATATTCATTGATATTCTTTCATATTCTTTCATATTCTTTCAAATTCTTTCATATTGTTTGATATTATTTGATATGCTTTCATATTCTTTCATGTTGTTTGATATTCTTTCATATTCTTTCATATTCTTTCATATTGTTCAAATATGCTTTCTTATCTTCTATAATTTTTATATTCTTTCATATTCTTTAATATTCTTTGACATTCTATATAGTCTTTCATATTCTTTGATATTCTTTCATATTCTTTCATATTGTTTGATATTCTTTCATATTCTTTCATATTCTTCCAATATTCTTTCATATTGTTTCATATTATTTGATATTCTTTCATATTCTAATACTCTTTCATATTCTTTCATATTCTTTAACATTCTTTCATTTTGTTTGATATTCTTTGATATACTTTCATATTCTTTCATGTTGCTTGATATTCTTTCATATTCTTTGATATGCTTTCATTTTCTTTGAAATTGTTTCATATTCTTTCATATTCTAATGTTCTTTCATATTCTTTCATATTCTAATGTTCTTTCATATTCTTTCATATTCTAATATTCTTTCATATTCTTTCATATGCTAACATTCTTTCTTATTGTTTAATATTCTTTGTTCCATCCATCCATCGTCATCTTCCGCTTATCCCTACACATTAAGATTCGGGGGGGGGCTGGGGCCTTTCCCAGCGTCAACGGGCGAGAGGCGGGCTACACCCTGTACAGGTCGCCAGTCCATCGCAGGGCCAACATCGAGAGACGAACAACCATTCACACTCACATTCATACCTAAGGTCAATTTAGAGAATCCAATCAGCCTAGTCCCCAAATTGCATGTCTTTGGACAGTGGGAGGAAGCCGGATTACCCGGTGAGAACCCACGCAGGCATGGGGAGAGCATGCAAACTCCACACAGAAAGATCTCGTTCCCGAGCCGGGACTCGAACCCGCACCTTGTTGCTGTGAGGCCACAGTGCTACCCACTGCACGACCGTGTAGGCGATATTCTTTGATGTTCTTTATATTCTTTCATATTCTTTCATATTCTTTCATATTCTTTCATATTCTTTCATATACTTTCAAATTCTTTCATGTTGTTTGATATTCTTTCATATTCTTTGATATTCTTTTATATTCTTCTAATATTCTTTCATATTCTTTCATATTCTTTCATATTCTTTTAAATTCTTTGATATTCTTTGATATTCTTTCATGTTCTTTCATATTCTGTCATATTCTTTGATATTCTTTTAAATTCTTTGATATTCTTTGATATTCTTTCATGTTCTTTCTAATTTTTTATATTCTTCAAATTTTCTTTGATATTCTTTGATATTCTTTCATATTCTTTCATATTCTTTCACATTGTTTAATATTCTTTATTATTCTTTGATATTCTTCTAATATTCTTTGATATTCTTTCATATACTTTCATATTCTTTCATATTGTTTGATGTTCTTTCATATTCTAATATTCTGTCATATTCTTCCCATATTCTTTGATATTCTTTGACATGCTTTCATATTCTTTCATGTTGTTTGATATTCTTTCATATTCTTTCATATTGTTCAAATTTTCTTCATTATCTTCTAATATTTTTTATCTTCTTTCATATTCTTTCTTATTCTTTGATATTCCATATATTCTTTCATGTTGTTTGATATTCTTTCATATTCTTTCATATTGTTCAAATTTTCTTCATTATCTTCTAATATTTTTTATCTTCTTTCATATTCTTTCTTATTCTTTGATATTCCATATATTCTTTCATATTCTTTGATAGTCTTTCATACTGTTTTATATTCTTTTATATGCTTTCATATTCTTTCATATTGTTTGATATTCTTTGGTATTCTTCTAATATTCTTTCATATTATTTCATATTCTTTCATATCATTTGATATTCTTTCCGAATCTAATATTCTTTCACATTCTTTCATATTCTTTCATATTCTTTCATATTCTTTCATATTGTTTGATATTCTTTGGTATTCTTCTAATATTCTTTCATATTATTTCATATTCTTTCATATCATTTGATATTCTTTCCTATTCTAATATTCTTTCACATTCTTTCATATTGTTTGATATTCTTTCATATTGTTTGATATTCTTTCATATTTGTATATTCTTTCATTTTCTTTCATATTATTCAATATTCTTTTATATTGTTTGATGTTCTTTCATATTCTAATATTCTTTTATATTCTTCTAATATTCTTTGATATTCTTTGATATTCTTTGATATTCATTGATATTCTTTCATATTCTTTAATAATCTTTGATATTCTTTCATATTCTTTCAGAATCTTTGATATTCTTTAATATTCTTTCATATTTTTTGATATACTTTCCTATTCTTATATTCTTTCATATTCTTTCATATTGTTTGATTTTCTTTTTTATTCTTCTAATTTTCTTTCATATTCCTTAATACTGTTTCATATTCTTTCATATTCTTTCATATTCTTTCATGTTCTTTCATATTCTTTCATATTCTTCTAATATTCTTTGATATTCTTTGATATTCTTTCATAATCTAATTTTCTTTTATATTCGTTAATATTCTTTCATATTCTTTGATATTCTTTCATATTGTTTGATATCCTTTCATATTCTTTTATATTGTTTGATATTCTTTGATATGCTTTCATATTCTTTCATGTTGATTGATATTCTTTGATATTCTTTGATATTCTTCTCATATTCTTTGATATTCTTTGATATTCATTGATATTCTTTCATTTTCTTTCATATTCTTTCATATTCTTTCATATTCTTCCCATATTCCTTGATATTCTTTGATATCCTTTCAAATTCTTTCATGTTCTTTGATATTCTTTCATATTGTTTGATATTATTAGATATGCTTTCATATTCTTTCATGTTGTTTGATATTCTTTCATTTTCTTTGATATTCTTTTATATTCTTCTAATAGTATTATATATTCTTTCATATTCTTTGATATTCCTTGATATTCTTTGATATTCGTTGATATTCTTTCATATTCTTTAATATTCTTTAATATTCTTTGATTTTCTTTAATATTGTTTGATATTCTTTGATATGCTTTCATATTCTTTCATATTCTTCCCATATTCTTTAATATTCTTTCATAGACTTTCATATTGTAATATTCTTTCATATTCTTTCATATTGTTTGATAGTCTTACATATTCTTTGATATTCTTTCATGTTCTTTGATATTCTTTGATATTCTTTGATATTCTTTCATGTTCTTTCATTTTCTTTGATATTCTTTGATATTCTTTGAAATTCTTTTAAATTCTTTGATATTCTTTGATAATCTTTCATTTTCTTTCATATTCTTTTATATTCTTTTATATTCTTTCCTATTCTTTAATATTCTTTAATATTCTTTCATATTCTTTCATATTCTTTCCTATTCTTTCCTATTCTTTGATATTCTCTGATGTTCTTTCATATTCTAATATTCTTTTATATTCTTCTAATATTATTTGATATTCTTTGATATTCTTTGATATTCATTGATATTCTTTCATATTCTTTAATTATCTTTGATATTCTTTCATATTCTTTCATATTCTTTCAGAATCTTTGATATTCTTTAATATTCTTTCATATCCTTTGATATTCTTTCAAATTGTTTGATATTCTTTCATATTCTTTGATATTGTTTCATATTCTTTGATATTGTTTGATATTCTTTGATATGCTTTCATATTCTTTCATGTTGCTTGATAGTCTTTGATATTCTTTGATATTCTTCTAATATTCTTTGATATTCATTGATATTCTTTCATTTTCTTTCATATTCTTTCATATTCTTCCCATATTCTTTGATATTCTTTGATATTCTTTC
This sequence comes from Aulostomus chinensis, assembly GCF_037954235.1. NCBI lineage: Eukaryota > Metazoa > Chordata > Actinopteri > Syngnathiformes > Aulostomidae > Aulostomus > Aulostomus chinensis. The sequence continues at coordinate 25,477,266 of NC_141338.1, forward strand.
ATATACTTTCATATTCTTTCATATTGTTTGATATTCTTTCATATTCTTTTATATTCTTCTCATATTCTTTAATATTCTTTGATATTCTTATAAATTCTTTGATATTCTTTGATATTCTTTGATGGTCTTTCATATTCTTTGAATATATTTGTATATTCTTTCATATTCTTTCATATTGTTTGATGTTCTTTCATATTCTAATATTCTGTCATATTCTTCCCATATTCTTTGATATTCTTTGATATGCTTTCATATTCTTTCATGTTTTTTGATATTCTTTCATATTCTTTCATATTGTTCAAATTTTCTTCATTATCTTCTAATATTTTTTATCTTCTTTCATATTCTTTCTTATTCTTTGATATTCCATATATTCTTTCATGTTGTTTGATATTCTTTCATATTCTTTCATATTGTTCAAATTTTCTTCATTATCTTCTAATATTTTTTATCTTCTTTCATATTCTTTCTTATTCTTTGATATTCCATATATTCTTTCATATTCTTTGATAGTCTTTCATACTGTTTTATATTCTTTTATATGCTTTCATATTCTTTCATATTGTTTGATATTCTTTGGTATTCTTCTAATATTCTTTCATATTATTTCATATTCTTTCATATCATTTGATATTCTTTCCGATTCTAATATTCTTTCACATTCTTTCATATTCTTTTATATTCTTTCATATTCTTTCATATTGTTTGATATTCTTTGGTATTCTTCTAATATTCTTTCATATTATTTCATATTCTTTCATATCATTTGATATTCTTTCCTATTCTAATATTCTTTCACATTCTTTCATATTGTTTGATATTCTTTCATATTGTTTGATATTCTTTCATATTTGTATATTCTTTCATTTTCTTTCATATTATTCAATATTCTTTTATATTGTTTGATGTTCTTTCATATTCTAATATTCTTTTATATTCTTCTAATATTCTTTGATATTCTTTGATATTCTTTGATATTCAGTGATATTCTTTCATATTCTTTAATAATCTTTGATATTCTTTCATATTCTTTCAGAATCTTTGATATTCTTTAATATTCTTTCATATTTTTTGATATACTTTCCTATTCTTATATTCTTTCATATTCTTTCATATTGTTTGATTTTCTTTTTTATTCTTCTAATTTTCTTTCATATTCCTTAATACTCTTTCATATTCTTTGATATTCTTTCATATTCTTTTATATTCTTCTCATATTCTTTAATATTCTTTGATATTCTTATAAATTCTTTGATATTCTTTGATATTCTTTGATGGTCTTTCATATTCTTTGAATATATTTGTATATTCTTTCATATTCTTTCATATTGTTTGATGTTCTTTCATATTCTAATATTCTGTCATATTCTTCCCATATTCTTTGATATTCTTTGATATGCTTTCATATTCTTTCATGTTTTTTGATATTCTTTCATATTCTTTCATATTGTTCAAATTTTCTTCATTATCTTCTAATATTTTTTATCTTCTTTCATATTCTTTCTTATTCTTTGATATTCCATATATTCTTTCATGTTGTTTGATATTCTTTCATATTCTTTCATATTGTTCAAATTTTCTTCATTATCTTCTAATATTTTTTATCTTCTTTCATATTCTTTCTTATTCTTTGATATTCCATATATTCTTTCATATTCTTTGATAGTCTTTCATACTGTTTTATATTCTTTTATATGCTTTCATATTCTTTCATATTGTTTGATATTCTTTGGTATTCTTCTAATATTCTTTCATATTATTTCATATTCTTTCATATCATTTGATATTCTTTCCGATTCTAATATTCTTTCACATTCTTTCATATTCTTTTATATTCTTTCATATTCTTTCATATTGTTTGATATTCTTTGGTATTCTTCTAATATTCTTTCATATTATTTCATATTCTTTCATATCATTTGATATTCTTTCCTATTCTAATATTCTTTCACATTCTTTCATATTGTTTGATATTCTTTCATATTGTTTGATATTCTTTCATATTTGTATATTCTTTCATTTTCTTTCATATTATTCAATATTCTTTTATATTGTTTGATGTTCTTTCATATTCTAATATTCTTTTATATTCTTCTAATATTCTTTGATATTCTTTGATATTCTTTGATATTCAGTGATATTCTTTCATATTCTTTAATAATCTTTGATATTCTTTCATATTCTTTCAGAATCTTTGATATTCTTTAATATTCTTTCATATTTTTTGATATACTTTCCTATTCTTATATTCTTTCATATTCTTTCATATTGTTTGATTTTCTTTTTTATTCTTCTAATTTTCTTTCATATTCCTTAATACTCTTTCATATTCTTTCATATTCTTTCATATTCTTTCATGTTCTTTCATATTCTTTCATATTCTTCTAATATTCTTTGATATTCTTTGATATTCTTTCATAATCTAATTTTCTTTTATATTCGTTAATATTCTTTCATATTCTTTGATATTCTTTCATATTGTTTGATATCCTTTCATATTCTTTTATATTGTTTGATATTCTTTGATATGCTTTCATATTCTTTCATGTTGATTGATATTCTTTGATATTCTTTGATATTCTTTTATATTCTTCTAATAGTATTATATATTCTTTCATATTCTTTGATATTCCTCGATATTCTTTGATATTCGTTGATATTCTTTCATATTCTTTAATATTCTTTGATATTCTTTGATTTTCTTTAATATTGTTTGATATTCTTTGATATGCTTTCATATTCTTTCATATTCTTCCCATATTCTTTAATATTCTTTCATAGACTTTCATATTGTAATATTCTTTCATATTCTTTCATATTGTTTGATAGTCTTACATATTCTTTGATATTCTTTCATGTTCTTTGATATTCTTTGATATTCTTTGATATTCTTTCATGTTCTTTCATATTCTTTGATATTCTTTGATATTCTTTGATATTCTTTTAAATTCTTTGATATTCTTTGATAATCTTTCATTTTCTTTCATATTCTTTTATATTCTTTTATATTCTTTCCTATTCTTTAATATTCTTTAATATTCTTTCATATTCTTTCCTATTCTTTGATATTCTCTGATGTTCTTTCATATTCTAATATTCTTTTATATTCTTCTAATATTATTTGATATTCTTTGATATTCTTTGATATTCATTGATATTCTTTCATATTCTTTCATATTCTTTCATATTCTTTAATAATCTTTGATATTCTTTCATATTCTTTCATATTCTTTCAGAATCTTTGATATTCTTTAATATTCTTTCATATCCTTTGATATTCTTTCAAATTGTTTGATATTCTTTCATATTCTTTGATATTGTTTGATATTCTTTGATATGCTTTCTTATTCTTTCATGTTGCTTGATAGTCTTTGATATTCTTTGATATTCTTCTAATATTCTTTGATATTCATTGATATTCTTTCATTTTCTTTCATATTCTTTCATATTCTTCCCATATTCTTTGATATTCTTTGATATCCTTTCAAATTCTTTCATATTCTTTGATATTCTTTCATATTGTTTGATTTTTTTTGATATGCTTTCATATTCTTTCATGTTATTTGATATTCTTTCATATTCTTTGATATTCTTTTATATTCTTCTAATAGTCTTATATATTCTTTCATATTCTTTGATATTCCTTGATATTCTTTGATATTCGTCGATATTCTTTCATATTCTTTAATATTCTTTAATATTCTTTGATATGCTTTCATATTCTTTCATATTCTTTCATATTCTTTCATATTCTTTCATAGACTTTCATATTGTAATATTCTTTCATAGTCTTTCATATTGTTTGATAGTCTTTCATATTCTTTGATATTCTTTCATGTTCTTTCATGTTCTTTCATATTCTTTGATATTCTTTCATGTTCTTTGATATTCTTTGATATTCTTTCATATTCTTTAATATTCTTTTAAATTCATTGATATTCTTTGATATTCTTTCATGTTCTTTCATATTCCTTTCTATTCTTTTATATTCTTTCCTATTCTTTAATATTCTTTCATATTCTTTTATATTCTTTGATATTCTTTCATATTCTCTGATATTCTTTCATATTCTTTCATATTGTTTGATATTCTTTCATATTCTTTTATATTCGTCTAATATTCTTTGATATTCTTTCATATTCTTTCATATTCTTCTTATATTCTTTCATATTCTTTCATAATCTTTCATATTCTTTAATAATCTTTGTTTTTTTTATTTTTTTTATATTCTTTCCTGTTCTAATATTCTTTCACATTCTTTTACATTCTTTCATATTCATTCATGTTGTTTGATATTCTTTCACATTCTTTCATATTCTTTCATATTCTAATTTTCTTTCATATTCTTTAAAATTCTTTTACATTCTTTAATATTCTTTCATATTCTTTCATATTCTTTGATAATCTTTCATATTCTTAAATATTCTTTCATATTTTTTCATATTCATATTTGATATTCTTTGAGATTCTTTGATATGCTTTCATATTCTTTGTTGTTGTTTGATATTCTTTGATATTCTTTGATATTCTTTGATATTCATTGATATTCTTTCATATTCTTTCATATTCTTTCATATTCTTTGATATTCTTTCATATTGTTTGATATTATTTGATATGCTTCCATATTCTTTAATGTTGTTTGATATTCTTTGATATTCTTTGAGATTCTTTGATATGCTTTCATATTCTTTCTTGTTGTTTGATATTCTTTGATATTCTTTGATATTCATTGATATTCTTTCATATTCTTTCATATTCTTTCATATTCTTTCATATTCTTTCATATTGTTTGATATGCTTTCATATTCTTTCATGTTGTTTGATATTCTTTCATATTCTTTCATATTGTTCAAATATGCTTTCTTATCTTCTATAATTTTTATATTCTTTCATATTCTTTAATATTCTTTGACATTCTATATAGTCTTTCATATTCTTTGATATTCTTTCATATTGTTTGATATTCTTTCATATTCTTTCATATTCTTCCAATATTCTTTCATATTCTTTCATATTGTTTGATATTCTTTCATATTCTAATATTCTTTCATATTCTTTCATATTCTTCAACATTCTTTCATTTTGTTTGATATTCTTTGATATTCTTTCATATTCTTTCATGTTGCTTGATATTCTTTCATATTCTTTGATATTCTTTTATATTCTTTGAAATTTTTTCATATTCTTTCATATTCTAATGTTCTTTCATATTCTTTCATATTCTAATATTCTTTCATATTCTTTCATATGCTAATATTCTTTCTTATTGTTTAATATTCTTTGTTCCATCCATCCATCTTCATCTTCCGCTTATCCCTACACATTAAGGGTCGCGGGGGGGCTGGGGCCTTTCCCAGCGTCAACGGGCGAGAGGCGGGCTACACCCTGTCCAGGTCGCCAGTCCATCGCAGGGCCAACATCGAGAGACGAACAACCATTCACACTCACATTCATACCTACGGTCAATTTAGAGAATCCAATCAGCCTAGCCCCCAAACTGCATGTATTTGGACAGTGGGAGGAAGCCGGATTACCCGGTGAGAACCCACGCAGGCATGGGGAGAACATGCAAACTCCACACAGAAAGATCTCGTTCCCGAGCCGGGACTCGAACCCGCACCTTGTTGCTGTGAGGCCACAGTGCTACCCACTGCACGACCGTGTAGGCGATATTCTTTGAAATTCTTTCATATTCTTTCATATTCTTTCATATGCTTTCAAATTCTTTCATGTTGTTTGATATTCTTTCATATTCTTTGATATTCTTTTATATTCTTCTAATATTCTTTGATATTCTTTCATATTCTTTCATAATCTTTTAAATTGTTTGATATTCTTTCATATTTTTTCATGTTCTTTGATATTCTTTTATATTCTTCAAATATTCGTTGATATTCTTTGATATTCTTTTATATTCTTTCATATTGTTTGATATTCTTTGATATTCTTCTAATATTCTTTCATATTCTTTGATATTCTTTGATATTCTTTCATATTGTTTGATATTCTTTCATATTCTTCGAAATTCTTTCATATTCTTTCATATTCTAATATTCTTTCATATTCTTTCATGTCCTTCTAATATTCTTTCATATTCTTCTCATATTTTTTCATATTTTTTCATATAACTCTAATATTCTTTCAAATTATTCTAATATTCTTTGATATTCTTTCATATTCTTCTAATATTCTTTCATATCCTTCTATTATTCTTTGATATTTTTTGATATTGTTTGATATTCTTTCATTTTCTTTGATATTCTTTGATATTCTTTCATATTGTTTGATATTCTTTCATATTCTTTCATATTGTTTGATATTCTTTCATATTCTTCGAAATTCTTTCATATTCTAATATTCTTTCATATTCTTTCATGTCCTTCTAATATTCTTTCATATTCTTCTAATATTTTTTCATATTTTTTCATATAACTCTAATATTCTTTCAAATTATTCTAATATTCTTTCATATTCTTTCATATTCTTCTAATATTCTTTCATATCCTTCTAATATTCTTTGATATTGTTTGATATTGTTTGATAGTCTTTCATATTCTTTGATATTCTTTCATATTCTTTAATATTCTTTGATATGCTTTCAAATTCTTTCATGTTGTTTGATCTCCTTTGATATTCTTTCATATTCTTTGAAATTCTTTGATATTCTTTGATATTCTTTCATGTTCTTACATATTCTTTGATATTCTTTGATATTCTTTTATATTCTCTCATATTCTTTCATATTGTTTGATATTCTTTCATATTCTTTAAAATTCTTTCATACTGTTTGATATTCTTTCATATTCTTTGAAATTCTTTCATATTCTTTCATATTCTTATATTCTGTCATATTCTTTCATATCCTTCTAATATTCTTTGATATTCTTTGATATTCTTTGATATTCTTTCATATTCTTTTAAATTCTATGATATTCTTTGATATTCTTTCATGTTCTTTCATGTTCTTTCATATTCTTTTATATTCTTCAAATATTTGTTGATATTCTTTGATATTCTTTGATATTCTTTCATATTCTTTCATATTGTTTGATATTCTTTCATATTCTTGAACATTCTTTCATATTGTTTGATATTCTTTCATATTCTTTGAAATTCTTTCATATTCTTTCATATTCTAATATTCTGTCATATTCTTTCATATTCTTTCATATTCTTTCATATTCTTTCATATTCTTTCATATTCTTTGATATGCTTTCAGATTCTTTCATGTTGTTTGATATTCTTCCATATTCTTTCATATTCTTTTATATTCTTCTAATATTCTTTGATATTGTTTCATATTCTTTCATATTCTTTTAAATTCTTTGATATTCTTTGATATTTTTTCATGTTCTTTCATATTCTTTGTTATTCTTTGATATTCTTACATATTCTTTCATATTCTTTGATATTCTTCTAATATTCTTTGATATTCTTTGATATTCTTTGATATTCTTTCATATGCTTTCAAATTCTTTCATGTTGTTTGATATTCTTTCATATTCTTTCATATTCTTTCATATTCTTTCATATTCTTCTAATATTCTTTGATATTCTTTGATATTCTTTGATATTCTTTCATATTCCTTTAAATTCTTTGATATTCATTGATATTCTTTCATTTTCTTTCATATTCTTTCATATTCTTTGATATTCTTTTAAATTCTTTGATATTCTTTGATATTCTTTCATGTTCTTTCATATCTTTTTATATTCTTCAAATATTCTTTGATATTCTTTTATATTCTTTCATATTCTTTCATATTGTTTGATATTCTTTCATATTCTTTGATATTCTTCTAATATTCTTTCATATTCTTTCATATTCTTTGATATTCTTTCATATTGTTTGATATTCTTTCATATTCTTTGAAATTCTTTCATATTCTTCCATATTTTAATATTCTTTCATATTCTTTCATATCCTTCTGATATTCTTTCATATTCTTTCATATAACTCTAATACTCTTTCATATTCTTCTAATATTCTTTGATATTCTTTCATATCCTTCTAATATTCTTTGATATTGTTTGATATTGTTTGATATTCTTTCATATTCTTTGATATTCTTTCATATTCTTTCATATTCTTTAATATTCTTTGATTTGCTTTCAAATTCTTTCATGTTGTTTGATATTCTTTCATATTCTTTCATATTCTTTCATATTCTTCTAATATTCTTTCATATTCTTTTATATTCTTTCATATTCTTTTAAATTCTTTGATATTCTTTGATATTTTTTCATGTTCTTTCATACTATTTGATATACTTTGATATTCTTTGATATTCTTTGATATTCTTTTAAATTCTTCTCATATTCTTTATTATTCTTTGATATTCTTATAAATTCTTTGATATTCTTAGATTTTTTTCATGGTCTTTCATATTCTTTGAATATATTTGTATATTCTTTCATATTCATTCATATTGTTTGATGTTCTTTCATATTCTAATATTCTTTCATTTTCTTTCATATTCTTCCCATATTCTTTGATATTCTTTGATATGCTTTCATATTCTTTCATGTTGTTTGATATTCTTTCATATTGTTTGATATTCTTTTATATTCTTCTAATAGTCTTATATATTCTTTCATATTCTTTGATATTCCTTGATATTCTTTGATATTCGTCGATATTCTTTCATATTCTTTAATATTCTTCAATATTCTTTGATATTCTTTCATATTGTTTGATATTCTTTGATATGCTTTCATATTCTTTAACATTCTTTCATTTTGTTTGATATTCTTTGATATTCTTTGATATTCTTTCATATTCTTTCATAGACTTTCATATTGTAATATTCTTTCATAGTCTTTCATATTGTTTGATAGTCTTTCATATTCTTTGATATTCTTTCATGTTCTTTCATGTTCTTTCATATTCTTTGATATTCTTTCATGTTCTTTGATATTAATTGATATACTTTGATATTCTTTCATATTCTTTAATATTCTTTTAAATTCATTGATATTCTTTGATATTCTTTCATGTTCTTTCATATTCTTTTCTATTCTTTTATATTCTTTCCTATTCTTTAATATTCTTTAATATTCTTTCATATTCTTTCATATTCTTTTCTATTCTTTGATATTCTTTCATATTCTGTGATATTCTTTCATATTCTTTCATATTGTTTGATATTCTTTCATATTCTTTTATATGCTTCTTATATTCTTTGATATTCTTTGATATTCTTTCATATTCTTTCATATTCTTCTTATATTCTTTCATATTCTTTCATAATCTTTCATATTCTTTAATAATCTTTGTTTTTTTATTTTTTTATATTCTTTCCTATTCTAATATTCTTTCACATTCTTTTACATTCTTTCATATTCTTTCATGTTGTTTGATATTCTTTCATATTCTTTCATATTCTAATTTTCTTTCATATTCTTTAAAATTCTTTCTTATTCTTTCATATTGTTTGATATCCTTTCATATTCTTTGATATTCTTTCATATTCTTAAATATTCTTTCATATTTTTTCATATTCTTTCATGTTCTTTCATATTGTTTGATATTGTTTGATATGCTTTCAAATTCTTTCATGTTGTTTGATATTCTTTGATATTCTTTGAGATTCTTTGATATGCTTTCATATTCTTTCTTGTTGTTTGATATTCTTTGATATTCTTTGATATTCATTGATATTCTTTCATATTCTTTCATATTCTTTCATATTCTTTCATATTCTTTCATATTGTTTGATATTATTTGATATGCTTTAATATTCTTTCATGTTGTTTGATATTCTTTGAGATTCTTTGAGATTCTTTGATATGCTTTCATGTTGTTTGATATTCTTTGATATTCTTTGAGATTCTTTGATATGCTTTCATATTCTTTCTTGTTGTTCTATATTCTTTGATATTCTTTGATATTCATTGATATTCTTTCATATTCTTTCATATTCTTTCATATTCTTTCATATTCTTTGATATTATTTGATATGCTTTCATATTCTTTCATGTTGTTTGATATTCTTTCATATTCTTTCATATTCTTTCATATTTTTCAAATATGCTTTCTTATCTTCTATAATTTTTATATTCTTTCATATTCTTTAAAATTCTTTGACATTTTATATAGTCTTTCATATTCTTTGATATTCTTTCATATTCTTTCATATTGTTTGATATTCTTTCATATTCTTTCATATTCTTCCAATATTCTTTCATATTCTTTCATATTGTTTGATATTCTTTCATATTCTAATACTCTTTCATATTCTTTCATATTCTTTAACATTCTTTCATTTTGTTTGATATTCTTTGATATACTTTCATATTCTTTCATGTTGCTTGATATTCTTTCATATTCTTTGATATTCTTTCATTTTCTTTGAAATTGTTTCATATTCTTTCATATTCTAATGTTCTTTCATATTCTTTCATATTCTAATATTCTTTCATATTCTTTCATATGCTAATATTCTTTCTTATTGTTTAATATTCTTTGTTCCATCTTATTCTTTGATATTCTTTGATATTCTTTGATATTCTTTTTCCATCCATCCATCGTCATCTTCCGCTTATCCCTACACCTTAAGGGTCACGGGGGGGCTGGAGCATATCCCAGCGTTAACGGGCGAGAGGCGGGGTACACCCTGGACAGGTCGCCAGTCCATCGCAGGGCCAACATCGAGAGACGAACAACCATTCACACTCATATTCATACCTACGGTCAATTTAGAGAATCCAATCAGCTTAGTCCCCAAATTGCATGTCTTTGGACGGTGGGAGGAAGCCGCCTTACCCGGCGAGAACCCACGCAGGCACGGGGAGAACATGCAAACTCCACACAGAAAGATCTCGTGCCCGAGACTGGAGTTGAACCTGCACCTTGTTGCTGTGAGGCCATAGTGCTAAACACTGCACCACCGTGCAGCCGATATTCTTTGATATTCTTTATATTCTTTCATATTCTTTCATATTCTTTCATATGCTTTCAAATTATTTCATGTTGTTTGATATTCTTTCGTATTCTTTGATATTCTTTCATATTCTTTGATATGCTTTCAAATTATTTCATATTGTTTGATATTCTTTCATATCGTTTGATATTCTTTCATATTGTTTGATATTCTTTCATGTTCTTTCATATTCTGTCATATTCTTTGATATTCTTTTAAATTCTTTGATATTCTTTGATATTCTTTCATGTTTTTTCATATTCTTTTATATTCTTCAAATATTCTTTGATATTCTTTCATATTCTTTCATATTCTTTCATATTGTTTGATCTTCTTTCAAATTCTTTGATATTCTTCTAATATTCTTTCATATTCTTTCATATTGTTTGATATTCTTTCATATTGTTTGATATTCTTTCATATTCTTTCATATCCTTCTAATATTCTTTCATATTCTTTCATATTCCTCTAATATTTTTTCATATTCTTTCATATACCTCTAATATTCTTTCATATTCTTCTAATATTCTTTGAAATTCTTTCTTATTCTTCTAATATTCTTTCCTATCCTTCTAATATTCTTTGATATAGTTTGATATTGTTTGATATTCTTTCAAATTCTTTCATATTCTTCCATATGCTTTCAAATTCTTTCATGTTGTTTGATATTCTTTCATATTCTTTGATATTCTTTTATATTCTTCTAATATTCTTTGATATTCTTTCATATTCTTTCATAATCTTTTAAATTGTTTGATATCCTTTGATATTTTTTCATGTTCTTTGATATTCTTTTATATTCTTCAAATATTCGTTGATATTCTTTGATATTCTTTTATATTCTTTCATATTGTTTGATATTCTTTGATATTCTTTGATATTCTTCTAATATTCTTTGATATTCTTTGATATTCTTTCATATTCTTTCATATTGTTTGATATTCTTTCATATTCTTCGAAATTCTTTCATATTCTTTCATATTCTAATATTCTTTCATATTCTTTCATGTCCTTCTAATATTCTTTCATATTCTTCTCATATTTTTTCATATTTTTTCATATAACTCTAATATTCTTTCAAATTATTCTAATATTCTTTGATATTCTTTCATATTCTTCTAATATTCTTTCATATCCTTCTATTATTCTTTGATATTTTTTGATATTGTTTGATATTCTTTCATTTTCTTTGATATTCTTTGATATTCTTTCATATTGTTTGATATTCTTTCATATTCTTTCATATTGTTTGATATTCTTTCATATTCTAATATTCTTTCATATTCTTTCATGTCCTTCTAATATTCTTTCATATTCTTCTAATATTTTTTCATATTTTTTCATATAACTCTAATATTCTTTCAAATTATTCTAATATTCTTTCATATTCTTTCATATTCTTCTAATATTCTTTCATATCCTTCTAATATTCTTTGATATTGTTTGATATTGTTTGATAGTCTTTCATATTCTTTGATATTCTTTCATATTCTTTAATATTCTTTGATATGCTTTCAAATTCTTTCATGTTGTTTGATCTTCTTTGATATTCTTTCATATTCTTTTCAATTCTTTGATATTCTTTGATATTCTTTCATGTTCTTACATATTCTTTGATATTCTTTGATATTCTTTTATATTCTTTCATATTCTTTCATATTGTTTGATATTCTTTCATATTCTTTAAAATTCTTTCATACTGTTTGATATTCTTTCATATTCTTTGAAATTCTTTCATATTCTTTCATATTCTTATATTCTGTCATATTCTTTCATATCCTTCTAATATTCTTTGATATTCTTTGATATTCTTTGATATTCTTTCATATTCTTTTAAATTCTATGATATTCTTTGATATTCTTTCATGTTCTTTCATGTTCTTTCATATTCTTTTATATTCTTCAAATATTTGTTGATATTCTTTGATATTCTTTCATATTCTTTCATATTCTTTCATATTCTTTCATATTGTTTGATATTCTTTCATATTCTTGAACATTCTTTCATATTGTTTGATATTCTTTCATATTCTTTGAAATTCTTTCATATATTTTCATATTCTAATATTCTGTCATATTCTTTCATGTTGTTTGATATTCTTCAATATTCTTTCATATTCTTTTATATTCTTCTAATATTCTTTGATATTGTTTCATATTCTTTCATATTCTTTTAAATTCTTTGATATTCTTTGATATTTTTTCATGTTCTTTCATATTCTTTGTTATTCTTTGATATTCTTACATATTCTTTCATATTCTTTGATATTCTTCTAATATTCTTTGATATTCTTTGATATTCTTTGATATTCTTTCATATGCTTTCAAATTCTTTCATGTTGTTTGATATTCTTTCATATTCTTTCATATTCTTTCATATTCTTTCATATTCTTTCATATTCTTCTAATATTCTTTGATATTCTTTGATATTCTTTCATATTCTTTCATATTCCTTTAAATTCTTTGATATTCATTGATATTCTTTCATTTTCTTTCATATTCTGTCATATTCTTTGATATTCTTTTAAATTCTTTGATATTCTTTGATATTCTTTCATGTTCTTTCATATCTTTTTATATTCTTCAAATATTCTTTGATATTCTTTTATATTCTTTCATTTTCTTTCATATTGTTTGATATTCTTTCATATTCTTTGATATTCTTCTAATATTCTTTCATATTCTTTCATATTCTTTGATATTCTTTCATATTGTTTGATATTCTTTCATATTCTTTGAAATTCTTTCATATTCTTCCACATTTTAATATTCTTTCATATTCTTTCATATCCTTCTGATATTCTTTCATATTCTTTCATATAACTCTAATACTCTTTCATATTCTTCTAATATTCTTTGATATTCTTTCATATCCTTCTAATATTCTTTGATATTGTTTGATATTTTTTGATATTCTTTCATATTCTTTGATCTTCTTTCATATTCTTTCATATTCTTTAATATTCTTTGATTTGCTTTCAAATTCTTTCATGTTGTTTGATATTCTTTCATATTCTTTCATATTCTTTCATATTCTTCTAATATTCTTTCATATTCTTTTATATTCTTTCATATTCTTTTATATTCTTTCATATTCTTTCATATTCTTTTAAATTCTTTGATATTCTTTGATATTTTTTCATGTTCTTTCATACTATTTGATATACTTTGATATTCTTTGATATTCTTTGATATTCTTTTAAATTCTTCTCATATTCTTTATTATTCTTTGATATTCTTATAAATTCTTTGATATTCTTAGATTTTTTTCATGGTCTTTCATATTCTTTGAATATATTTGTATATTCTTTCATATTCATTCATATTGTTTGATGTTCTTTCATATTCTAATATTCTTTCATATTCTTTCATATTCTTCCCATATTCTTTGATATTCTTTGATATCCTTTAATATTCTTTCATATTCTTTCATATTCTTTGATATTCTTTCATATTGTTTGATATTATTTGATATGCTTTCATATTCTTTCATGTTGTTCGATATTCTTTCATATTCTTTCATATTGTTCAAATTTTCTTCATTATATTCTAATATTTTTTATCTTCTTTCATATTCTTTCATATTCTTTCTTATTCTTTGACATTCCATATATCCTTTCATATTCTTTGATGTTCTTTCATTCTGTTTTATATTCTTTGATATGCTTTCATATTCTTTCATTTTGTTTGATATTCTTTCATATTCTTCGATATTCTTTCATATTCTTCGAAATTCTTTCATATTCTTTCATATTCTAATATTCTTTCATATTCTTTCATGTCCTTCTAATATTCTTTCATATTCTTCTCATATTTTTTCATATTTTTTCATATAACTCTAATATTCTTTCAAATTATTCTAATATTCTTTGATATTCTTTCATATTCTTCTAATATTCTTTCATATCCTTCTATTATTCTTTGATATTTTTTGATATTGTTTGATATTCTTTCATTTTCTTTGATATTCTTTGATATTCTTTCATATTGTTTGATATTCTTTCATATTCTTTCATATTGTTTGATATTCTTTCATATTCTAATATTCTTTCATATTCTTTCATGTCCTTCTAATATTCTTTCATATTCTTCTAATATTTTTTCATATTTTTTCATATAACTCTAATATTCTTTCAAATTATTCTAATATTCTTTCATATTCTTTCATATTCTTCTAATATTCTTTCATATCCTTCTAATATTCTTTGATATTGTTTGATATTGTTTGATAGTCTTTCATATTCTTTGATATTCTTTCATATTCTTTAATATTCTTTGATATGCTTTCAAATTCTTTCATGTTGTTTGATCTTCTTTGATATTCTTTCATATTCTTTTCAATTCTTTGATATTCTTTGATATTCTTTCATGTTCTTACATATTCTTTGATATTCTTTGATATTCTTTTATATTCTTTCATATTCTTTCATATTGTTTGATATTCTTTCATATTCTTTAAAATTCTTTCATACTGTTTGATATTCTTTCATATTCTTTGAAATTCTTTCATATTCTTTCATATTGTTTGATATTCTTTCATATTCTTGAACATTCTTTCATATTGTTTGATATTCTTTCATATTCTTTGAAATTCTTTCATATATTTTCATATTCTAATATTCTGTCATATTCTTTCATGTTGTTTGATATTCTTCAATATTCTTTCATATTCTTTTATATTCTTCTAATATTCTTTGATATTGTTTCATATTCTTTCATATTCTTTTAAATTCTTTGATATTCTTTGATATTTTTTCATGTTCTTTCATATTCTTTGTTATTCTTTGATATTCTTACATATTCTTTCATATTCTTTGATATTCTTCTAATATTCTTTGATATTCTTTGATATTCTTTGATATTCTTTCATATGCTTTCAAATTCTTTCATGTTGTTTGATATTCTTTCATATTCTTTCATATTCTTTCATATTCTTTCATATTCTTCTAATATTCTTTGATATTCTTTGATATTCTTTCATATTCTTTCATATTCCTTTAAATTCTTTGATATTCATTGATATTCTTTCATTTTCTTTCATATTCTGTCATATTCTTTGATATTCTTTTAAATTCTTTGATATTCTTTGATATTCTTTCATGTTCTTTCATATCTTTTTATATTCTTCAAATATTCTTTGATATTCTTTTATATTCTTTCATATTCTTTCATATTGTTTGATATTCTTTCATATTCTTTGATATTCTTCTAATATTCTTTCATATTCTTTCATATTCTTTGATATTCTTTCATATTGTTTGATATTCTTTCATATTCTTTGAAATTCTTTCATATTCTTCCACATTTTAATATTCTTTCATATTCTTTCATATCCTTCTGATATTCTTTCATATTCTTTCATATAACTCTAATACTCTTTCATATTCTTCTAATATTCTTTGATATTCTTTCATATCCTTCTAATATTCTTTGATATTGTTTGATATTTTTTGATATTCTTTCATATTCTTTGATCTTCTTTCATATTCTTTCATATTCTTTAATATTCTTTGATTTGCTTTCAAATTCTTTCATGTTGTTTGATATTCTTTCATATTCTTTCATATTCTTTCATATTCTTCTAATATTCTTTCATATTCTTTTATATTCTTTCATATTCTTTTATATTCTTTCATATTCTTTCATATTCTTTTAAATTCTTTGATATTCTTTGATATTTTTTCATGTTCTTTCATACTATTTGATATACTTTGATATTCTTTGATATTCTTTGATATTCTTTTAAATTCTTCTCATATTCTTTATTATTCTTTGATATTCTTATAAATTCTTTGATATTCTTAGATTTTTTTCATGGTCTTTCATATTCTTTGAATATATTTGTATATTCTTTCATATTCATTCATATTGTTTGATGTTCTTTCATATTCTAATATTCTTTCATATTCTTTCATATTCTTCCCATATTCTTTGATATTCTTTGATATCCTTTAATATTCTTTCATATTCTTTCATATTCTTTGATATTCTTTCATATTGTTTGATATTATTTGATATGCTTTCATATTCTTTCATGTTGTTCGATATTCTTTCATATTCTTTCATATTGTTCAAATTTTCTTCATTATATTCTAATATTTTTTATCTTCTTTCATATTCTTTCATATTCTTTCTTATTCTTTGACATTCCATATATCCTTTCATATTCTTTGATGTTCTTTCATTCTGTTTTATATTCTTTGATATGCTTTCATATTCTTTCATTTTGTTTGATATTCTTTCATATTCTTCGATATTCTTTTATATTCTTCCTTTTTTATTTGATATTCTTTTATGTTCTTTCATATTTTTTGATATTGTTACATATTCTTTCATATTCTTTAATATTGTTTGATATTCTTTCATATTCTTTTATATTCTTCTAATATTTTTTCATATTCTTTCATATACCTCTAATAGTGATTTATATTCTTCTAATATTCTTTCATATTCTTCTAATATTCTTTGATATTCTTTGATATTCTTTCATGTTCTTTCATATTCTTTGATATTCTTCAAATATTCGTTGATATTTTTTGATATTCTTTCATATTCTTCCAATATTCTTTGATATTCTTTCATATTCTTCCATATACTTCTAATTTTTTTCATATTCTTTCATATACCTCTAATAGTCTTTTATATTCTTCTAATATTCTTTCATATTCTTCTAATATTCTTTGATATTCTTTGATATTCTTTGATATTGTTTGATATTCTTTCATATTCTTTGATTTTCTGTCATATTTCTTATATTATTTGATATTCATTCATATTCTTTGATATTGTTTCATACTTTTTATATTCTTCCAATAATGTTTAATATTATTCTAATATTCTTTGACATTCTTTGATATTCTTTGATATTATTTGAAATTCTATGATTTTCTTTGATATTCTTTCATGTTCTTTCATATTCTTTCATATTCTTTCATATTGTTTGATATTCTTTCATATTCTTTAAAATTCTTTCATACTGTTTGATATTCTTTCATATTCTTTGAAATTCTTTCATATTCTTTCATATTCTTATATTCTGTCATATTCTTTCATATCCTTCTAATATTCTTTGATATTCTTTGATATTCTTTGATATTCTTTCATATTCTTTTAAATTCTATGATATTCTTTGATATTCTTTCATGTTCTTTCATGTTCTTTCATATTCTTTTATATTCTTCAAATATTTGTTGATATTCTTTGATATTCTTTCATATTCTTTCATATTCTTTCATATTCTTTCATATTGTTTGATATTCTTTCATATTCTTGAACATTCTTTCATATTGTTTGATATTCTTTCATATTCTTTGAAATTCTTTCATATTCTTTCATATTCTAATATTCTGTCATATTCTTTCATATTCTTTCATATTCTTTCATATTCTTTGATATTCTTTGATATTCTTTCATATTCTTTGATATGCTTTCAGATTCTTTCATGTTGTTTGATATTCTTCCATATTCTTTCATATTCTTTTATATTCTTCTAATATTCTTTGATATTGTTTCATATTCTTTCATATTCTTTTAAATTCTTTGATATTCTTTGATATTTTTTCATGTTCTTTCATATTCTTTGTTATTCTTTGATATTCTTACATATTCTTTCATATTCTTTGATATTCTTCTAATATTCTTTGATATTCTTTGATATTCTTTGATATTCTTTCATATGCTTTCAAATTCTTTCATGTTGTTTGATATTCTTTCATATTCTTTCATATTCTTTCATATTCTTTGATATTCTTTTAAATTCTTTGATATTCTTTGAGATTCTTTCATGTTCTTTCATATCTTTTTATATTCTTCAAATATTCTTTGATATTCTTTTATATTCTTTCATATTCTTTCATATTGTTTGATATTCTTTCATATTCTTTGATATTCTTCTAATATTCTTTCATATTCTTTCATATTCTTTGATATTCTTTCATATTGTTTGATATTCTTTCATATTCTTTGAAATTCTTTCATATTCTTCCACATTTTAATATTCTTTCATATTCTTTCATATCCTTCTGATATTCTTTCATATTCTTTCATATAACTCTAATACTCTTTCATATTCTTCTAATATTCTTTGATATTCTTTCATATCCTTCTAATATTCTTTGATATTGTTTGATATTTTTTGATATTCTTTCATATTCTTTGATATTCTTTCATATTCTTTCATATTCTTTAATATTCTTTGATTTGCTTTCAAATTCTTTCATGTTGTTTGATATTCTTTCATATTCTTTCATATTCTTTCATATTCTTCTAATATTCTTTCATATTCTTTTATATTCTTTCATATTCTTTTAAATTCTTTGATATTCTTTGATATTTTTTCATGTTCTTTCATACTATTTGATATACTTTGATATTCTTTGATATTCTTTGATATTCTTTTAAATTCTTCTCATATTCTTTATTATTCTTTGATATTCTTATAAATTCTTTGATATTCTTAGATTTTTTTCATGGTCTTTCATATTCTTTGAATATATTTGTATATTCTTTCATATTCATTCATATTGTTTGATGTTCTTTCATATTCTAATATTCTTTCATATTCTTTCATATTCTTCCCATATTCTTTGATATTCTTTGATATCCTTTAATATTCTTTCATATTCTTTCATATTCTTTGATATTCTTTCATATTGTTTGATATTATTTGATATGCTTTCATATTCTTTCATGTTGTTTGATATTCTTTCATATTCTTTCATATTGTTCAAATTTTCTTCATTATATTCTAATATTTTTTATCTTCTTTCATATTCTTTCATATTCTTTCTTATTCTTTGACATTCCATATATCCTTTCATATTCTTTGATGTTCTTTCATTCTGTTTTTTATTCTTTGATATGCTTTCATATTCTTTCATTTTGTTTGATATTCTTTCATATTCTTCGATATTCTTTTATATTCTTCCTTTTTTATTTGATATTCTTTTATGTTCTTTCATATTTTTTGATATTGTTACATATTCTTTCATATTCTTTAATATTGTTTGATATTCTTTCATATTCTTTTATATTCTTCTAATATTTTTTCATATTCTTTCATATACCTCTAATAGTGATTTATATTCTTCTAATATTCTTTCATATTCTTCTAATATTCTTTGATATTCTTTGATATTCTTTCATGTTCTTTCATATTCTTTGATATTCTTCAAATATTCGTTGATATTTTTTGATATTCTTTCATATTCTTCCAATATTCTTTGATATTCTTTCATATTCTTCCATATACTTCTAATTTTTTTCATATTCTTTCATATACCTCTAATAGTCTTTTATATTCTTCTAATATTCTTTCATATTCTTCTAATATTCTTTGATATTCTTTGATATTCTTTGATATTGTTTGATATTCTTTCATATTCTTTGATTTTCTGTCATATTTCTTATATTATTTGATATTCATTCATATTCTTTGATATTGTTTCATACTTTTTATATTCTTCCAATAATGTTTAATATTATTCTAATATTCTTTGACATTCTTTGATATTCTTTGATATTATTTGAAATTCTATGATTTTCTTTGATATTCTTTCATGTTCTTTCATATTCTTTCATATTCTTTCATATTCTTTGATCCATCATCCATCGTCATCTTCCGCTTATCCTTTCACATTAAAGGTCGCGGGGTGGCTGGGGCCTATCCCAGCGTCAATGGGCGAGAGGCGGGATACACCCTGGACAGGTCCCCAGTCCATCGCAGGGCCAACATAGAGAGACGAACAACCATTCACACTCATATTCATACCTAAGGTCAATTTAGAGAATCCAATCAGTTTAATCCCCAAATAACATGTCTTTGGACGGTGGGAGGAAGCCGGATTATCCGGAGAGAACCCACGCCGGCACGGGGAGAACATGCAAACTCCACACAGAAAGATCCCGTGCCCAAGCCGGGACTAAAACCCACACCTTCTTCCTGTGAGGACACAGTGCTAACCACTGCACCACCGTGCAGCCGATATTCTTTGATATTCTTTGATATTCTTTGATATTCTTTGATATTCTTTCATTTTGTTTGATATTCTTTGATATGCTTTAAAATTCTTTCATGTTGTTTGATATTCTTTCATATTCTTTGATATTCTTTTATATTTTTCCAATATTCTTTCATATTCTTTCAAATTCTTTTAAATTCTTTCATATCATTGATATTCTTTCATATACTTTATTACTCTTTCATATTGTTTGATATTCTTTCGTATTCTTTTAATATTCTTTCACTTTCTTTCGTTTTCTTTAATATTTTCATATTTTTTGATATTCTTTCATTTTCTTTAAAATTCTTTCATATTCTTTCATATTCTTTCACATTGTTCAAATATTCTTTCTTATCTTCTAATATTTTTAGATTCTCTCATATTCTTTCATGTTGTTTGATATTCTTTCATATTCTTCAAAATTCTTTCATATTCTTTCATATTCTAATATTCTTTCATATTCTTTCATGTCCTTCTAATATTCTTTCATATTCTTCTAACATTTTTTCATATTTTTTCATATAACTCTAATATTCTTTCATATTATTCTAATATTCTTTGAAATTCTTTCATATTCTTCTAATATTCTTTCATATCCTTCTTATATTGTTTGATATTGTTTGATAGTCTTACATATTCTTTGATATTCTTTCATATTCTTTCATATTCTTTGATATGCTTTCAAATTCTTTCATGTTGTTTGATCTTCTTTGATATTCTTTCATATTCTTTTCAATTCTTTGATATTCTTTGATATTCTTTCATGTTCTTTCATATTCTTTGATATTCTTTGATATTCTTTTATATTCTTTCATATTCTTTAATATTGTTTGATATTCTTTCATATTCTTTAAAATTCTTTCATACTGTTTGATATTCTTTCATATTCTTTGAAATTCTTTCATATTCTTTCATATTCTTATATTCTGTCATATTCTTTCATATCCTTCTAATATTCTTTGATATTCTTTGATATTCTTTGATATTCTTTCATATTCTTTCATATTCTTTTAAATTCTATGATATTCTTTGATATTCTTTCATGTTCTTTCATATTCTGTCATATTCTTTGATATTCTTTGATTTTCTTTCATGTTCTTTCATATTCTTTTATATTCTTCAAATATTTGTTGATATTCTTTGATATTCTTTTATATTCTTTCATATTCTTTCATATTCTTTCATATTGTTTGATATTCTTTCATATTCTTTAACATTCTTTCATATTGTTTGATATTCTTTCATATTCTTTGAAATTCTTTCATATTCTTTCATATTCTAATATTCTGTCATATTCTTTCATATTCTTTGATATTCTTTCATATTCTTTCATATTCTTTGATATGCTTTCAGATTCTTTCATGTTGTTTGATGTTCTTCCATATTCTATCATATTCTTTTATATTCTTCTAATATTCTTTGATATTGTTTCATATTCTTTCATATTCTTTTAAATTCTTTGATATTCTTTGATATTTTTTCATGTTCTTTCATATTCTTTGATATTCTTCTAATATTCTTTCATATTCTTTCATATTCTTTGATATTCTTCTAATATTCTTTGATATTCTTTGATATTCTTTCATATTCTTTCATATGCTTTCAAATTCTTTCATGTTGTTTGATATTCTTTCATATTCTTTCATATTCTTTCATATTCTTCTAATATTCTTTGATATTCTTTGATATTCTTTCATATTCTTTCATATTCATTTAAATTCTTTGATATTTATTGATATTCTTTCATTTTCTTTCATATTCTGTCATATTCTTTGATATTCTTTTAAATTCTTTGATATTCTTTGATATTCTTTCATGTTCTTTCATATCTTTTTATATTCTTCAAATATTCTTTGATATTCTTTGATATTCTTTCATATTCTTTCATATTGTTTGATATTCTTTCATATTCTTTGATATTCTTCTAATATTCTTTCATATTCTTTCATATTCTTTGATATTCTTTCATATTGTTTGATATTCTTTCATATTCTTTGAAATTCTTTCATATTCTTCCATATTTTAATATTCTTTCATATTCTTTCATATCCTTCTGATATTCTTTCATATTCTTTCATATAACTCTAATACTCTTTCCTATTCTTCTAATATTCTTTGATATTCTTTCATATTCTTCTAATATTCTTTCATATCCTTCTAATATTCTTTGATATTGTTTGATATTGTTTGATATTCTTTCATATTCTTTGAAATTCTTTCATATTCTTCCATATTTTAATATTCTTTCATATTCTTTCATATCCTTCTGATATTCTTTCATATTCTTTCATATAACTCTAATACTCTTTCCTATTCTTCTAATATTCTTTGATATTCTTTCATATTCTTCTAATATTCTTTCATATCCTTCTAATATTCTTTGATATTGTTTGATATTGTTTGATATTCTTTCATATTCTTTGATATTCTTTCATATTCTTTCATATTCTTTAATATTCTTTGATTTGCTTTCAAATTCTTTCATGTTGTTTGATATTCTTTCATATTCTTTCATATTCTTTCATATTGTTTGATATTCTTTCATATTCTTTTATATTCTTCTAATATTCTTTCATATTCTTCTAATATTCTTTGATATTCTTTGATATTCTTTGGTATTCTTTCATGTTCTTTCATATTCTTTGATATTCTTCAAATATTCGTTGATATTTTTTGATATTCTTTCATATTCTTCCAATATTCTTTGATATTCTTCCAATATTCTTGGATATTCTTTCATATTCTTCCATATTCTTCTAATTTTTTTCATATTCTTTCATATACCTCTCATAGTCTTTTATATTCTTCTAATATTCTTTCATATTCTTCTTATATTCTTTTATATTCTTTGATATTCTTTCATATTCTTTCATATTCTTTGATTTTCTGTCATATTTCTTATATTATTTGATATTCATTCATATTCTTTGATATTGTTTCATACTTTTTATATTCTTCCAATAATGTTTAATATTATTCTAATATTCTTTGATATTCTTTGATATTCTTTGATATTATTTGAAATTCTATGATTTTCTTTGATATTCTTTCATGTTCTTTCATATTCTTTCATATTCTTTCATATTCTTTCATGTTCTTTGATCCATCATCCATCGTCATCTTCCGCTTATCCTTTCACATTAAAGGTTGCGGGGTGGCTGGAGCCTATCCCAGCGTCAATGGGCGAGAGGCGGGATACACCCTGGACAGGTCGCCAGTCCATCGCAGGGCCAACATAGAGAGACGAACAACCATTCACACTCATATTCATACCTAAGGTCAATTTAGAGAATCCAATCAGTTTAGTCCCCAAATAACATGTCTTTGGACG
This sequence comes from Aulostomus chinensis, assembly GCF_037954235.1. Lineage (NCBI taxonomy): Eukaryota > Metazoa > Chordata > Actinopteri > Syngnathiformes > Aulostomidae > Aulostomus > Aulostomus chinensis. Next base: position 25,501,523 of record NC_141338.1, read on the forward strand.
GTGGGAGGAAGCCGGATTATCCGGAGAGAACCCACGCCGGCACGGGGAGAACATGCAAACTCCACACAGAAAGATCCCGTGCCCGAGCCGGGACTAAAACCCACACCTTCTTCCTGTGAGGACACAGTGCTAACCACTGCACCACCGTGCAGCCGATATTCTTTGATATTCTTTGATATTCTTTGATATTCTTTGATATTCTTTGATATTCTTCCATTTTGTTTGATATTCTTTGATATTCTTTAAAATTCTTTCATGTTGTTTGATATTCTTTCATATTCTTTGATATTCTTTTATATTTTTCCAATATTCTTTCATATTCTTTCAAATTCTTTTAAATTCTTTCATATCATTGATATTCTTTCATATACTTTATTACTCTTTCATATTGTTTGATATTCTTTCATATTCTTTTAATATTCTTTCACTTTCTTTCGTTTTCTTTAATATTTTCATATTTTTTGATATTCTTTCATTTTCTTTCAAATTCTTTCATATTCTTTCATATTCTTTCACATTGTTCAAATATTCTTTCTTATCTTCTAATATTTTTTATATTCTTTCATATTCTTTCTTATTCTCTAATATTCTATATATTCTTTCATATTCTTTCATATTGTTCAAATATCCTTTCTTATCTTCTAATATTTTTTATATTCTTTCATTTTCTTTCTTATTCTTTGACATTCTATATATTCTTTTATATTCGTTGATATTATGTCATATTGTTTGATATTCTTTCATATTCTTTGATGTTCTTCTAATATTCTTTCATATTCATTCATATTGTTTGATATTCTTTCATATTCTTTGATGTCCTTCTAAAATTCTTTCATATTCATTCATATTATTTGATGTTATTTCATATTCTAATATTCTTTCTTATTCTTTCATATTCTTTGATATTCTTTGATATTCTTTCATATTCTTTCATATGCTTTCAAATTCTTTCATATTCTTTCATATTCTTTCATATTCTTTCATATTCTTTTAAATTCTTTGATATTCTTTGATATTTTTTCATGTTCTTTCATATTCTTTTATATTCTTCAAATATTCTTTGATATTCTTTGATATTCTTTCATATTCTTTCATATTGTTTTATATTCTTTATTATTCTTTGATATTCTTCTTATATTCTTTGATATTCTTTCATATACTTTCATATTCTTTCATATTGTTTGATATTCTTTCATATTCTTTTATATTCTTGTCATATTCTTTAATTTTCTTTGATATTCTTATAAATTCTTTGATATTCTTTGATATTTTTTCATGGTCTTTCATATTCTTTGAATATATTTGTATATTCTTTCATATTCATTCATATTGTTTGATGTTCTTTCATATTCTAATATTCTTTCATATTCTTTCATATTCTTCCCATATTCTTTGATATTCTTTGATATCCTTTAATATTCTTTAATATTCTTTAATATTCTTTGATATTCTTTCAAATTGTTTGAAATTATTTGATATGCTTTCATATTCTTTCATGTTGTTTGATATTCTTTCATATTGTTCAAATTTTCTTCATTATCTTCTCATATTTTTTATCTTCTTTCATATTCTTTCATATTCTTTCTTATTCTAATATTCTTTCATATTCTTTCATGTCCTTCTAATATTCTTTCATATTCTTCTCATATTTTTTCATATTTTTTCATATAACTCTAATATTCTTTCAAATTATTCTAATATTCTTTGATATTCTTTCATATTCTTCTAATATTCTTTCATATCCTTCTATTATTCTTTGATATTTTTTGATATTGTTTGATATTCTTTCATTTTCTTTGATATTCTTTGATATTCTTTCATATTGTTTGATATTCTTTCATATTCTTTCATATTGTTTGATATTCTTTCATATTCTTCGAAATTCTTTCATATTCTAATATTCTTTCATATTCTTTCATGTCCTTCTAATATTCTTTCATATTCTTCTAATATTTTTTCATATTTTTTCATATAACTCTAATATTCTTTCAAATTATTCTAATATTCTTTCATATTCTTTCATATTCTTCTAATATTCTTTCATATCCTTCTAATATTCTTTGATATTGTTTGATATTGTTTGATAGTCTTTCATATTCTTTGATATTCTTTCATATTCTTTAATATTCTTTGATATGCTTTCAAATTCTTTCATGTTGTTTGATCTACTTTGATATTCTTTCATATTCTTTTCAATTCTTTTCCATTCTTTGATATTCTTTCATGTTCTTACATATTCTTTGATATTGTTTGATATTCTTTTATATTCTTTCATATTCTTTCATATTGTTTGATATTCTTTCATATTCTTTCATGATCTTTTAAATTGTTTGATATTATTTGATATTTTTTCATGTTCTTTGATATTCTTTTATATTCTTCAAATATTCGTTGATATTCTTTGATATTCTTTTATATTCTTTCATATTGTTTGATATTCTTTGATATTCTTTAATATTCTTCTAATATTCTTTCATATTCTTTGATATTCTTTCATATTCTTTCATATTGTTTGATATTCTTTCATATTCTTCAAAATTCTTTCATATTCTTTCATATTGTAATATTCTTTCATATTCTTTCATGTCCTTCTAATATTCTTTCATATTCTTCTCATATTTTTTCATATTTTTTCATATAACTCTAATATTCTTTCAAATTATTCTAATATTCTTTGATATTCTTTCATATCCTTCTATTATTCTTTGATATATTTTGATATTGTTTGATATTCTTTCATTTTCTTTGATATTCTTTGATATTCTTTCATATTATTTGATATTCTTTCATATTCTTTCATATTGTTTGATATTCTTTCATATTCTTTGATATTCTTTGATATTCTTTCATATTGTTTGATATTCTTTCATATTCTTTCATTTTGTTTGATATTCTTCGATATTCTTTCATTTTGTTTGATATTCTTTGATATGCTTTAAAATTCTTTCATGTTGTTTTATATTCTTTCATATTCTTTGATATTCTTTTATATTTTTCCAATATTCTTTCATATTCTTTCAAATTCTTTTAAATTCTTTCATATCATTGATATTCTTTCATATACTTTATTACTCTTTCATATTGTTTGATATTCTTTCATATTCTTTTAATATTCTTTCACTTTCTTTCGTTTTCTTTAATATTTTCATATTTTTGGATATTCTTTCATTTTCTTTCACATTCTTTCATATTCTTTCATATTCTTTCACATTGTTCAAATATTCTTTCTTATCTTCTAATATTTTTTATATTCTTTCATATTCTTTCTTATTCTCTAATATTCTATATATTCTTTCATATTCTTTCATATTGTTCAAATATCCTTTCTTATCTTCTAATATTTTTTATATTCTTTCATTTTCTTTCTTATTCTTTGACATTCTATATATTCTTTTATATTCGTTGATATTCTGTCATATTGTTTGATATTCTTTCATATTCTTTGATGTTCTTCTAATATTCTTTCATATTCATTCATATTGTTTGATATTCTTTCATATTCTTTGATGTCCTTCTAAAATTCTTTCATATTCATTCATATTGTTTGATGTTCTTTCATATTCTAATATTCTTTCTTATTCTTTCATATTCTTTGATATTCTTTGATATTCTTTCATATTCTTTGATATTCTTTGATATTCTTTCATATTGTTTGATATTCTTTCATATTCTTTCATTTTGTTTGATATTCTTTGATATTCTTTCATTTTGTTTGATATTCTTTGATATGCTTTAAAATTCTTTCATGTTGTTTGATATTCTTTCATATTCTTTGATAGTCTTTTATATTTTTCCAATATTCTTTCATATTCTTTCAAATTCTTTTAAATTCTTTCATATCATTGATATTCTTTCATATACTTTATTACTCTTTCATATTGTTTGATATTCTTTCATATTCTTTTAATATTCTTTCACTTTCTTTCGTTTTCTTTAATATTTTCATATTTTTTGATATTCTTTCATTTTCTTTCAAATTCTTTCATATTCTTTCATATTCTTTCACATTGTTCAAATATTCTTTCTTATCTTCTAATATTTTTTATATTATTTCATATTCTTTCTTATTCTCTAATATTCTATATATTCTTTCATATTCTTTCATATTGTTCAAATATCCTTTCTTATCTTCTAATATTTTTTATATTCTTTCATTTTCTTTCTTATTCTTTGACATTCTATATATTCTTTTATATTCGTTGATATTCTGTCATATTGTTTGATATTCTTTCATATTCTTTGATGTTCTTCTAATATTCTTTCATATTCATTCATATTTTATGATATTCTTTCCAATTCTTTGATGTCCTTCTAAAATTCTTTCATATTCATTCATATTGTTTGATGTTCTTTCATATTCTAATATTCTTTCTTATTCTTTGATATTCTTTGATATTCTTTGATATTCTTTGATATTCTTTCATATTCTTTCATATTCTTTCGTATTCTTTCATATTCTTTCATATTCTTTTAAATTCTTTGATATTCTTTGATATTTTTTCATGTTCTTTCATACTATTTGATATACTTTGATATTCTTTGATATTCTTTGATATTCTTTCATGTTGTTTGATATTCTTTCATATTGTTCAAATTTTCTTCATTATCTTCTCATATTTTTTATCTTCTTTCATATTCTTTCATATTCTTTCTTATTCTTTGACATTCCATATATTCTTTCATATTGTTTGATATTCTTTCATATTCTTTTATATTCTTCTAATTTTCTTTCATATTCTTTCATATTCTTTGATTTTGTTTGATATTCTTTCATATTCTTTGATATTCTTTCATGTTCTTACATATTCTTTGATATTCTTTGATATTCTTTTATATTCTTTCATATTCTTTCATATTGTTTGATATTCTTTCATATTCTTTCATGATCTTTTAAATTGTTTGATATTATTTGATATTTTTTCATGTTCTTTGATATTCTTTTATATTCTTCAAATATTCGTTGATATTCTTTGATATTCTTTTATATTCTTTCATATTGTTTGATATTCTTTGATATTCTTTGATATTCTTCTAATATTCTTTCATATTCTTTGATATTCTTTCATATTCTTTCATATTGTTTGATATTCTTTCATATTCTTCAAAATTCTTTCATATTCTTTCATGTTGTAATATTCTTTCATATTCTTTCATGTCCTTCTAATATTCTTTCATATTCTTCTCATATTTTTTCATATTTTTTCATATAACTCTAATATTCTTTCAAATTATTCTAATATTCTTTGATATTCTTTCATATTCTTCTAATATTCTTTCATATCCTTCTATTATTCTTTGATATTTTTTGATATTGTTTGATATTCTTTCATTTTCTTTGATATTCTTTGATATTCTTTCATATTGTTTGATATTCTTTCATATTCTTTCATATTGTTTGATATTCTTTCATATTCTTTGATATTCTTTGATATTCTTTCATATTGTTTGATATTCTTTCATATTCTTTCATTTTGTTTGATATTCTTCGATATTCTTTCATTTTGTTTGATATTCTTTGATATGCTTTAAAATTCTTTCATGTTGTTTGATATTCTTTGATATTCTTTGATATTCTTTTATATTTTTCCAATATTCTTTCATATTCTTTCAAATTCTTTTAAATTCTTTCATATCATTGATATTCTTTCATATACTTTATTACTCTTTCATATTGTTTGATATTCTTTCATATTCTTTTAATATTCTTTCACTTTCTTTCGTTTTCTTTAATATTTTCATATTTTTTGATATTCTTTCATTTTCTTTCAAATTCTTTCATATTCTTTCATATTCTTTCACATTGTTCAAATATTCTTTCTTATCTTCTAATATTTTTTATATTCTTTCATATTCTTTCTTATTCTCTAATATTCTATATATTCTTTCATATTCTTTCATATTGTTCAAATATCCTTTCTTATCTTCTAATATTTTTTATATTCTTTCATTTTCTTTCTTATTCTTTGACATTCTATATATTCTTTTATATTCGTTGATATTCTGTCATATTGTTTGATATTCTTTCATATTCTTTGATGTTCTTCTAATATTCTTTCATTTTCATTCATATTGTTTGATATTCTTTCATATTCTTTGATGTCCTTCTAAAATTCTTTCATATTCATTCATATTGTTTGATGTTCTTTCATATTCTAATATTCTTTCTTATTCTTTCATATTCTTTGATATTCTTTGATATTCTTTCATATTGTTTGATATTCTTTGATATTCTTTCATATTGTTTGATATTCTTTCATATTCTTTCATTTTGTTTGATATTCTTTGATATTCTTTCATTTTGTTTGATATTCTTTGATATGCTTTAAAATTCTTTCATGTTGTTTGATATTCTTTCATATTCTTTGATAGTCTTTTATATTTTTCCAATATTCTTTCATATTCTTTCAAATTCTTTTAAATTCTTTCATATCATTGATATTCTTTCATATACTTTATTACTCTTTCATATTGTTTGATATTCTTTCATATTCTTTTAATATTCTTTCACTTTCTTTCGTTTTCTTTAATATTTTCATATTTTTTTATATTCTTTCATTTTCTTTCAAATTCTTTCATATTCTTTCATATTCTTTCACATTGTTCAAATATTCTTTCTTATCTTCTAATATTTTTTATATTATTTCATATTCTTTCTTATTCTCTAATATTCTATATATTCTTTCATATTCTTTCATATTGTTCAAATATCCTTTCTTATCTTCTAATATTTTTTATATTCTTTCATTTTCTTTCTTATTCTTTGACATTCTATATATTCTTTTATATTCGTTGATATTCTGTCATATTGTTTGATATTCTTTCATATTCTTTGATGTTCTTCTAATATTCTTTCATATTCATTCATATTGTTTGATATTCTTTCCAATTCTTTGATGTCCTTCTAAAATTCTTTCATATTCATTCATATTGTTTGATGTTCTTTCATATTCTAATATTCTTTCTTATTCTTTCATATTCTTTGATATTCTTTGATATTCTTTCATATTCTTTCATATTCTTTCATATTCTTCTAATATTCTTTCGTATTCTTTCATATTCTTTCATATTCTTTTAAATTCTTTGATATTCTTTGATATTTTTTCATGTTCTTTCATACTATTTGATATACTTTGATATTCTTTGATATTCTTTGATATTCTTTCATGTTGTTTGATATTCTTTCATATTGTTCAAATTTTCTTCATTATCTTCTCATATTTTTTATCTTCTTTCATATTCTTTCATATTCTTTCTTATTCTTTGACATTCCATATATTCTTTCATATTCTTTGATATTCTTTCATATTCTTTTATATTCTTCTAATTTTCTTTCATATTCTTTCATATTCTTTGATTTTGTTTGATATTCTTTCATATTCTTTGAAATTCTTTCATGTTCTTTCATATTCTAATATTCTTTCTTATTCTTTCATATCCTTCTAATATTCTTTGATATTGTTTGATATTGTTTTATATTCTTTCATATACTTTGATATTCTTTCATATTATTTACATTATTTGATATTCATTCATATTCTTCGATATTGTTTCATATTCTTTTATATTCTTCCCATATTCTTTGATATTATTTCATATTCTTTCATATTCTTTCATAGTCTTTCATATTGTTTGATATTCTTTCATATTCTAATATTCTTTCATATTCTTTCATATTCTTTCATATAGTAATATTCTTTCATATTCTTTCATATTTTTTGATCGTCTTTCATATTGTTTGATATTCTTTGATATTCTTATATTCTTTCATATATTTTCATATTCCTTCATAATCTAATTTTCTTTCATATTCGTTAGTATTCTTTCATATTCTTTGATATTCTTTCATATTGTTTGATATCCTTTCATATTCTTTGATATTGTTTGATATTCTTTGATATGCTTTCATATTCTTTCATGTTGCTTGATATTCTTCTAATATTCTTTGATATTCTTTGATATTCTTTGATATTCATTGATATTCTTTCATATTCTTTCATATTCTTTAATAATCTTTGATATTCTTTCATATTCTTTCAGAATCTTTGATTTTCTTTAATATTCTTTCATATTTTTTGATATACTTTCCTATTCTTATATTCTTTCATATTCTTTCATATTGTTTGATTTTCTTTTTTTATTCTTCTAATTTTCTTTCATATTCCTTAATACTCTTTCATATTCTTTCATATTCTTTCATATTCTTTCATGTTCTTTCATATTCTTTAATAATCTTTGATATTCTTTCATATTCTTTCAGAATCTTTGATTTTCTTTAATATTCTTTCATATTTTTTGATATACTTTCCTATTCTTATATTCTTTCATATTCTTTCATATTGTTTGATTTTCTTTTTTTATTCTTCTAATTTTCTTTCATATTCCTTAATACTCTTTCATATTCTTTCATATTCTTTCATATTCTTTCATGTTCTTTCAGAATCTTTGATATTCTTTAATATTCTTTCAAATTGTTTGATATTCTTTCATATTCTTTGATATTGTTTGATATTCTTTGATATGCTTTCATATTCTTTCATGTTGTTTGATATTCTTTAATATTGTTTGATATTCTTTTATATTCTTCTAATAGTCTGATATATTCTTTCATATTCTTTGATATTCGTCGATATTCTTTCATATTCTTTAATATTCTTCAATATTCTTTGATATTCTTTCATATTGTTTGATATTCTTTGATATGCTTTCATATTCTTTCATATTCTTTCATATTCTTTCATATTCTTTCATAGACTTTCATCTTGTAATATTCTTTCATAGTCTTTCATATTGTTTGATAGTCTTTCATATTCTTTGATATTCTTTCATGTTCTTTCATGTTCTTTCATATTCTTTGATATTCTTTCATATTCTTTAATATTCTTTTAAATTCATTGATATTCTTTGATATTCTTTCATGTTCTTTCATATTCTTTTCTATTCTTTTCTATTCTTTCCTATTCTTTAATATTCTTTAATATTCTTTCATATTCTTTCATATTCTTTTCTATTCTTTGATATTCTTTCATATTCTCTGATATTCTTTCATATTCTTTCATATTGTTTGATATTCTTTCATATTCTTTTATATTCTTCTAATATTCTTTGATATTCTTTCATATTCTTTCATATTCTTTAACATTCTTTCATTTTGTTTGATATTCTTTGATATACTTTCATATTCTTTCATGTTGCTTGATATTCTTTCATATTCTTTGATATTCTTTCATTTTCTTTGAAATTGTTTCATATTCTTTCATATTCTAATGTTCTTTCATATTCTTTCATATTCTAATATTCTTTCATATTCTTTCATATGCTTATATTCTTTCTTATGGTTTAATATTCTTTGTTCCATCTTATTCTTTTATATTCTTTGATATTCTTTGATATTCTTTTTCCATCCATCCATCGTCATCTTCCGCTTATCCCTACACCTTAAGGGTCGCGGGGGGGCTGGAGCATATCCCAGCGTCAACGGGCGAGAGGCGGGCTACACCCTGTACAGGTCGCCAGTCCATCGCAGGGCCAACATCGAGAGACGAAAAACCATTCACACTCACATTCATACCTACGGTCAATTTAGAGAATCCAATCAGCCTAGTCCCCAAATTGCATGTCTTTGGACAGTGGGAGGAAGCCGGATTACCCGGTGAGAACCCACGCAGGCATGGGGAGAACATGCAAACTCCACACAGAAAGATCTCGTTCCCGAGCCGGGACTCGAACCCGCACCTTGTTGCTCTGAGGCCACAGTGCTACCCACTGCACGACCGTGTAGGCGATATTCTTTGATGTTCTTTATATTCTTTCATATTCTTTCATATTCTTTCATATTCTTTCATATGCTTTCAAATTCTTTCATGTTGTTTGATATTCTTTGATATTCTTTGATATTCATTGATATTCTTTCATATTCTTTCATATTCTTTGATATTATTTGATATGCTTTCATATTCTTTCATGTTGTTTGATATTCTTTCATATTCTTTCATATTCTTTCATATTGTTCAAATATGCTTTCTTATCTTCTATAATTTTTATATTCTTTCATATTCTTTCATATTCTTTGACATTCTATATAGTCTTTCATATTCTTTCATATTCTTTGATATTATTTGATATGCTTTCATATTCTTTCATGTTGTTTGATATTCTTTCATATTCTTTCATATTCTTTCATATTGTTCAAATATGCTTTCTTATCTTATATAATTTTTATATTCTTTCATATTCTTTAATATTCTTTGACATTCTATATAGTCTTTCATATTCTTTGATATTCTTTCATATTCTTTCATATTGTTTGATATTCTTTCATATTCTTTCATATTCTTCCAATATTCTTTCATATTCTTTCATATTCTTTCATATTCTTTCATATTCTTTCATATTCTTTAACATTCTTTCATTTTGTTTGATATTCTTTGATATACTTTCATATTCTTTCATGTTGCTTGATATTCATTCATATTCTTTGATATGCTTTCATTTTCTTTGAAATTGTTTCATATTCTTTCATATTCTAATGTTCTTTCATATTCTTTCATATTCTTTCATATGCTTTCAAATTCTTTCATGTTGTTTGATATTCTTTGATATTCTTTGATATTCATTGATATTCTTTCATATTCTTTGATATTCTTTCATATTCTTTGATATGCTTTCATTTTCTTTCTTGTTGTTTGATATTCTTTCATATTCTTTGATATTCTTTTATATTCTTCTAATATTCTTTGATATTGTTTGATATTCTTTCATATTCTTTTAATATTCTTTCACATTCTTTCGTTTTCTTTAATATACTTTCATATTTTTTGATATTCTTTCATTTTCTTTCAAATTCTTTTATATTCTTTCATATTCTTTCACATTGTTCAAATATTCTTTCTTATCTTCTTATATTTTTTATATTCTTTCATATTCTTTCTTATTCTCTAATATTCTATATATTCTTTCATATTCATTCATATTGTTCAAATATTCTTTCTTATCTTCTAATATTTTTTATATTCTTTCATATTCTTTCTTATTCTTTGACATTCTACATATTGTTTTATATTCGTTGATATTCTGTCATATTGTTTGATATTCTTTCATATTCTTTGATGATCTTCTAATATTCTTTCATTTTCATTCATATTGTTTGATATTCTTTCATATTCTTTATGTCCTTCTAATATTCTTTCATATTCATTCATATTGTTTGATGTTCTTTCATATTCTAATATTCTTTCTTATTCTTTCTTATTCTTTCATATTCTTTCATATTCTTTCATATTCTTTCATATTGTTTGATATTCTTTGATATGCTTTCATATTCTTTGATATTCTTTCATATTCTTTCATATTCTTTCATATTCTTTGATATTCTTTCAAATTGTTTGATATTCTTTCATATTCTTTGAAATTCTTTCATATTCTTCCATATTTTAATATTCTTTCATATTCTTTCATATCCTTCTGATATTCTTTCATATTCATTGATATGCTTTCAAATTCTTTCATGTTGTTTGATCTTCTTTGAAAATCTTTCATATTCTTTTAAATTCTTTGATATTCTTTGATATTCTTTTATATTCTTTCATATTCTTTCATATTGTTTGATATTCTTTCATATTCTTTAAAATTCTTTCATATTGTTTGATATTCTTTCATATTCTTTGAAATTCTTTCATATTCTTTCATATTCTTATATTCTGTCATATTCTTTCATATCCTTCTAATATTCTTTGATATTCTTTGATATTCTTTCATATTCTTTCATATTCTTTTAAATTCTATGATATTCTTTGATATTCTTTCATGTTCTTTGATATTCTGTCATATTCTTTGATATTCTTTGATTTTCTTTCATGTTCTTTCATATTCTTTTATATTCTTCAAATATTTGTTGATATTCTTTGATATTCTTTGATATTCTTTCATATTCTTTCATATTGTTTGATATTCTTTCATATTCTTTAACATTCTTTCATATTGTTTGATATTCTTTCATATTCTTTGAAATTCTTTCATATTCTTTCATATTCTAATATTCTGTCATATTCTTTCGTATTCTGTCATATTCTTTCATATTCTTTAATATTCTTTCATATTCTTTCATATTCTTTCATATTCTTTCATATTCTTTGATATGCTTTCAGATTCTTTCATGTTGTTTGATATTCTTTCATATTCTTTCATATTCTTTTATATTCTTCTAATATTCTTTGATATTCTTTGATATTCTTTCATATTCTTTTAAATTCTTTGATATTCTTTGATATTTTTTCATGTTCTTTCATATTCTTTGTTATTCTTTGATATTCTTACATATTCTTTCATATTCTTTGATATTCTTCTAATATTCTTTGATATTCTTTGATATTCTTTCATATTCTTTCATATTCTTTCATATGCTTTCAAATTCTTTCATGTTGTTTGATATTCTTTCATATTCTTTCATATTCTTTCATATTCTTCTAATATTCTTTGATATTCTTTGATATTCTTTCATATTCTTTCATATTCCTTTAAATTCTTTGATATTCATTGATATTCTTTCATTTTCTTTCATATTCTGTCATATTCTTTGATATTCTTTTAAATTATTTGATATTCTTTGATATTCTTTCATGTTCTTTCATATCTTTTTATATTCTTCAAATATTCTTTGATATTCTTTTATATTCTTTCATATTGTTTGATATTCTTCTAATATTCTTTCATATTCTTTCATATTCTTTGATATTCTTTCAAATTGTTTGATATTCTTTCATATTCTTTGAAATTCTTTCATATTCTTCCATATTTTAATATTCTTTCATATTCTTTCATATCCTTCTGATATTCTTTCATATTCTTTCATATAACTCTAATACTCTTTCATATTCTTCTAATATTCTTTGAAATTCTTTCATATTCTTCTAATATTCTTTCATATCCTTCTTATATTGTTTGATATTGTTTGATAGTCTTTCATATTCTTTGATATTCTTTCATATTCTTTCATATTCTTTGATATGCTTTCAAATTCTTTAATGTTGTTTGATCTTCTTTGATATTCTTTCATATTCTTTTCAATTCTTTGATATTCTTTGATAATCTTTCATGTTCTTTCATATTCTTTTATATTCTTCAAATATTCTTTGATATTCTTTGATATTCTTTCATATTCTTTCATATTGTTTCATATTGTTTTATATTCTTTATTATTCTTTGATATTCTTCTAATATTCTTTGATATTCTTTCATATAGTTTCATATTCTTTCATATTGTGTGATATTCTTTCATATTCTTCGATATTCTTTTATATTCTTCTCATATTCTTTAATATTCTTTGATATTCTTATAAATTCTTTGATATTCTTTGATTTTTTTCATGGTCTTTCATATTCTTTGAATATATTTGTATATTCTTTCATATTGTATGTTCTTTCATATTCTAATATTCTTTCATATTCTTTCATATTCTTCCCATATTCTTTGATATTCTTTGATATCCTTTAATATTCTTTCATATTCTTTAATATTCTTTGATATTCTTTCATATTGTTTGATATTATTTGATATGCTTTCATATTCTTTCATGTTGTTTGATATTCTTTCATATTCTTTCATATTGTTCAAATTTTCTTCATTATCTTCTAATATTTTTTATCTTCTTTCATATTCTTTCATATTCTTTCTTATTCTTTGACATTCCATATATCCTTTCATATTCTTTGATGTTCTTTCATTCTGTTTTATATTCTTTGATATGCTGTCATATTCTTTCATTTTGTTTGATATTCTTTCATATTCTTCGATATTCTTTTATATTCTTCCTTTTTTATTTGATATTCTTTTATGTTCTTTCATATTCTTTGATATTGTTACATATTCTTTCATATTCTTTTATATTCTTCTAATATTTTTTCATATTCTTTCATATACCTCTAATAGTCTTTTATATTCTTCTAATATTCTTTCATATTCTTCTAATATTCTTTGATATTCTTTGATATTCTTTGATATTCTTTCATGTTCTTTCATATTCTTTGATATTCTTCAAATATTCGTTGATATCTTTTGATATTCTTTCATATTCTTCCAATATTCTTTGATTTTCTTCCAATATTCTTGGATATTGTTTCAAATTCTTTCATATTCTTCTAATTTTTTTCATATTCTTTCATATACCTCTAATAGTCTTTTATATTCTTCTAATATTCTTTCATATTCTTCTAATATTCTTTTATATTCTTTGATATTCTTTGATATTGTTTGATATTCTTTCATATTCTTTTATTTTCTGTCATATTTCTTATATTATTTGATATTCATTCATATTCTTTGAAATTGTTTCATACTTTTTATATTCTTCCAATAATGTTTAATATTATTCTAATATTCTTTGATATTCTTTGATATTCTTTGATATTATTTGAAATTCTATGATTTTCTCTGATATTCTTTCATGTTCTTTCATATTCTTTCATATTCTTTCATATTCTTTGATCCATCATCCATCGTCATCTTCCGCTTATCCTTTCACATTAAAGGTCGCGGGGTGGCTGGAGCCTATCCCAGCGTCAATGGGCGAGAGGCGGGATACACCCTGGACAGGTCGCCAGTCCATCGCAGGGCCAACATAGAGAGACGAACAACCATTCACACTCATATTCATACCTACGGTCAATTTAGAGAATCCAATCAGTTTAGTCCCCAAATAACATGTCTTTGGACGGTGGGAGGAAGCCGGATTATCCGGAAAGAACCCACGCCGGCACGGGGAGAACATGCAAACTCCACACAGAAAGATCCCATGCCCAAGCAGGGACTAAAACCCACACCTTCTTTCTGTGAGGCCACAGTGCTAACCACTGCACCACCGTGCAGCCGATATTCTTTGATATTCTTTGATATTCTTTGATATTCTTTCATTTTGTTTGATATTCTTTGATATGCTTTAAAATTCTTTCATGTTGTCTAATATTCTTTGATATTCTTTGATATTCTTTGGTATTCTTTCATGTTCTTTCATATTCTTTGATATTCTTCAAATATTCGTTGATATTTTTTGATATTCTTTCATATTCTTCCAATATTCTTTGATATTCTTCCAATATTCTTGGATATTCTTTCATATTCTTCCATATTCTTCTAATTTTTTTCATATTCTTTCATATACCTCTAATAGTCTTTTATATTCTTCTAATATTCTTTCATATTCTTCTTATATTCTTTTATATTCTTTGATATTCTTTCATATTCTTTCATATTCTTTGATTTTCTGTCATATTTCTTATATTATTTGATATTCATTCATATTCTTTGATATTGTTTCATACTTTTTATATTCTTCCAATAATGTTTAATATTATTCTAATATTCTTTGATATTCTTTGATATTCTTTGATATTATTTGAAATTCTATGATTTTCTTTGATATTCTTTCATGTTCTTTCATATTCTTTCATATTCTTTCATATTCTTTCATGTTCTTTGATCCATCATCCATCGTCATCTTCCGCTTATCCTTTCACATTAAAGGTTGCGGGGTGGCTGGAGCCTATCCCAGCGTCAATGGGCGAGAGGCGGGATACACCCTGGACAGGTCGCCAGTCCATCGCAGGGCCAACATAGAGAGACGAACAACCATTCACACTCATATTCATACCTAAGGTCAATTTAGAGAATCCAATCAGTTTAGTCCCCAAATAACATGTCTTTGGACGGTGGGAGGAAGCCGGATTATCCGGAGAGAACCCACGCCGGCACGGGGAGAACATGCAAACTCCACACAGAAAGATCCCGTGCCCGAGCCGGGACTAAAACCCACACCTTCTTCCTGTGAGGACACAGTGCTAACCACTGCACCACCGTGCAGCCGATATTCTTTGATATTCTTTGATATTCTTTGATATTCTTTGATATTCTTTGATATTCTTCCATTTTGTTTGATATTCTTTGATATTCTTTAAAATTCTTTCATGTTGTTTGATATTCTTTCATATTCTTTGATATTCTTTTATATTTTTCCAATATTCTTTCATATTCTTTCAAATTCTTTTAAATTCTTTCATATCATTGATATTCTTTCATATACTTTATTACTCTTTCATATTGTTTGATATTCTTTCATATTCTTTTAATATTCTTTCACTTTCTTTCGTTTTCTTTAATATTTTCATATTTTTTGATATTCTTTCATTTTCTTTCAAATTCTTTCATATTCTTTCATATTCTTTCACATTGTTCAAATATTCTTTCTTATCTTCTAATATTTTTTATATTCTTTCATATTCTTTCTTATTCTCTAATATTCTATATATTCTTTCATATTCTTTCATATTGTTCAAATATCCTTTCTTATCTTCTAATATTTTTTATATTCTTTCATTTTCTTTCTTATTCTTTGACATTCTATATATTCTTTTATATTCGTTGATATTATGTCATATTGTTTGATATTCTTTCATATTCTTTGATGTTCTTCTAATATTCTTTCATATTCATTCACATTGTTTGATATTCTTTCATATTCTTTGATGTCCTTCTAAAATTCTTTCATATTCATTCATATTATTTGATGTTATTTCATATTCTAATATTCTTTCTTATTCTTTCATATTCTTTGATATTCTTTGATATTCTTTCATATTCTTTCATATTCTTTCATATTTTTCTAATATTCTTTCGTATTCTTTCATATTCTTTCATATTCTTTTAAATTCTTTGATATTCTTTGATATTTTTTCATGTTCTTTCATACTATTTGATATACTTTGATATTCTTTGATATTCTTTCATATTCTTTCATATTCTTTCATATGCTTTCAAATTCTTTCATATTCTTTCATATTCTTTCATATTCTTTCATATTCTTTTAAATTCTTTGATATTCTTTGATATTTTTTCATGTTCTTTCATATTCTTTTATATTCTTCAAATATTCTTTGATATTCTTTGATATTCTTTCATATTCTTTCATATTGTTTTATATTCTTTATTATTCTTTGATATTCTTCTTATATTCTTTGATATTCTTTCATATACTTTCATATTCTTTCATATTGTTTGATATTCTTTCATATTCTTTTATATTCTTGTCATATTCTTTAATTTTCTTTGATATTCTTATAAATTCTTTGATATTCTTTGATATTTTTTCATGGTCTTTCATATTCTTTGAATATATTTGTATATTCTTTCATATTCATTCATATTGTTTGATGTTCTTTCATATTCTAATATTCTTTCATATTCTTTCATATTCTTCCCATATTCTTCGATATTCTTTGATATCCTTTAATATTCTTTAATATTCTTTAATATTCTTTGATATTCTTTCAAATTGTTTGAAATTATTTGATATGCTTTCATATTCTTTCATGTTGTTTGATATTCTTTCATATTGTTCAAATTTTCTTCATTATCTTCTCATATTTTTTATCTTCTTTCATATTCTTTCATATTCTTTCTTATTCTAATATTCTTTCATATTCTTTCATGTCCTTCTAATATTCTTTCATATTCTTCTCATATTTTTTCATATTTTTTCATATAACTCTAATATTCTTTCAAATTATTCTAATATTCTTTGATATTCTTTCATATTCTTCTAATATTCTTTCATATCCTTCTATTATTCTTTGATATTTTTTGATATTGTTTGATATTCTTTCATTTTCTTTGATATTCTTTGATATTCTTTCATATTGTTTGATATTCTTTCATATTGTTTGATATTCTTTCATATTCTTCGAAATTCTTTCATATTCTAATATTCTTTCATATTCTTTCATGTCCTTCTAATATTCTTTCATATTCTTCTAATATTTTTTCATATTTTTTCATATAACTCTAATATTCTTTCAAATTATTCTAATATTCTTTCATATTCTTTCATATTCTTCTAATATTCTTTCATATCCTTCTAATATTCTTTGATATTGTTTGATATTGTTTGATAGTCTTTCATATTCTTTGATATTCTTTCATATTCTTTAATATTCTTTGATATGCTTTCAAATTCTTTCATGTTGTTTGATCTACTTTGATATTCTTTCATATTCTTTTCAATTCTTTTCAATTCTTTGATATTCTTTCATGTTCTTACATATTCTTTGATATTCTTTGATATTCTTTTATATTCTTTCATATTCTTTCATATTGTTTGATATTCTTTCATATTCTTTCATGATCTTTTAAATTGTTTGATATTATTTGATATTTTTTCATGTTCTTTGATATTCTTTTATATTCTTCAAATATTCGTTGATATTCTTTGATATTCTTTTATATTCTTTCATATTGTTTGATATTCTTTGATATTCTTTGATATTCTTCTAATATTCTTTCATATTCTTTGATATTCTTTCATATTCTTTCATATTGTTTGATATTCTTTCATATTCTTCAAAATTCTTTCATATTCTTTCATGTTGTAATATTCTTTCATATTCTTTCATGTCCTTCTAATATTCTTTCATATTCTTCTCATATTTTTTCATATTTTTTCATATAACTCTAATATTCTTTCAAATTATTCTAATATTCTTTGATATTCTTTCATATTCTTCTAATATTCTTTCATATCCTTCTATTATTCTTTGATATTTTTTGATATTGTTTGATATTCTTTCATTTTCTTTGATATTCTTTGATATTCTTTCATATTGTTTGATATTCTTTCATATTCTTTCATATTGTTTGATATTCTTTCATATTCTTTGATATTCTTTGATATTCTTTCATATTGTTTGATATTCTTTCATATTCTTTCATTTTGTTTGATATTCTTCGATATTCTTTCATTTTGTTTGATATTCTTTGATATGCTTTAAAATTCTTTCATGTTGTTTGATATTCTTTGATATTCTTTGATATTCTTTTATATTTTTCCAATATTCTTTCATATTCTTTCAAATTCTTTTAAATTCTTTCATATCATTGATATTCTTTCATATACTTTATTACTCTTTCATATTGTTTGATATTCTTTCATATTCTTTTAATATTCTTTCACTTTCTTTCGTTTTCTTTAATATTTTCATATTTTTTGATATTCTTTCATTTTCTTTCAAATTCTTTCATATTCTTTCATATTCTTTCACATTGTTCAAATATTCTTTCTTATCTTCTAATATTTTTTATATTATTTCATATTCTTTCTTATTCTCTAATATTCTATATATTCTTTCATATTCTTTCATATTGTTCAAATATCCTTTCTTATCTTCTAATATTTTTTATATTCTTTCATTTTCTTTCTTATTCTTTGACATTCTATATATTCTTTTATATTCGTTGATATTCTGTCATATTGTTTGATATTCTTTCATATTCTTTGATGTTCTTCTAATATTCTTTCATATTCATTCATATTGTTTGATATTCTTTCATATTCTTTGATGTCCTTCTAAAATTCTTTCATATTCATTCATATTGTTTGATGTTCTTTCATATTCTAATATTCTTTCTTATTCTTTGATATTCTTTGATATTCTTTGATATTCTTTCATATTCTTTGATATTCTTTGATATTCTTTCATATTGTTTGATATTCTTTCATATTCTTTCATTTTGTTTGATATTCTTTGATATTCTTTCATTTTGTTTGATATTCTTTGATATGCTTTAAAATTCTTTCATGTTGTTTGATATTCTTTCATATTCTTTGATAGTCTTTTATATTTTTCCAATATTCTTTCATATTCTTTCAAATTCTTTTAAATTCTTTCATATCATTGATATTCTTTCATATACTTTATTACTCTTTCATATTGTTTGATATTCTTTCATATTCTTTTAATATTCTTTCACTTTCTTTCGTTTTCTTTAATATTTTCATATTTTTTGATATTCTTTCATTTTCTTTCAAATTCTTTCATATTCTTTCATATTCTTTCACATTGTTCAAATATTCTTTCTTATCTTCTAATATTTTTTATATTATTTCATATTCTTTCTTATTCTCTAATATTCTATATATTCTTTCATATTCTTTCATATTGTTCAAATATCCTTTCTTATCTTCTAATATTTTTTATATTCTTTCATTTTCTTTCTTATTCTTTGACATTCTATATATTCTTTTATATTCGTTGATATTCTGTCATATTGTTTGATATTCTTTCATATTCTTTGATGTTCTTCTAATATTCTTTCATATTCATTCATATTGTTTGATATTCTTTCCAATTCTTTGATGTCCTTCTAAAATTCTTTCATATTCATTCATATTGTTTGATGTTCTTTCATATTCTAATATTCTTTCTTATTCTTTCATATTCTTTGATATTCTTTCATATTCTTTCATATTCTTTCATATTCTTTCATATTCTTCTAATATTCTTTCGTATTCTTTCATATTCTTTCATATTCTTTTAAATTCTTTGATATTCTTTGATATTTTTTCATGTTCTTTCATACTATTTGATATACTTTGATATTCTTTGATATTCTTTGATATTCTTTCATGTTGTTTGATATTCTTTCATATTGTTCAAATTTTCTTCATTATCTTCTCATATTTTTTATCTTCTTTCATATTCTTTCATATTCTTTCTTATTCTTTGACATTCCATATATTCTTTCATATTGTTTGATATTCTTTCATATTCTTTTATATTCTTCTAATTTTCTTTCATATTCTTTCATATTCTTTGATTTTGTTTGATATTCTTTCATATTCTTTGATATTCTTTCATGTTCTTACATATTCTTTGATATTCTTTGATATTCTTTTATATTCTTTCATATTCTTTCATATTGTTTGATATTCTTTCATATTCTTTCATGATCTTTTAAATTGTTTGATATTATTTGATATTTTTTCATGTTCTTTGATATTCTTTTATATTCTTCAAATATTCGTTGATATTCTTTGATATTCTTTTATATTCTTTCATATTGTTTGATATTCTTTGATATTCTTTGATATTCTTCTAATATTCTTTCATATTCTTTGATATTCTTTCATATTCTTTCATATTGTTTGATATTCTTTCATATTCTTCAAAATTCTTTCATATTCTTTCATGTTGTAATATTCTTTCATATTCTTTCATGTCCTTCTAATATTCTTTCATATTCTTCTCATATTTTTTCATATTTTTTCATATAACTCTAATATTCTTTCAAATTATTCTAATATTCTTTGATATTCTTTCATATTCTTCTAATATTCTTTCATATCCTTCTATTATTCTTTGATATTTTTTGATATTGTTTGATATTCTTTCATTTTCTTTGATATTCTTTGATATTCTTTCATATTGTTTGATATTCTTTCATATTCTTTCATATTGTTTGATATTCTTTCATATTCTTTGATATTCTTTGATATTCTTTCATATTGTTTGATATTCTTTCATATTCTTTCATTTTGTTTGATATTCTTCGATATTCTTTCATTTTGTTTGATATTCTTTGATATGCTTTAAAATTCTTTCATGTTGTTTGATATTCTTTGATATTCTTTGATATTCTTTTATATTTTTCCAATATTCTTTCATATTCTTTCAAATTCTTTTAAATTCTTTCATATCATTGATATTCTTTCATATACTTTATTACTCTTTCATATTGTTTGATATTCTTTCATATTCTTTTAATATTCTTTCACTTTCTTTCGTTTTCTTTAATATTTTCATATTTTTTGATATTCTTTCATTTTCTTTCAAATTCTTTCATATTCTTTCATATTCTTTCACATTGTTCAAATATTCTTTCTTATCTTCTAATATTTTTTATATTCTTTCATATTCTTTCTTATTCTCTAATATTCTATATATTCTTTCATATTCTTTCATATTGTTCAAATATCCTTTCTTATCTTCTAATATTTTTTATATTCTTTCATTTTCTTTCTTATTCTTTGACATTCTATATATTCTTTTATATTCGTTGATATTCTGTCATATTGTTTGATATTCTTTCATATTCTTTGATGTTCTTCTAATATTCTTTCATATTCATTCATATTGTTTGATATTCTTTCATATTCTTTGATGTCCTTCTAAAATTCTTTCATATTCATTCATATTGTTTGATGTTCTTTCATATTCTAATATTCTTTCTTATTCTTTCATATTCTTTGATATTCTTTGATATTCTTTCATATTCTTTGATATTCTTTGATATTCTTTCATATTGTTTGATATTCTTTCATATTCTTTCATTTTGTTTGATATTCTTTGATATTCTTTCATTTTGTTTGATATTCTTTGATATGCTTTAAAATTCTTTCATGTTGTTTGATATTCTTTCATATTCTTTGATAGTCTTTTATATTTTTCCAATATTCTTTCATATTCTTTCAAATTCTTTTAAATTCTTTCATATCATTGATATTCTTTCATATACTTTATTACTCTTTCATATTGTTTGATATTCTTTCATATTCTTTTAATATTCTTTCACTTTCTTTCGTTTTCTTTAATATTTTCATATTTTTTGATATTCTTTCATTTTCTTTCAAATTCTTTCATATTCTTTCATATTCTTTCACATTGTTCAAATATTCTTTCTTATCTTCTAATATTTTTTATATTATTTCATATTCTTTCTTATTCTCTAATATTCTATATATTCTTTCATATTCTTTCATATTGTTCAAATATCCTTTCTTATCTTCTAATATTTTTTATATTCTTTCATTTTCTTTCTTATTCTTTGACATTCTATATATTCTTTTATATTCGTTGATATTCTGTCATATTGTTTGATATTCTTTCATATTCTTTGATGTTCTTCTAATATTCTTTCATATTCATTCATATTGTTTGATATTCTTTCCAATTCTTTGATGTCCTTCTAAAATTCTTTCATATTCATTCATATTGTTTGATGTTCTTTCATATTCTAATATTCTTTCTTATTCTTTGATATTCTTTGATATTCTTTGATATTCTTTCATATTCTTTCATATTCTTTCATATTCTTCTAATATTCTTTCGTATTCTTTCATATTCTTTCATATTCTTTTAAATTCTTTGATATTCTTTGATATTTTTTCATGTTCTTTCATACTATTTGATATACTTTGATATTCTTTGATATTCTTTGATATTCTTTCATGTTGTTTGATATTCTTTCATATTGTTCAAATTTTCTTCATTATCTTCTCATATTTTTTATCTTCTTTCATATTCTTTCATATTCTTTCTTATTCTTTGACATTCCATATATTCTTTCATATTGTTTGATATTCTTTCATATTCTTTTATATTCTTCTAATTTTCTTTCATATTCTTTCATATTCTTTGATTTTGTTTGATATTCTTTCATATTCTTTGAAATTCTTTCATGTTCTTTCATATTCTAATATTCTTTCTTATTCTTTCATATCCTTCTAATATTCTTTGATATTGTTTGATATTGTTTTATATTCTTTCATATACTTTGATATTCTTTCATATTATTTACATTATTTGATATTCATTCATATTCTTCGATATTGTTTCATATTCTTTTATATTCTTCCCATATTCTTTGATATTATTTCATATTCTTTCATATTCTTTCATAGTCTTTCATATTGTTTGATATTCTTTCATATTCTAATATTCTTTCATATTCTTTCATATAGTAATATTCTTTCATATTCTTTCATATTTTTTGATCGTCTTTCATATTGTTTGATATTCTTTGATATTCTTATATTCTTTCATATATTTTCATATTCCTTCATAATCTAATTTTCTTTCATATTCGTTAGTATTCTTTCATATTCTTTGATATTCTTTCATATTGTTTGATATCCTTTCATATTCTTTGATATTGTTTGATATTCTTTGATATGCTTTCATATTCTTTCATGTTGCTTGATATTCTTCTAATATTCTTTGATATTCTTTGATATTCTTTGATATTCATTGATATTCTTTCATATTCTTTCATATTCTTTAATAATCTTTGATATTCTTTCATATTCTTTCAGAATCTTTGATTTTCTTTAATATTCTTTCATATTTTTTGATATACTTTCCTATTCTTATATTCTTTCATATTCTTTCATATTGTTTGATTTTCTTTTTTTATTCTTCTAATTTTCTTTCATATTCCTTAATACTCTTTCATATTCTTTCATATTCTTTCATATTCTTTCATGTTCTTTCATATTCTTTAATAATCTTTGATATTCTTTCATATTCTTTCAGAATCTTTGATTTTCTTTAATATTCTTTCATATTTTTTGATATACTTTCCTATTCTTATATTCTTTCATATTCTTTCATATTGTTTGATTTTCTTTTTTTATTCTTCTAATTTTCTTTCATATTCCTTAATACTCTTTCATATTCTTTCATATTCTTTCATATTCTTTCATGTTCTTTCAGAATCTTTGATATTCTTTAATATTCTTTCAAATTGTTTGATATTCTTTCATATTCTTTGATATTGTTTGATATTCTTTGATATGCTTTCATATTCTTTCATGTTGTTTGATATTCTTTAATATTGTTTGATATTCTTTTATATTCTTCTAATAGTCTGATATATTCTTTCATATTCTTTGATATTCGTCGATATTCTTTCATATTCTTTAATATTCTTCAATATTCTTTGATATTCTTTCATATTGTTTGATATTCTTTGATATGCTTTCATATTCTTTCATATTCTTTCATATTCTTTCATAGACTTTCATCTTGTAATATTCTTTCATAGTCTTTCATATTGTTTGATAGTCTTTCATATTCTTTGATATTCTTTCATGTTCTTTCATGTTCTTTCATATTCTTTGATATTCTTTCATATTCTTTAATATTCTTTTAAATTCATTGATATTCTTTGATATTCTTTCATGTTCTTTCATATTCTTTTCTATTCTTTTCTATTCTTTCCTATTCTTTAATATTCTTTAATATTCTTTCATATTCTTTCATATTCTTTTCTATTCTTTGATATTCTTTCATATTCTCTGATATTCTTTCATATTCTTTCATATTGTTTGATATTCTTTCATATTCTTTTATATTCTTCTAATATTCTTTGATATTCTTTCATATTCTTTCATATTCTTTAACATTCTTTCATTTTGTTTGATATTCTTTGATATACTTTCATATTCTTTCATGTTGCTTGATATTCTTTCATATTCTTTGATATTCTTTCATTTTCTTTGAAATTGTTTCATATTCTTTCATATTCTAATGTTCTTTCATATTCTTTCATATTCTAATATTCTTTCATATTCTTTCATATGCTTATATTCTTTCTTATGGTTTAATATTCTTTGTTCCATCTTATTCTTTTATATTCTTTGATATTCTTTGATATTCTTTTTCCATCCATCCATCGTCATCTTCCGCTTATCCCTACACCTTAAGGGTCGCGGGGGGGCTGGAGCATATCCCAGCGTCAACGGGCGAGAGGCGGGCTACACCCTGTACAGGTCGCCAGTCCATCGCAGGGCCAACATCGAGAGACGAAAAACCATTCACACTCACATTCATACCTACGGTCAATTTAGAGAATCCAATCAGCCTAGTCCCCAAATTGCATGTCTTTGGACAGTGGGAGGAAGCCGGATTACCCGGTGAGAACCCACGCAGGCATGGGGAGAACATGCAAACTCCACACAGAAAGATCTCGTTCCCGAGCCGGGACTCGAACCCGCACCTTGTTGCTCTGAGGCCACAGTGCTACCCACTGCACGACCGTGTAGGCGATATTCTTTGATGTTCTTTATATTCTTTCATATTCTTTCATATTCTTTCATATTCTTTCATATGCTTTCAAATTCTTTCATGTTGTTTGATATTCTTTGATATTCTTTGATATTCATTGATATTCTTTCATATTCTTTCATATTCTTTGATATTATTTGATATGCTTTCATATTCTTTCATGTTGTTTGATATTCTTTCATATTCTTTCATATTCTTTCATATTGTTCAAATATGCTTTCTTATCTTCTATAATTTTTATATTCTTTCATATTCTTTCATATTCTTTGACATTCTATATAGTCTTTCATATTCTTTCATATTCTTTGATATTATTTGATATGCTTTCATATTCTTTCATGTTGTTTGATATTCTTTCATATTCTTTCATATTCTTTCATATTGTTCAAATATGCTTTCTTATCTTATATAATTTTTATATTCTTTCATATTCTTTAATATTCTTTGACATTCTATATAGTCTTTCATATTCTTTGATATTCTTTCATATTCTTTCATATTGTTTGATATTCTTTCATATTCTTTCATATTCTTCCAATATTCTTTCATATTCTTTCATATTCTTTGATATTCTTTCATATTCTTTCATATTCTTTAACATTCTTTCATTTTGTTTGATATTCTTTGATATACTTTCATATTCTTTCATGTTGCTTGATATTCATTCATATTCTTTGATATGCTTTCATTTTCTTTGAAATTGTTTCATATTCTTTCATATTCTAATGTTCTTTCATATTCTTTCATATTCTTTCATATGCTTTCAAATTCTTTCATGTTGTTTGATATTCTTTGATATTCTTTGATATTCATTGATATTCTTTCATATTCTTTGATATTCTTTCATATTCTTTGATATGCTTTCAATTTCTTTCATGTTGTTTGATATTCTTTCATATTCTTTGATATTCTTTTATATTCTTCTAATATTCTTTGATATTGTTTGATATTCTTTCATATTCTTTTAATATTCTTTCACATTCTTTCGTTTTCTTTAATATACTTTCATATTTTTTGATATTCTTTCATTTTCTTTCAAATTCTTTTATATTCTTTCATATTCTTTCACATTGTTCAAATATTCTTTCTTATCTTCTTATATTTTTTATATTCTTTCATATTCTTTCTTATTCTCTAATATTCTATATATTCTTTCATATTCATTCATATTGTTCAAATATTCTTTCTTATCTTCTAATATTTTTTATATTCTTTCATATTCTTTCTTATTCTTTGACATTCTACATATTGTTTTATATTCGTTGATATTCTGTCATATTGTTTGATATTCTTTCATATTCTTTGATGATCTTCTAATATTCTTTCATTTTCATTCATATTGTTTGATATTCTTTCATATTCTTTATGTCCTTCTAATATTCTTTCATATTCATTCATATTGTTTGATGTTCTTTCATATTCTAATATTCTTTCTTATTCTTTCTTATTCTTTCATATTCTTTCATATTCTTTCATATTCTTTCATATTGTTTGATATTCTTTGATATGCTTTCATATTCTTTGATATTCTTTCATATTCTTTCATATTCTTTCATATTCTTTGATATTCTTTCAAATTGTTTGATATTCTTTCATATTCTTTGAAATTCTTTCATATTCTTCCATATTTTAATATTCTTTCATATTCTTTCATATCCTTCTGATATTCTTTCATATTCTTTGATATGCTTTCAAATTCTTTCATGTTGTTTGATCTTCTTTGATAATCTTTCATATTCTTTTAAATTCTTTGATATTCTTTGATATTCTTTTATATTCTTTCATATTCTTTCATATTGTTTGATATTCTTTCATATTCTTTAAAATTCTTTCATATTGTTTGATATTCTTTCATATTCTTTGAAATTCTTTCATATTCTTTCATATTCTTATATTCTGTCATATTCTTTCATATCCTTCTAATATTCTTTGATATTCTTTGATATTCTTTCATATTCTTTCATATTCTTTTAAATTCTATGATATTCTTTGATATTCTTTCATGTTCTTTGATATTCTGTCATATTCTTTGATATTCTTTGATTTTCTTTCATGTTCTTTCATATTCTTTTATATTCTTCAAATATTTGTTGATATTCTTTGATATTCTTTGATATTCTTTCATATTCTTTCATATTGTTTGATATTCTTTCATATTCTTTAACATTCTTTCATATTGTTTGATATTCTTTCATATTCTTTGAAATTCTTTCATATTCTTTCATATTCTAATATTCTGTCATATTCTTTCGTATTCTGTCATATTCTTTCATATTCTTTAATATTCTTTCATATTCTTTCATATTCTTTCATATTCTTTCATATTCTTTGATATGCTTTCAGATTCTTTCATGTTGTTTGATATTCTTTCATATTCTTTCATATTCTTTTATATTCTTCTAATATTCTTTGATATTGTTTCATATTCTTTCATATTCTTTTAAATTCTTTGATATTCTTTGATATTTTTTCATGTTCTTTCATATTCTTTGTTATTCTTTGATATTCTTACATATTCTTTCATATTCTTTGATATTCTTCTAATATTCTTTGATATTCTTTGATATTCTTTCATATTCTTTCATATTCTTTCATATGCTTTCAAATTCTTTCATGTTGTTTGATATTCTTTCATATTCTTTCATATTCTTTCATATTCTTCTAATATTCTTTGATATTCTTTGATATTCTTTCATATTCTTTCATATTCCTTTAAATTCTTTGATATTCATTGATATTCTTTCATTTTCTTTCATATTCTGTCATATTCTTTGATATTCTTTTAAATTATTTGATATTCTTTGATATTCTTTCATGTTCTTTCATATCTTTTTATATTCTTCAAATATTCTTTGATATTCTTTTATATTCTTTCATATTGTTTGATATTCTTCTAATATTCTTTCATATTCTTTCATATTCTTTGATATTCTTTCAAATTGTTTGATATTCTTTCATATTCTTTGAAATTCTTTCATATTCTTCCATATTTTAATATTCTTTCATATTCTTTCATATCCTTCTGATATTCTTTCATATTCTTTCATATAACTCTAATACTCTTTCATATTCTTCTAATATTCTTTGAAATTCTTTCATATTCTTCTAATATTCTTTCATATCCTTCTTATATTGTTTGATATTGTTTGATAGTCTTTCATATTCTTTGATATTCTTTCATATTCTTTCATATTCTTTGATATGCTTTCAAATTCTTTAATGTTGTTTGATCTTCTTTGATATTCTTTCATATTCTTTTCAATTCTTTGATATTCTTTGATATTCTTTCATGTTCTTTCATATTCTTTGATATTCTTTTATATTCTTTCATATTCTTTCATATTGTTTGATATTCTTTCATATTCTTTTAAATTCTTTCATACTGTTTGATATTCTTTCATATTCTTTGAAATTCTTTCATATTCTTTCATATTCTTATATTCTGTCATATTCTTTCATATCCTTCTAATTTTCTTTGATATTCTTTGATATTCTTTGATATTCTTTCATATTCTTTCATATTCTTTTTAATTCTATGATATTCTTTGATATTCTTTCATGTTCTTTCATATTCTGTCATATTCTTTGATATTCTTTGATTTTCTTTCATGTTCTTTCATATTCTTTTATATTCTTCAAATATTTGTTGATATTCTTTGATATTCTTTTATATTCTTTCATATTCTTTCATATTCTTTCATATTGTTTGATATTCTTTCATATTCTTTAACATTCTTTCATATTGTTTGATATTCTTTCATATTCTTTGAAATTCTTTCATATTCTTTCATATTCTAATATTCTGTCATATTCTTTCATATTCTTTCATATTCTTTCATATTCTTTCATATTGTTTGATATTCTTTGATATGCTTTCATATTCTTTGATATTCTTTGATATTCTTTCATATTCTTTCACATTCTTTGATATTCTTTCAAATTGTTTGATATTCTTTCATATTCTTTGAAATTCTTTCATATTCTTCCATATTTTAATATTCTTTCATATTCTTTCATATCCTTCTGATATTCTTTCATATTCTTTGATATGCTTTCAAATTCTTTCATGTTGTTTGATCTTCTTTGATATTCTTTCATATTCTTTTAAATTCTTTGATATTCTTTGATATTCTTTGATATTCTTTCATGTTCTTTCATATTCTTTGATATTCTTTGATATTCTTTTATATTCTTTCATATTCTTTCATATTGTTTGATATTCTTTCATATTCTTTAAAATTCTTTCATATTGTTTGATATTCTTTCATATTCTTTGAAATTCTTTCATATTCTTTCATATTCTTATATTCTGTCATATTCTTTCATATCCTTCTAATATTCTTTGATATTCTTTCATATTCTTTCATATTCTTTCATATTCTTTTAAATTCTATGATATTCTTTGATATTCTTTCATGTTCTTTGATATTCTGTCATATTCTTTGATATTCTTTGATTTTCTTTCATGTTCTTTCATATTCTTTTATATTCTTCAAATATTTGTTGATATTCTTTGATATTCTTTGATATTCTTTCATATTCTTTCATATTGTTTGATATTCTTTCATATTCTTTAACATTCTTTCATATTGTTTGATATTCTTTCATATTCTTTGAAATTCTTTCATATTCTTTCATATTCTAATATTCTGTCATATTCTTTCGTATTCTTTCATATTCTTTCATATTCTTTCATATTCTTTGATATTCTTTCATATTCTTTCATATTCTTTGATATGCTTTCAGATTCTTTCATGTTGTTTGATATTCTTTCATATTCTTTCATATTCTTTTATATTCTTCTAATATTCTTTGATATTGTTTCATATTTTTTCATGTTCTTTCATATTCTTTGTTATTCTTTGATATTCTTACATATTCTTTCATATTCTTTGATATTCTTCTAATATTCTTTGATATTCTTTGATATTCTTTGATATTCTTTCATATTCTTTCATATGCTTTCAAATTCTTTCATGTTGTTTGATATTCTTTCATATTCTTTCATATTCTTTGATATTCTTCTAATATTCTTTGATATTCTTTGATATTCTTTCATATTCTTTCATATTCCTTTAAATTCTTTGATATTCATTGATATTCTTTCATTTTCTTTCATATTCTGTCATATTCTTTGATATTCTTTTAAATTATTTGATATTCTTTGATATTCTTTCATGTTCTTTCATATCTTTTTATATTCTTCAAATATTCTTTGATATTCTTTTATATTCTTTCATATTGTTTGATATTCTTCTAATATTCTTTCATATTCTTTCATATTCTTTGATATTCTTTCAAATTGTTTGATATTCTTTCATATTCTTTGAAATTCTTTCATATTCTTCCATATTTTAATATTCTTTCATATTCTTTCATATCCTTCTGATATTCTTTCATATTCTTTCATATAACTCTAATACTCTTTCATATTCTTCTAATATTCTTTGATATTCTTTCATATTCTTCTAATATTCTTTCATATCCTTCTAATATTCTTTGATATTGTTTGATATTGTTTGATATTCTTTCATATTCTTTCATATTCTTTAATATTCTTTGATTTGCTTTCAAATTCTTTCATGTTGTTTGATATTCTTTCTTATTCTTTCATATTCTTTCATATTCTTCTAATATTCTTTCATATTCTTTTATATTCTTTCATATTCTTTTAAATTCTTTGATATTCTTTGATAATCTTTCATGTTCTTTCATATTCTTTTATATTCTTCAAATATTCTTTGATATTCTTTGATATTCTTTCATATTCTTTCATATTGTTTCATATTGTTTTATATTCTTTATTATTCTTTGATATTCTTCTAATATTCTTTGATATTCTTTCATATAGTTTCATATTCTTTCATATTGTGTGATATTCTTTCATATTCTTCGATATTCTTTTATATTCTTCTCATATTCTTTAATATTCTTTGATATTCTTATAAATTCTTTGATATTCTTTGATTTTTTTCATGGTCTTTCATATTCTTTGAATATATTTGTATATTCTTTCATATTGTATGTTCTTTCATATTCTAATATTCTTTCATATTCTTTCATATTCTTCCCATATTCTTTGATATTCTTTGATATCCTTTAATATTCTTTCATATTCTTTAATATTCTTTGATATTCTTTCATATTGTTTGATATTATTTGATATGCTTTCATATTCTTTCATGTTGTTTGATATTCTTTCATATTCTTTCATATTGTTCAAATTTTCTTCATTATCTTCTAATATTTTTTATCTTCTTTCATATTCTTTCATATTCTTTCTTATTCTTTGACATTCCATATATCCTTTCATATTCTTTGATGTTCTTTCATTCTGTTTTATATTCTTTGATATGCTGTCATATTCTTTCATTTTGTTTGATATTCTTTCATATTCTTCGATATTCTTTTATATTCTTCCTTTTTTATTTGATATTCTTTTATGTTCTTTCATATTCTTTGATATTGTTACATATTCTTTCATATTCTTTTATATTCTTCTAATATTTTTTCATATTCTTTCATATACCTCTAATAGTCTTTTATATTCTTCTAATATTCTTTCATATTCTTCTAATATTCTTTGATATTCTTTGATATTCTTTGATATTCTTTCATGTTCTTTCATATTCTTTGATATTCTTCAAATATTCGTTGATATCTTTTGATATTCTTTCATATTCTTCCAATATTCTTTGATTTTCTTCCAATATTCTTGGATATTGTTTCAAATTCTTTCATATTCTTCTAATTTTTTTCATATTCTTTCATATACCTCTAATAGTCTTTTATATTCTTCTAATATTCTTTCATATTCTTCTAATATTCTTTTATATTCTTTGATATTCTTTGATATTGTTTGATATTCTTTCATATTCTTTTATTTTCTGTCATATTTCTTATATTATTTGATATTCATTCATATTCTTTGAAATTGTTTCATACTTTTTATATTCTTCCAATAATGTTTAATATTATTCTAATATTCTTTGATATTCTTTGATATTCTTTGATATTATTTGAAATTCTATGATTTTCTTTGATATTCTTTCATGTTCTTTCATATTCTTTCATATTCTTTCATATTCTTTGATCCATCATCCATCGTCATCTTCCGCTTATCCTTTCACATTAAAGGTCGCGGGGTGGCTGGAGCCTATCCCAGCGTCAATGGGCGAGAGGCGGGATACACCCTGGACAGGTCGCCAGTCCATCGCAGGGCCAACATAGAGAGACGAACAACCATTCACACTCATATTCATACCTACGGTCAATTTAGAGAATCCAATCAGTTTAGTCCCCAAATAACATGTCTTTGGACGGTGGGAGGAAGCCGGATTATCCGGAAAGAACCCACGCCGGCACGGGGAGAACATGCAAACTCCACACAGAAAGATCCCATGCCCAAGCAGGGACTAAAACCCACACCTTCTTTCTGTGAGGCCACAGTGCTAACCACTGCACCACCGTGCAGCCGATATTCTTTGATATTCTTTGATATTCTTTGATATTCTTTCATTTTGTTTGATATTCTTTGATATGCTTTAAAATTCTTTCATGTTGTCTGATATTCTTTGATATTCTTTGATATTCTTTTATATTCTTCCAATATTCTTTCATATTCTTTCAAATTCTTTTAAATTCTTTCATATCATTGATATTCTATCATATACTTTATTACTCTTTCATATTGTTTGATATTCTTTCATATTCTTTTAATATTCTTTCACTTTCTTTCGTTTTCTTTAATATTTTCATATTTTTTGATATTCTTTCATTTTCTTTCAAATTCTTTCATATTCTTTCATATTCTTTCACATTGTTCAAATATTCTTTCTTATCTTCTAATATTTTTAGATTCTCTCATATTCTTTCATATTGTTTGATATTCTTTCATATTCTAATTTTCTTTCTTATTCTTTGATATTCTTTGATATTCTTTTATATTGTTTGATATTCTTTGATATGCTTTCATATTCTTTCATGTTGTTTGATATTCTTTCATATTCTTCAAAATTCTTTCATATTCTTTCATATTCTAATATTCTTTCATATTCTTTCATGTCCTTCTAATATTCTTTCATATTCTTCTAACATTTTTTCATATTTTTTCATATAACTCTAATATTCTCTCATATTCTTCTAATATTCTTTGAAATTCTTTCATATTCTTCTAATATTCTTTCATATCCTTCTTATATTGTTTGATATTGTTTGATAGTCTTTCATATTCTTTGATATTCTTTCATATTCTTTCATATTCTTTGATATGCTTTCAAATTCTTTCATGTTGTTTGATCTTCTTTGATATTCTTTCATATTCTTTTCAATTCTTTGATATTCTTTGATATTCTTTCATGTTCTTTCATATTCTTTGATATTCTTTTATATTCTTTCATATTCTTTCATATTGTTTGATATTCTTTCATATTCTTTAAAATTCTTTCATACTGTTTGATATTCTTTCATATTCTTTGAAATTCTTTCATATTCTTTCATATTCTTATATTCTGTCATATTCTTTCATATCCTTCTAATTTTCTTTGATATTCTTTGATATTCTTTGATATTCTTTCATATTCTTTCATATTCTTTTAAATTCTATGATATTCTTTGATATTCTTTCATGTTCTTTCATATTCTGTCATATTCTTTGATATTCTTTGATTTTCTTTCATGTTCTTTCATATTCTTTTATATTCTTCAAATATTTGTTGATATTCTTTGATATTCTTTTATATTCTTTCATATTCTTTCATATTCTTTCATATTGTTTGATATTCTTTCATATTCTTTAACATTCTTTCATATTGTTTGATATTCTTTCATATTCTTTGAAATTCTTTCATATTCTTTCATATTCTAATATTCTGTCATATTCTTTCATATTCTTTCATATTCTTTCATATTCTTTCATATTCTTTCATATGCTTTCAGATTCTTTCATGTTGTTTGATATTCTTCCATATTCTTTCATATTCTTTTATATTCTTCTAATATTCTTTGATATTGTTTCATATTCTTTCATATTCTTTTAAATTCTTTGATATTCTTTGATATTTTTTCATGTTCTTTCATATTCTTTGTTATTCTTTGATATTCTTACATATACTTTCATATTCTTTGATATTCTTCTAATATTCTTTGATATTCTTTGATATTCTTTCATATTCTTTCATATGCTTTCAAATTCTTTCATGTTGTTTGATATTCTTTCATATTCTTTCATATTCTTTGATATTCTTCTAATATTCTTTGATATTCTTTGATATTCTTTCATATTCTTTCATATTCATTTAAATTCTTTGATATTCATTGATATTCTTTCATGTTCTTTCATATTCTGTCATATTCTTTCATATTCTTTTAAATTCTTTGATATTCTTTGATATTCTTTCATGTTCTTTCATATCTTTTTATATTCTTCAAATATTCTTTGATATTCTTTTATATTCTTTCATATTCTTTCATATTGTTTGATATTCTTTCATATTCTTTGATATTCTTCTAATATTCTTTCATATTCTTTCATATTCTTTGATATTCTTTCATATTGTTTGATATTCTTTCATATTCTTTGAAATTCTTTCATATTCTTCCATATTTTAATATTCTTTCATATTCTTTCATATCCTTCTGATATTCTTTCATATTCTTTCATAAAACTCTAATACTCTTTCCTATTCTTCTAATATTCTTTGATATTCTTTCATATTCTTCTAATATTCTTTCATATCCTTCTAATATTCTTTGATATTGTTTGATATTGTTTGATATTCTTTCATATTCTTTGATATTCTTTCATATT
The DNA here is from genome assembly GCF_037954235.1 of Aulostomus chinensis. NCBI lineage: Eukaryota > Metazoa > Chordata > Actinopteri > Syngnathiformes > Aulostomidae > Aulostomus > Aulostomus chinensis. The sequence continues at coordinate 25,536,993 of NC_141338.1, forward strand.
CTTTCATATTCTTTAATATTCTTTGATTTGCTTTCAAATTCTTTCATGTTGTTTGATATTCTTTCATATTTTTTCATATTCTTTTATATTCTTTCATATTCTTTCATATTCTTTCATATTCTTTCATATTCTTTTATATTCTTTCATATTCTTTTAAATTCTTTGATATTCTTTGATATTTTTTCATGTTCTTTCATACTATTTGATATACTTTGATATTCTTTGATATTCTTTGATATTCTTTGATATTCTTTTAAATTCTTCTCATATTCTTTAATATTCTTTTATATTCTTATAAATTCTTTGATATTCTTAGATTTTTTCATGGTCTTTCATATTCTTTGAATATATTTGTATATTCTTTCATATTCATTCATATTGTTTGATGTTCTTTCATATTCTAATTTTCTTTCATATTCTTTCATATTCTTCCCATATTCTTTGATATTCTTTGATATCCTTTAATATTCTTTCATATTCTTTAATATTCTTTGATATTCTTTCATATTGTTTGATATTATTTGATATGCTTTCATATTCTTTCATGTTGTTTGATATTCTTTCATATTCTTTCATATTGTTCAAATTTTCTTCATTATCTTCTAATATTTTTTATCTTCTTTCATATTCTTTCATATTCTTTCTTATTCTTTGACATTCCATTTATCCTTTCATATTCTTTGATGTTCTTTCATTCTGTTTTATATTCTTTGATATGCTGTCATATTCTTTCATTTTGATATTCTTTCAAATTCTTCGACATTCTTTTATATTCTTCCTTTTTTATTTGATAGTCTTTTATGTTCTTTCATATTTTTTGATATTGTTACATATTCTTTCATATTCTTTCATATTGTTTGATATTCTTTCATATTCTTTTATATTCTTCTAATATTTTTTCATATTCTTTCATATACCTCTAATAGTGTTTTATATTCTTCTAATATTCTTTCATATTCTTCTAATATTCTTTGATATTCTTTGATATTCTTTGATATTCTTTCATGTTCTTTCATATTCTTTGATATTCTTCAAATATTCGTTGATATTTTTTGATATTCTTTCATATTCTTCAGATATTCTTTGATATTCTTCCAATATTCTTGGATATTCTTTCATATTCTTCCATATTCTTCTAATTTTTTTCATATTCTTTCATATACCTCTAATAGTCTTTTATATTCTTCTAATATTCTTTCATATTCTTCTAATATTCTTTTATATTCTTTGATATTCTTTGATATTTTTTGATATTCTTTCATATTCTTTGATTTTCTGTCATATTTCTTATATTATTTGATATTCATTCATATTCTTTGATATTGTTTCATACTTTTTATATTCTTCCAATAATGTTTAATATTATTCTAATATTCTTTGATATTCTTTGATATTCTTTGATATTATTTGAAATTCTATGATTTTCTTTGATATTCTTTCATGTTCTTTCATATTCTTTCATATTCTTTCATATTCTTTCATATTGTTTGATCCATCATCCATCGTCATCTTCCGCTTATCCTTTCACATTAAAGGTCGCGGGGTGGCTAGAGCCTATCCCAGCGTCAATGGGCGAGAGGCGGGATACACCCTGGACAGGTCGCCAGTCCATCGCAGGGCCAACATAGAGAGACGAACAACCATTCACACTCATATTCATACCTAAGTCAATTTAGAGAATCCAATCAGTTTAGTCCCCAAATAACATGTCTTTGGACGGTGGGAGGAAGCCGGATTATCCGGAGAGAACCCACGCCGGCACGGGGAGAACATGCAAACTCCACACAGAAAGATCCCGTGCCCGAGCCGGGACTAAAACCCACACCTTCTTCCTGTGAGGACACAGTGCTAACCACTGCACCACCGTGCAGCCGATATTCTTTGATATTCTTTGATATTCTTTGATATTCTTTGATATTCTTTGATATTCTTTCATTTTGTTTGATATTCTTTGATATGCTTTAAAATTCTCTCATGTTGTTTGATATTCTTTCATATTCTTTGATATTCTTTTATATTTTTCCAATATTCTTTCATATTCTTTCAAATTCTTTTAAATTCTTTCATATCATTGATATTCTTTCATATACTTTATTACTCTTTCATATTGTTTGATATTCTTTCATATTCTTTTAATATTCTTTCACTTTCTTTCGTTTTCTTTAATATTTTCATATTTTTTGACATTCTTTCATTTTCTTTCAAATTCTTTCATATTCTTTTATATTCTTTCACATTGTTCAAATATTCTTTCTTATCTTCTAATATTTTTATATTCTTTCATATTCTTTCTTATTCTCTAATATTCTATATATTCTTTCATATTCTTTCATATTGTTCAAATATCCTTTCTTATCTTCTAATATTTTTTATATTCTTTCATTTTCTTTCTTATTCTTTGACATTCTATATATTCTTTTATATTCGTTGATATTCTGTCATATTGTTTGATATTCTTTCATATTCTTTGATGTTTTTCTAATATTCTTTCATATTCATTCATATTGTTTGATATTCTTTCATATTCTTTGATGTCCTTCTAATATTCTTTCATATTCATTCATATTGTTTGATGTTCTTTCATATTCTAATATTCTTTCTTATTCTTTGATATTCTTTGATATTCTTTCATATTCTTTCATATTCTTTCATATTCTTTCATATTCTTCTAATATTCTTTCATATTCTTTCATATTCTTTCATATTCTTTTAAATTCTTTGATATTCTTTGATATTTTTTCATGTTCTTTCATACTATTTGATATACTTTGATATTCTTTGATATTCTTTCATATTCTTTCATATTCTTTCATATTCTTTGATATGCTTTCAAATTCTTTCATATTCTTTCATATTCTTTCATATTCTTTCATATTCTTTTAAATTCTTTGATATTCTTTGATATTTTTTCATGTTCTTTCATATTCTTTTATATTCTTCAAATATTCTTTGATATTCTTTGATATTCTTTCATATTCTTTCATATTGTTTTATATTCTTTATTATTCTTTGATATTCTTCTAATATTCTTTGATATTCTTTCATATACTTTCATATTCTTTCATATTGTTTGATATTCTTTCATATTCTTTTATATTCTTGTCATATTCTTTAATATTCTTTGATATTCTTATAAATTCTTTGATATTCTAATATTCTTTCATACTCTTTCATATTCTTCCCATATTCTTTGATATTCTTTGATATCCTTTAATATTCTTTAATATTCTTTAATATTCTTTGATATTCTTTCAAATTGTTTGAAATTATTTGATATGCTTTCATATTCTTTCATGTTGTTTGATATTCTTTCATATTGTTCAAATTTTCTTCATTATCTTCTAATATTTTTTATCTTCTTTCATATTCTTTCATATTCTTTCTTATTCTTGGACATTCCATATATTCTTTCATATTCTTTGATGTTCTTTCATTCTGTTTTATATTCTTTGATATGCTGTCATATTCTTTCATGTTGTTTGATATTCTTTCATATTCTTCGATATTCTTTTATATTCTTCCTTTTTTATTTGATATTCTTTCATATTTGTATATTCTTTCATATTCTTTGATATTCTTTTATGTTCTTCTAATATTCTTTGATATTGTTTCATATTCTTTCATATTCTTTTAAATTCTTTGATATTCTTTGATATTTTTTCATGTTCTTTCATATTCTTTGTTATTCTTTGATATTCTTACATATTCTTTCATATTCTTTGATATTCTTCTAATATTCTTTCATATTCTTTGATATTCTTTAATATTCTTTCATTTTGTTTGATATTCTTTGATATGCTTTAAAATTCTCTCATGTTGTTTGATATTCTTTCATATTCTTTGATATTTTTTTATATTTTTCCAATAATCTTTCATATTCTTTCAAATTCTTTTAAATTCTTTCATATCATTGATATTCTTTCATATTGTTTGATATTATTTGATATGTTTTCATATTCTTTCATGTTGTTTTATATTCTTTCATATTCTTTCATATTGTTCAAATTTTCTTCATTATCTTCTAATATTTTTTATCTTCTTTCATATTCTTTCTTATTCTTTGACATTCCATATATTCTTTCATATTCTTTGATAGTCTTTCATACTGTTTATATTCTTTTATATGCTTTCATATTCTTTCATGTTGTTTGATATTCTTTCATATTCTTCGATATTCTTTTATATTCTTCCTATTTTATTTGATATTCTTTCATATTCTTTGAAATTCTTTCATATTCATTGAAATTCTTTCATATTCTTTCATATTTGTATATTCTTTCATATTCTTTGATATTCTTTTATATTCTTCTAATATTCTTTGATATTCTTTGATATTCTTTATTATTCTTTTACATTCTTTGATATTCTTTGATATTCTTTCATTTTCTTTCATATTCTTTGATATTGTTACATATTCTTTCATATTCTTTCATATTGTTTGATATTCTTTCATATTCTTTGATATTCTTCTAATTTTCTTTCATATTCTTTCATATTCTTTGATTTTGTTTGATATTCTTTCATATTCTTTGAAATTCTTTCATGTTCTTTCATATTCTAATATTCTTTCTTATTCTTTCATATCCTTCTAATATTCTTTGATATTGTTTTATATTCTTTCATATACTTTGATATTCTTTCATACTATTTACATTATTTGATATTCATTCATATTCTTCGATATTGTTTCATATTCTTTTATATTCTTCCCATATTCTTTGATATTCTTTCATATTCTTTCATAGTCTTTCATATTGTTTGATATTCTTTCATATTCTAATATTCTTTCATATTCTTTCATATTCTTTCATATAGTAATATTCTTTCATATTCTTTCATATTTTTTGATCGTCTTTCATATTGTTTGATATTGTTTGATATTCTTATATTCTTTCATATATTTTCATATTCCTTCATAATCTAATTTTCTTTCATATTCGTTAATATTCTTTCATATTCTTTGATATTCTTTCATATTGTTTGATATCCTTTCATATTCTTTGATATTGTTTGATATTCTTTGATATGCTTTCATATTCTTTCATATTTGTATATTCTTTCATATTCTTTAAAATTCTTTTATATTCTTCTAATATTCTTTGATATTCTTTGATATTCTTTATTATTCTTTTAAATTCTTTGATATTCTTTGATATTCTTTCATGTTCTTTCATATTCTTTGATATTGTTACATATTCTTTCATATTCTGTCATATTGTTTGATATTCCTTCATATTCTTTGATATTCTTCTAATTTTCTTTCATATTCTTTCATATTCTTTGATTTTGTTTGATATTCTTTCATATTCTTTGAAATTCTTTCATGTTCTTTCATATTCTAATATTCTTTCTTATTCTTTCATATCCTTCTAATATTCTTTGATATTGTTTGATATTGTTTTATATTCTTTCATATTCTTTCACATTGTTCAAATATTCTTTCTTATCTTCTAATATTTTTAGATTCTCTCATATTCTTTCATATTGTTTGATATTCTTTCATATTCTAATTTTCTTTCTTATTCTTTGATATTCTTTGATATTCTTTTATATTGTTTGATATTCTTTGATATGCTTTCATATTCTTTCATGTTGTTTGATATTCTTTCATATTCTTCAAAATTCTTTCATATTCTTTCATATTCTAATATTCTTTCATATTCTTTCATGTCCTTCTAATATTCTTTCATATTCTTCTAACATTTTTTCATATTTTTTCATATAACTCTAATATTCTCTCATATTCTTCTAATATTCTTTGAAATTCTTTCATATTCTTCTAATATTCTTTCATATCCTTCTTATATTGTTTGATATTGTTTGATAGTCTTTCATATTCTTTGATATTCTTTCATATTCTTTCATATTCTTTGATATGCTTTCAAATTCTTTCATGTTGTTTGATCTTCTTTGATATTCTTTCATATTCTTTTCAATTCTTTGATATTCTTTGATATTCTTTCATGTTCTTTCATATTCTTTGATATTCTTTTATATTCTTTCATATTCTTTCATATTGTTTGATATTCTTTCATATTCTTTAAAATTCTTTCATACTGTTTGATATTCTTTCATATTCTTTGAAATTCTTTCATATTCTTTCATATTCTTATATTCTGTCATATTCTTTCATATCCTTCTAATTTTCTTTGATATTCTTTGATATTCTTTGATATTCTTTCATATTCTTTCATATTCTTTTAAATTCTATGATATTCTTTGATATTCTTTCATGTTCTTTCATATTCTGTCATATTCTTTGATATTCTTTGATTTTCTTTCATGTTCTTTCATATTCTTTTATATTCTTCAAATATTTGTTGATATTCTTTGATATTCTTTTATATTCTTTCATATTCTTTCATATTCTTTCATATTGTTTGATATTCTTTCATATTCTTTAACATTCTTTCATATTGTTTGATATTCTTTCATATTCTTTGAAATTCTTTCATATTCTTTCATATTCTAATATTCTGTCATATTCTTTCATATTCTTTCATATTCTTTCATATTCTTTCATATGCTTTCAGATTCTTTCATGTTGTTTGATATTCTTCCATATTCTTTCATATTCTTTTATATTCTTCTAATATTCTTTGATATTGTTTCATATTCTTTCATATTCTTTTAAATTCTTTGATATTCTTTGATATTTTTTCATGTTCTTTCATATTCTTTGTTATTCTTTGATATTCTTACATATACTTTCATATTCTTTGATATTCTTCTAATATTCTTTGATATTCTTTGATATTCTTTCATATTCTTTAAAATTCTTTCATACTGTTTGATATTCTTTCATATTCTTTGAAATTCTTTCATATTCTTTCATATTCTTATATTCTGTCATATTCTTTCATATCCTTCTAATTTTCTTTGATATTCTTTGATATTCTTTGATATTCTTTCATATTCTTTCATATTCTTTTAAATTCTATGATATTCTTTGATATTCTTTCATGTTCTTTCATATTCTGTCATATTCTTTGATATTCTTTGATTTTCTTTCATGTTCTTTCATATTCTTTTATATTCTTCAAATATTTGTTGATATTCTTTGATATTCTTTTATATTCTTTCATATTCTTTCATATTCTTTCATATTGTTTGATATTCTTTCATATTCTTTAACATTCTTTCATATTGTTTGATATTCTTTCATATTCTTTGAAATTCTTTCATATTCTTTCATATTCTAATATTCTGTCATATTCTTTCATATTTTTTCATGTTCTTTCATATTCTTTGTTATTCTTTGATATTCTTACATATACTTTCATATTCTTTGATATTCTTCTAATATTCTTTGATATTCTTTGATATTCTTTCATATTCTTTCATATGCTTTCAAATTCTTTCATGTTGTTTGATATTCTTTCATATTCTTTCATATTCTTTGATATTCTTCTAATATTCTTTGATATTCTTTGATATTCTTTCATATTCTTTCATATTCATTTAAATTCTTTGATATTCATTGATATTCTTTCATGTTCTTTCATATTCTGTCATATTCTTTCATATTCTTTTAAATTCTTTGATATTCTTTGATATTCTTTCATGTTCTTTCATATCTTTTTATATTCTTCAAATATTCTTTGATATTCTTTTATATTCTTTCATATTCTTTCATATTGTTTGATATTCTTTCATATTCTTTGATATTCTTCTAATATTCTTTCATATTCTTTCATATTCTTTGATATTCTTTCATATTGTTTGATATTCTTTCATATTCTTTGAAATTCTTTCATATTCTTCCATATTTTAATATTCTTTCATATTCTTTCATATCCTTCTGATATTCTTTCATATTCTTTCATAAAACTCTAATACTCTTTCCTATTCTTCTAATATTCTTTGATATTCTTTCATATTCTTCTAATATTCTTTCATATCCTTCTAATATTCTTTGATATTGTTTGATATTGTTTGATATTCTTTCATATTCTTTGATATTCTTTCATATTCTTTCATATTCTTTAATATTCTTTGATTTGCTTTCAAATTCTTTCATGTTGTTTGATATTCTTTCATATTTTTTCATATTCTTTTATATTCTTTCATATTCTTTCATATTCTTTCATATTCTTTCATATTCTTTTATATTCTTTCATATTCTTTTAAATTCTTTGATATTCTTTGATATTTTTTCATGTTCTTTCATACTATTTGATATACTTTGATATTCTTTGATATTCTTTGATATTCTTTGATATTCTTTTAAATTCTTCTCATATTCTTTAATATTCTTTTATATTCTTATAAATTCTTTGATATTCTTAGATTTTTTCATGGTCTTTCATATTCTTTGAATATATTTGTATATTCTTTCATATTCATTCATATTGTTTGATGTTCTTTCATATTCTAATTTTCTTTCATATTCTTTCATATTCTTCCCATATTCTTTGATATTCTTTGATATCCTTTAATATTCTTTCATATTCTTTAATATTCTTTGATATTCTTTCATATTGTTTGATATTATTTGATATGCTTTCATATTCTTTCATGTTGTTTGATATTCTTTCATATTCTTTCATATTGTTCAAATTTTCTTCATTATCTTCTAATATTTTTTATCTTCTTTCATATTCTTTCATATTCTTTCTTATTCTTTGACATTCCATTTATCCTTTCATATTCTTTGATGTTCTTTCATTCTGTTTTATATTCTTTGATATGCTGTCATATTCTTTCATTTTGATATTCTTTCAAATTCTTCGACATTCTTTTATATTCTTCCTTTTTATTTGATAGTCTTTTATGTTCTTTCATATTTTTTGATATTGTTACATATTCTTTCATATTCTTTCATATTGTTTGATATTCTTTCATATTCTTTTATATTCTTCTAATATTTTTTCATATTCTTTCATATACCTCTAATAGTGTTTTATATTCTTCTAATATTCTTTCATATTCTTCTAATATTCTTTGATATTCTTTGATATTCTTTGATATTCTTTCATGTTCTTTCATATTCTTTGATATTCTTCAAATATTCGTTGATATTTTTTGATATTCTTTCATATTCTTCAGATATTCTTTGATATTCTTCCAATATTCTTGGATATTCTTTCATATTCTTCCATATTCTTCTAATTTTTTTCATATTCTTTCATATACCTCTAATAGTCTTTTATATTCTTCTAATATTCTTTCATATTCTTCTAATATTCTTTTATATTCTTTGATATTCTTTGATATTTTTTGATATTCTTTCATATTCTTTGATTTTCTGTCATATTTCTTATATTATTTGATATTCATTCATATTCTTTGATATTGTTTCATACTTTTTATATTCTTCCAATAATGTTTAATATTATTCTAATATTCTTTGATATTCTTTGATATTCTTTGATATTATTTGAAATTCTATGATTTTCTTTGATATTCTTTCATGTTCTTTCATATTCTTTCATATTCTTTCATATTCTTTCATATTCTTTGATCCATCATCCATCGTCATCTTCCGCTTATCCTTTCACATTAAAGGTCGCGGGGTGGCTAGAGCCTATCCCAGCGTCAATGGGCGAGAGGCGGGATACACCCTGGACAGGTCGCCAGTCCATCGCAGGGCCAACATAGAGAGACGAACAACCATTCACACTCATATTCATACCTAAGGTCAATTTAGAGAATCCAATCAGTTTAGTCCCCAAATAACATGTCTTTGGACGGTGGGAGGAAGCCGGATTATCCGGAGAGAACCCACGCCGGCACGGGGAGAACATGCAAACTCCACACAGAAAGATCCCGTGCCCGAGCCGGGACTAAAACCCACACCTTCTTCCTGTGAGGACACAGTGCTAACCACTGCACCACCGTGCAGCCGATATTCTTTGATATTCTTTGATATTCTTTGATATTCTTTGATATTCTTTCATTTTGTTTGATATTCTTTTATATGCTTTAAAATTCTCTCATGTTGTTTGATATTCTTTCATATTCTTTGATATTCTTTTATATTTTTCCAATATTCTTTCATATTCTTTCAAATTCTTTTAAATTCTTTCATATCATTGATATTCTTTCATATACTTTATTACTCTTTCATATTGTTTGATATTCTTTCATATTCTTTTAATATTCTTTCACTTTCTTTCGTTTTCTTTAATATTTTCATATTTTTTGACATTCTTTCATTTTCTTTCAAATTCTTTCATATTCTTTTATATTCTTTCACATTGTTCAAATATTCTTTCTTATCTTCTAATATTTTTATATTCTTTCATATTCTTTCTTATTCTCTAATATTCTATATATTCTTTCATATTCTTTCATATTGTTCAAATATCCTTTCTTATCTTCTAATATTTTTTATATTCTTTCATTTTCTTTCTTATTCTTTGACATTCTATATATTCTTTTATATTCGTTGATATTCTGTCATATTGTTTGATATTCTTTCATATTCTTTGATGTTTTTCTAATATTCTTTCATATTCATTCATATTGTTTGATATTCTTTCATATTCTTTGATGTCCTTCTAATATTCTTTCATATTCATTCATATTGTTTGATGTTCTTTCATATTCTAATATTCTTTCTTATTCTTTGATATTCTTTGATATTCTTTCATATTCTTTCATATTCTTTCATATTCTTTCATATTCTTCTAATATTCTTTCATATTCTTTCATATTCTTTCATATTCTTTTAAATTCTTTGATATTCTTTGATATTTTTTCATGTTCTTTCATACTATTTGATATACTTTGATATTCTTTGATATTCTTTCATATTCTTTCATATTCTTTCATATTCTTTGATATGCTTTCAAATTCTTTCATATTCTTTCATATTCTTTCATATTCTTTCATATTCTTTTAAATTCTTTGATATTCTTTGATATTTTTTCATGTTCTTTCATATTCTTTTATATTCTTCAAATATTCTTTGATATTCTTTGATATTCTTTCATATTCTTTCATATTGTTTTATATTCTTTATTATTCTTTGATATTCTTCTAATATTCTTTGATATTCTTTCATATACTTTCATATTCTTTCATATTGTTTGATATTCTTTCATATTCTTTTATATTCTTGTCATATTCTTTAATATTCTTTGATATTCTTATAAATTCTTTGATATTCTAATATTCTTTCATACTCTTTCATATTCTTCCCATATTCTTTGATATTCTTTGATATCCTTTAATATTCTTTAATATTCTTTAATATTCTTTGATATTCTTTCAAATTGTTTGAAATTATTTGATATGCTTTCATATTCTTTCATGTTGTTTGATATTCTTTCATATTGTTCAAATTTTCTTCATTATCTTCTAATATTTTTTATCTTCTTTCATATTCTTTCATATTCTTTCTTATTCTTGGACATTCCATATATTCTTTCATATTCTTTGATGTTCTTTCATTCTGTTTTATATTCTTTGATATGCTGTCATATTCTTTCATGTTGTTTGATATTCTTTCATATTCTTCGATATTCTTTTATATTCTTCCTTTTTTATTTGATATTCTTTCATATTTGTATATTCTTTCATATTCTTTGATATTCTTTTATGTTCTTCTAATATTCTTTGATATTGTTTCATATTCTTTCATATTCTTTTAAATTCTTTGATATTCTTTGATATTTTTTCATGTTCTTTCATATTCTTTGTTATTCTTTGATATTCTTACATATTCTTTCATATTCTTTGATATTCTTCTAATATTCTTTCATATTCTTTGATATTCTTTAATATTCTTTCATTTTGTTTGATATTCTTTGATATGCTTTAAAATTCTCTCATGTTGTTTGATATTCTTTCATATTCTTTGATATTTTTTTATATTTTTCCAATAATCGTTCATATTCTTTCAAATTCTTTTAAATTCTTTCATATCATTGATATTCTTTCATATTGTTTGATATTATTTGATATGTTTTCATATTCTTTCATGTTGTTTTATATTCTTTCATATTCTTTCATATTGTTCAAATTTTCTTCATTATCTTCTAATATTTTTTATCTTCTTTCATATTCTTTCTTATTCTTTGACATTCCATATATTCTTTCATATTCTTTGATAGTCTTTCATACTGTTTTATATTCTTTTATATGCTTTCATATTCTTTCATGTTGTTTGATATTCTTTCATATTCTTCGATATTCTTTTATATTCTTCCTATTTTATTTGATATTCTTTCATATTCTTTGAAATTCTTTCATATTCATTGAAATTCTTTCATATTCTTTCATATTTGTATATTCTTTCATATTCTTTGATATTCTTTTATATTCTTCTAATATTCTTTGATATTCTTTGATATTCTTTATTATTCTTTTACATTCTTTGATATTCTTTGATATTCTTTCATTTTCTTTCATATTCTTTGATATTGTTACATATTCTTTCATATTCTTTCATATTGTTTGATATTCTTTCATATTCTTTGATATTCTTCTAATTTTCTTTCATATTCTTTCATATTCTTTGATTTTGTTTGATATTCTTTCATATTCTTTGAAATTCTTTCATGTTCTTTCATATTCTAATATTCTTTCTTATTCTTTCATATCCTTCTAATATTCTTTGATATTGTTTGATATTGTTTTATATTCTTTCATATACTTTGATATTCTTTCATACTATTTACATTATTTGATATTCATTCATATTCTTCGATATTGTTTCATATTCTTTTATATTCTTCCCATATTCTTTGATATTCTTTCATATACTTTCATAGTCTTTCATATTGTTTGATATTCTTTCATATTCTAATATTCTTTCATATTCTTTCATATTCTTTCATATAGTAATATTCTTTCATATTCTTTCATATTTTTTGATCGTCTTTCATATTGTTTGATATTGTTTGATATTCTTATATTCTTTCATATATTTTCATATTCCTTCATAATCTAATTTTCTTTCATATTCGTTAATATTCTTTGATATTCTTTGATATTCTTTCATATTGTTTGATATCCTTTCATATTCTTTGATATTGTTTGATATTCTTTGATATGCTTTCATATTCTTTCATATTTGTATATTCTTTCATATTCTTTAAAATTCTTTTATATTCTTCTAATATTCTTTGATATTCTTTGATATTCTTTATTATTCTTTTAAATTCTTTGATATTCTTTGATATTCTTTCATGTTCTTTCATATTCTTTGATATTGTTACATATTCTTTCATATTCTGTCATATTGTTTGATATTCCTTCATATTCTTTGATATTCTTCTAATTTTCTTTCATATTCTTTCATATTCTTTGATTTTGTTTGATATTCTTTCATATTCTTTGAAATTCTTTCATGTTCTTTCATATTCTAATATTCTTTCTTATTCTTTCATATCCTTCTAATATTCTTTGATATTGTTTGATATTGTTTTATATTCTTTCATATACTTTGATATTCTTTCATATTATTTACATTATTTGATATTCATTCATATTCTTAGATATTGTTTCATATTCTTTTATATTCTTCCCATATTCTTTGATATTCTTTCATATTCTTTCATAGTCTTTCATATTGTTTGATATTCTTTCATATTCTAATATTCTTTCATATTCTTTCATATTCTTTCATATAGTAATATTCTTTCATATTCTTTCATATTTTTTGATCGTCTTTCATATTGTTTGATATTGTTTGATATTCTTATATTCTTTCATATATTTTCATATTCCTTCATAATCTAATTTTCTTTCATATTCGTTAATATTCTTTCATATTCTTTGATATTCTTTCATATTGTTTGATATCCTTTCATATTCTTTGATATTGTTTGATATTCTTTGATATGCTTTCATATTCTTTCATGTTGCTTGATATTCTTTGATATTCTTTGATATTCTTTGATATTCTTTATATTTTTGGATATTCTTTGATATTCTTTGATATTCTTTGAAATTCTTTGATATTCTTTCACATTCTTTCATATTGTTTGATATTCTTTCATATTGTTTGATATTCTTTCATATTTGTATATTCTTTCATTTTCTTTCATATTATTCAATATTCTTTCATATTGTTTGATGTTCTTTCATATTCTAATATTCTTTTATATTCTTCTAATATTCTTTGATATTCTTTGATATTCTTTGATATTCATTGATATTCTTTCATATTCTTTCATATTCTTCAATAATCTTTGATATTCTTTCATATTCTTTCAGAATCTTTGATATTCTTTAATATTCTTTCATATTTTTTGATATACTTTCCTATTCTTATATTCTTTCATATTCTTTCATATTGTTTGATTTTCTTTTTTTATTCTTCTAATTTTCTTTCATATTCCTTAATACTCTTTCATATTCTTTCATATTGTTTGATATCCTTTCATATTCTTTCATGTTCTTTCATATTCTTTCATATTCTTCTAATATTCTTTGATATTCTTTGATATTCTTTCATATTGTTTGATATCCTTTCATATTCTTTGATATTGTTTGATATTCTTTGATATGCTTTCATATTCTTTCATGTTGCTTGATATTCTTTGATATTCTTTGATATTCTTCTAATATTCTTTGATATTCTTTGATATTCATTGATATTCTTTCATTTTCTTTCATATTCTTTCATGTTCTTTCATATTCTTCCCATATTCCTTGATATTCTTTGACATCCTTTCAAATTCTTTCATATTCTTTGATATTCTTTCATATTGTTTGATATTATTTGATATGCTTTCATATTCTTTCATGTTGTTTGATATTCTTTCATTTTCTTTGACATTCTTTTATATTCTTCTAATAGTATTATGTATTCTTTCATATTCTTTGATATTCCTTGATATTCTTTGATATTCGTTGATATTCTTTCATATTCTTTAATATTCTTTAATATTCTTTGATTTTCTTTAATATTGTTTGATATTCTTTGATATGCTTTCATATTCTTTCATATTCTTCCCATATTCTTTAATATTCTTTCATAGACTTTCATATTGTAATATTCTTTCATATTCTTTCATATTGTTTGATAGTCTTACATATTCTTTGATATTCTTTCATGTTCTTTCATATTCTTTGATATTCTTTGATATTCTTTCATGTTCTTTCATATTCTTTGATATTCTTTGATATTCTTTGATATTCTTTGATATTCTTTTAAATTCTTTGATATTCTTTGATTATCTTTCATGTTCTTTAATATTCTTTCATATTCTTTCATATTCTTTCCTATTCTTTGATATTCTCTGATGTTCTTTCATATTCTAATATTCTTTTATATTCTTCTAATATTCTTTGATATTCTTTGATATTCTTTGATATTCTTTGATATTCATTGATATTCTTTCATATTCTTTCATATTCTTCCCATATTCTTTGATATTCTTTGATATGCTTTCATATTCTTTCATGTTGTTTGATATTCTTTCATATTGTTTGATATTCTTTTATATTCTTCTAATAGTCTTATATATTCTTTCATATTCTTTGATATTCCTTGATATTCTTTGATATTCGTCGATATTCTTTCATATTCTTTCATATTCTTCAATATTCTTTGATATTCTTTCATATTGTTTGATATTCTTTGATATGCTTTCATATTCTTACATATTCTTTCATATTCTTTGATATTCTTTGATATTCTTTGATATTCTTTCATATTCTTTCATATTCTTTCATAGACTTTCATATTGTAATATTCTTTCATAGTCTTTCATATTGTTTGATAGTCTTTCATATTCTTTGATATTCTTTCATGTTCTTTCATGTTCTTTCATATTCTTTGATATTCTTTCATGTTCTTTGATATTAATTGATATACTTTGATATTCTTTCATATTCTTTAATATTCTTTTAAATTCATTGATATTCTTTGATATTCTTTCATGTTCTTTCATATTCTTTTCTATTCTTTTATATTCTTTCCTATTCTTTAATATTCTTTCATATTCTTTTCTATTCTTTGATATTCTTTCATATTCTCTGATATTCTTTCATATTCTTTCATATTGTTTGATATTCTTTCATATTCTTTTATATTCTTCTAATATTCTTTGATATTCTTTCATATTCTTTCATATTCTTTCATATTCTTCTTATATTCTTTCATATTCTTTCATAATCTTTCATATTCTTTAATAATCTTTGTTTTTTTATTTTTTTATATTCTTTCCTATTCTAATATTCTTTCACATTCTTTTACATTCTTTCATATTCTTTCATGTTGTTTGATATTCTTTCATATTCTTTCATATTCTAATTTTCTTTCATATTCTTTCAAATTCTTTCTTATTCTTTCATATTGTTTGATATCCTTTCATATTCTTTGATATTCTTTCATATTCTTAAATATTCTTTCATATTTTTTCATATTCTTTCATGTTCTTTCATATTGTTTGATATTGTTTGATATGCTTTCATATTCTTTCATGTTGTTTGATATTCTTTGATATTCTTTGAGATTCTTTGATATGCTTTCATATTCTTTCTTGTTGTTTGATATTCTTTGATATTCTTTGAGATTCTTTGATATTCATTGATATTCTTTCATATTCTTTCATATTCTTTCATATTCTTTCATATTGTTTGATATTATTTGATATGCTTTAATATTCTTTCATGTTGTTTGATATTCTTTGATATTCTTTGAGATTCTTTGA
Organism: Aulostomus chinensis; assembly: GCF_037954235.1. NCBI lineage: Eukaryota > Metazoa > Chordata > Actinopteri > Syngnathiformes > Aulostomidae > Aulostomus > Aulostomus chinensis. The sequence goes on from NC_141338.1 coordinate 25,553,603, forward strand.
TATGCTTTCATGTTGTTTGATATTCTTTGATATTCTTTGAGATTCTTTTATATGCTTTCATATTCTTTCTTGTTGTTTGATATTCTTTGATATTCTTTGATATTCATTGATATTCTTTCATATTCTTTCATATTCTTTCATATTCTTTGATATTATTTGATATGCTTTCATATTCTTTCATGTTGTTTGATATTCTTTCATATTCTTTCATATTCTTTCATATTTTTCAAATATGCTTTCTTATCTTCTATAATTTTTATATTCTTTCATATTCTTTAAAATTCTTTGACATTTTATATAGTCTTTCATATTCTTTGATATTCTTTCATATTCTTTCATATTGTTTGATATTCTTTCATATTCTTTCAATATTCTTTCATATTCTTCCAATATTCTTTCATATTGTTTGATATTCTTTCATATTCTTTCATATTCTAATACTCTTTCATATTCTTTCATATTCTTTAACATTCTTTCATTTTGTTTGATATTCTTTGATATACTTTCATATTCTTTCATGTTGCTTGATATTCTTTCATATTCTTTGATATTCTTTCATTTTCTTTGAAATTGTTTCATATTCTTTCATATTCTAATGTTCTTTCATATTCTTTCATATTCTAATATTCTTTCATATTCTTTCATATGCTAATATTCTTTCTTATTGTTTAATATTCTTTGTTCCATCTTATTCTTTGATATTCTTTGATATTCTTTTTCCATCCATCCATCGTCATCTTCCGCTTATCCCTACACCTTAAGGGTCGCGGGGGGGCTGGAGCATATCCCAGCGTTAACGGGCGAGAGGCGGGGTACACCCTGGACAGGTCGCCAGTCCATCGCAGGGCCAACATCGAGAGACCAACAACCATTCACACTCATATTCATACCTACGGTCAATTTAGAGAATCCAATCAGCTTAGTCCCCAAATTGCATGTCTTTGGACGGTGGGAGGAAGCCGCCTTACCCGGCGAGAACCCACGCAGGCACGGGGAGAACATGCAAACTCCACACAGAAAGATCTCGTGCCCGAGACTGGAGTTGAACCTGCACCTTGTTGCTGTGAGGCCATAGTGCTAAACACTGCACCACCGTGCAGCCGATATTCTTTGATATTCTTTATATTCTTTCATATTCTTTCATATTCTTTCATATGCTTTCAAATTATTTCATGTTGTTTGATATTCTTTCGTATTCTTTGATATTCTTTCATATTCTTTGATATGCTTTCAAATTATTTCATATTGTTTGATATTCTTTCATATCGTTTTATATTCTTTCATATTGTTTGATATTCTTTCATGTTCTTTCATTTTCTGTCATATTCTTTGATATTCTTTCAAATTCTTTGATATTCTTTGATATTCTTTCATATTCTTTCATATTCTTTCATATTGTTTGATCTTCTTTCAAATTCTTTGATATTCTTCTAATATTCTTTCATATTCTTTCATATTGTTTGATATTCTTTCATATTCTTTCATATCCTTCTAATATTCTTTCATATTCTTTCATATTCCTCTAATATTTTTTCATATTCTTTCATATACCTCTAATATTCTTTCATATTCTTCTAATATTCTTTGAAATTCTTTCTTATTCTTCTAATATTCTTTCCTATCCTTCTAATATTCTTTGATATAGTTTGATATTGTTTGATATTCTTTCATATTCTTTCATATTCTTCCATATGCTTTCAAATTCTTTCATGTTGTTTGATATTCTTTCATATTCTTTGATATTCTTTTATATTCTTCTAATATTCTTTGATATTCTTTCATATTCTTTCATAATCTTTTAAATTGTTTGATATTATTTGATATTTTTTCATGTTCTTTGATATTCTTTTATATTCTTCAAATATTCGTTGATATTCTTTGATATTCTTTTATATTCTTTCATATTGTTTGATATTCTTTGATATTCTTTGATATTCTTCTAATATTCTTTCATATTCTTTGATATTCTTTCATATTCTTTGATATTCTTTCATATTCTTCAAAATTCTTTCATATTCTTTCATATTCTAATATTCTTTCATATTCTTTCATGTCCTTCTAATATTCTTTCATATTCTTCTCATATTTTTTCATATTTTTTCATATAACTCTAATATTCTTTCAAATTATTCTAATATTCTTTGATATTCTTTCATATTCTTCTAATATTCTTTCATATCCTTCTATTATTCTTTGATATTTTTTGATATTGTTTGATATTCTTTCATTTTCTTTGATATTCTTTGATATTCTTTCATATTGTTTGATATTCTTTCATATTCTTTCATATTGTTTGATATTCTTTCATATTCTTCGAAATTCTTTCATATTCTAATATTCTTTCATATTCTTTCATGTCCTTCTAATATTCTTTCATATTCTTCTAATATTTTTTCATATTTTTTCATATAACTCTAATATTCTTTCAAATTATTCTAATATTCTTTCATATTCTTTCATATTCTTCAAATATTCTTTCATATCCTTCTAATATTCTTTGATATTGTTTGATATTGTTTGATAGTCTTTCATATTCTTTGATATTCTTTCATATTCTTTAATATTCTTTGATATGCTTTCAAATTCTTTCATGTTGTTTGATCTACTTTGATATTCTTTCATATTCTTTTCAATTCTTTGATATTCTTTGATATTCTTTCATGTTCTTACATATTCTTTGATATTCTTTGATATTCTTTTATATTCTTTCATATTCTTTCATATTGTTTGATATTCTTTCATATTCTTTAAAATTCTTTCATACTGTTTGATATTCTTTCATATTCTTTGAAATTCTTTCATATTCTTTCATATTCTTATATTCTGTCATATTCTTTCATATCCTTCTAATATTCTTTGATATTCTTTGATATTCTTTCATATTCTTTTAAATTCTATGATATTCTTTGATATTCTTTCATGTTCTTTCATGTTCTTTCATATTCTTTTATATTCTTCAAATATTTGTTGATATTCTTTGATATTCTTTTATATTCTTTCATATTCTTTCATATTCTTTCATATTGTTTGATATTCTTTCATATTCTTTAACATTCTTTCATATTGTTTGATATTCTTTCATATTCTTTGAAATTCTTTCATATTCTTTCATATTCTAATATTCTGTCATATTCTTTCATATTCTTTCATATTCTTTCATATTCTTTGATATTCTTTCATATTCTTTCATATTCTTTGATATGCTTTCAGATTCTTTCATGTTGTTTGATATTCTTCCATATTCTTTCATATTCTTTTATATTCTTCTAATATTCTTTGATATTGTTTCATATTCTTTCATATTCTTTTAAATTCTTTGATATTCTTTGATATTTTTTCATGTTCTTTCATATTCTTTGTTATTCTTTGATATTCTTACATATTCTTTCATATTCTTTGATATTCTTCTAATATTCTTTGATATTCTTTGATATTCTTTCATATTCTTTCATATGCTTTCAAATTCTTTCATGTTGTTTGATATTCTTTCATATTCTTTCATATTCTTTGATATTCTTCTTATATTCTTTGATATTCTTTCATATTCTTTCATATTCTTTCATATTCCTTTAAATTCTTTGATATTCATTGATATTCTTTCATTTTCTTTCATATTCTGTCATATTCTTTGATATTCTTTTAAATTCTTTGATATTCTTTGATATTCTTTCATGTTCTTTCATATCTTTTTATATTCTTCAAATATTCTTTGATATTCTTTTATATTCTTTCATATTCTTTCATATTGTTTGATATTCTTTCATATTCTTTGATATTCTTCTAATATTCTTTCATATTCTTTCATATTCTTTCATATTGTTTGATATTCTTTCATATTCTTTGAAATTCTTTCATATTCTTCCATATTTTAATATTCTTTCATATTCTTTCATATCCTTCTGATATTCTTTCATATTCTTTCATATAACTCTAATACTCTTTCATATTCTTCTAATATTCTTTGATATTCTTTCATATTCTTCTAATATTCTTTCATATCCTTCTAATATTCTTTGATATTGTTTGATATTGTTTGATATTCTTTCATATTCTTTAATATTCTTTTATTTGCTTTCAAATTCTTTCATGTTGTTTGATATTCTTTCATATTCTTTCATTATCTTCTAATATTCTTTCATATTCTTTTATATTCTTTCATATTCTTTTAAATTCTTTGATATTCTTTGATATTTTTTCATGTTCTTTCATACTATTTGATATACATTGATATTCTTTGATATTCTTTGATATTCTTTTAAATTCTTCTCATATTCTTTAATATTCTTTGATATTCTTATAAATTCTTTGATATTCTTAGATTTTTTTCATGGTCTTTCATATTCTTTGAATATATTTGTATATTCTTTCATATTCATTCATATTGTTTGATGTTCTTTCATATTCTAATATTCTTTCATATTCTTTCATATTCTTCCCATATTCTTTGATATTCTTTGATATCCTTTAATATTCTTTCATATTCTTTCATATTCTTTGATATTCTTTCATATTGTTTGATATTATTTGATATGCTTTCATATTCTTTCATGTTGTTTGATATTCTTTCATATTCTTTCATATTGTTCAAATTTTCTTCATTATATTCTAATATTTTTTATCTTCTTTCATATTCTTTCATATTCTTTCTTATTCTTTGACATTCCATATATCCTTTCATATTCTTTGATGTTCTTTCATTCTGTTTTATATTCTTTGATATGATTTCATATTCTTTCATGTTGTTTGATATTCTTTCATATTCTTCGATATTCTTTTATATTCTTCCTTTTTTATTTGATATTCTTTTATGTTCTTTCATATTTTTTGATATTGTTACATATTCTTTCATATTCTTTAATATTGTTTGATATTCTTTCATATTCTTTTATATTCTTCTAATATTTTTCCATATTCTTTCATATACCTCTAATAGTCTTTTATATTCTTCTAATATTCTTTCATATTCTTCTAATATTCTTTGATATTCTTTGATATTCTTTCATGTTCTTTCATATTCTTTGATATTCTTCAAATATTAGTTGATATTTTTTGATATTCTTTCATATTCTTCCAATATTCTTTGATATTCTTCCAATATTCTTGGATATTCTTTCATATTCTTCCATATTCTTCTAATTTTTTTCATATTCTTTCATATACCTCTAATAGTCTTTTATATTCTTCTAATATTCTTTCATATTGTTTGATATTCTTTCATATTCTTTGAAATTCTTTCATATTCTTTCATATTCTAATATTCTGTCATATTCTTTCATATTCTTTCATATTCTTTCATATTCTTTGATATTCTTTCATATTCTTTCATATTCTTTGATATGCTTTCAGATTCTTTCATGTTGTTTGATATTCTTCCATATTCTTTCATATTCTTTTATATTCTTCTAATATTCTTTGATATTGTTTCATATTCTTTCATATTCTTTTAAATTCTTTGATATTCTTTGAGTTTTTTTATCATGTTCTTTCATATTCTTTGTTATTCTTTGATATTCTTACATATTCTTTCATATTCTTTGATATTCTTCTAATATTCTTTGATATTCTTTGATATTCTTTCATATTCTTTCATATGCTTTCAAATTCTTTCATGTTGTTTGATATTCTTCCATATTCTTTCATATTCTTTTATATTCTTCTAATATTCTTTGATATTGTTTCATATTCTTTCATATTCTTTTAAATTCTTTGATATTCTTTGAGTTTTTTTATCATGTTCTTTCATATTCTTTGTTATTCTTTGATATTCTTACATATTCTTTCATATTCTTTGATATTCTTCTAATATTCTTTGATATTCTTTGATATTCTTTCATATTCTTTCATATGCTTTCAAATTCTTTCATGTTGTTTGATATTCTTTGATATTCTTTCATATTCTTTCATATTCCTTTAAATTCTTTGATATTCATTGATATTCTTTCATTTTCTTTCATATTCTGTCATATTCTTTGATATTCTTTTAAATTCTTTGATATTCTTTGATATTCTTTCATGTTCTTTCATATCTTTTTATATTCTTCAAATATTCTTTGATATTCTTTTATATTCTTTCATATTCTTTCATATTGTTTGATATTCTTTCATATTCTTTGATATTCTTCTAATATTCTTTCATATTCTTTCATATTCTTTCATATTGTTTGATATTCTTTCATATTCTTTGAAATTCTTTCATATTCTTCCATATTTTAATATTCTTTCATATTCTTTCATATCCTTCTGATATTCTTTCATATTCTTTCATATAACTCTAATACTCTTTCATATTCTTCTAATATTCTTTGATATTCTTTCATATTCTTCTAATATTCTTTCATATCCTTCTAATATTCTTTGATATTGTTCGATATTGTTTGATATTCTTTCATATTCTTTAATATTCTTTTATTTGCTTTCAAATTCTTTCATGTTGTTTGATATTCTTTCATATTCTTTCATTATCTTCTAATATTCTTTCATATTCTTTTATATTCTTTCATATTCTTTTAAATTCTTTGATATTCTTTGATATTTTTTCATGTTCTTTCATACTATTTGATATACATTGATATTCTTTGATATTCTTTGATATTCTTTTAAATTCTTCTCATATTCTTTAATATTCTTTGATATTCTTATAAATTCTTTGATATTCTTAGATTTTTTTCATGGTCTTTCATATTCTTTGAATATATTTGTATATTCTTTCATATTCATTCATATTGTTTGATGTTCTTTCATATTCTAATATTCTTTCATATTCTTTCATATTCTTCCCATATTCTTTGATATTCTTTGATATCCTTTAATATTCTTTCATATTCTTTCATATTCTTTGATATTCTTTCATATTGTTTGATATTATTTGATATGCTTTCATATTCTTTCATGTTGTTTGATATTCTTTCATATTCTTTCATATTGTTCAAATTTTCTTCATTATATTCTAATATTTTTTATCTTCTTTCATATTCTTTCATATTCTTTCTTATTCTTTGACATTCCATATATCCTTTCATATTCTTTGATGTTCTTTCATTCTGTTTTATATTCTTTGATATGATTTCATATTCTTTCATGTTGTTTGATATTCTTTCATATTCTTCGATATTCTTTTATATTCTTCCTTTTTTATTTGATATTCTTTTATGTTCTTTCATATTTTTTGATATTGTTACATATTCTTTCATATTCTTTAATATTGTTTGATATTCTTTCATATTCTTTTATATTCTTCTAATATTTTTCCATATTCTTTCATATACCTCTAATAGTCTTTTATATTCTTCTAATATTCTTTCATATTCTTCTAATATTCTTTGATATTCTTTGATATTCTTTCATGTTCTTTCATATTCTTTGATATTCTTCAAATATTAGTTGATATTTTTTGATATTCTTTCATATTCTTCCAATATTCTTTGATATTCTTCCAATATTCTTGGATATTCTTTCATATTCTTCCATATTCTTCTAATTTTTTTCATATTCTTTCATATACCTCTAATAGTCTTTTATATTCTTCTAATATTCTTTCATATTCTTCTAATATTCTTTGATATTCTTTGATATTCTTTCATATTCTTTCATATTCTTTCATATTCTTTGATTTTCTGTCATATTTCTTATATTATTTGATATTCATTCATATTCTTTGATATTGTTTCATACTTTTTATATTCTTCCAATAATGTTTAATATTACTCTAATATTCTTTGACATTCTTTGATATTCTTTGATATTATTTGAAATTCTATGATTTTCTTTGATATTCTTTCATGTTCTTTCATATTCTTTCATATTCTTTCATATTCTTTCATATTCTTTGATCCATCATCCATCGTCATCTTCCGCTTATCCTTTCACATTAAAGGTCGCGGGGTGGCTGGAGCCTATCCCAGCGTCAATGGGCGAGAGGCGGGATACACCCTGGACAGGTCGCCAGTCCATCGCAGGGCCAACATAGAGAGACGAACAACCATTCACACTCATATTCATACCTACGGTCAATTTAGAGAATCCAATCAGTTTAGTCCCCAAATAACATGTCTTTGGACGGTGGGAGGAAGCCGGATTATCCGGAAAGAACCCACGCCGGCACGGGGAGAACATGCAAACTCCACACAGAAAGATCCCATGCCCAAGCAGGGACTAAAACCCACACCTTCTTTCTGTGAGGCCACAGTGCTAACCACTGCACCACCGTGCAGCCGATATTCTTTGATATTCTTTGATATTCTTTGATATTCTTTCATTTTGTTTGATATTCTTTGATATGCTTTAAAATTCTTTCATGTTGTCTGATATTCTTTGATATTCTTTGATATTCTTTTATATTCTTCCAATATTCTTTCATATTCTTTCAAATTCTTTTAAATTCTTTCATATCATTGATATTCTATCATATACTTTATTACTCTTTCATATTGTTTGATATTCTTTCATATTCTTTTAATATTCTTTCACTTTCTTTCGTTTTCTTTAATATTTTCATATTTTTTGATATTCTTTCATTTTCTTTCAAATTCTTTCATATTCTTTCATATTCTTTCACATTGTTCAAATATTCTTTCTTATCTTCTAATATTTTTAGATTCTCTCATATTCTTTCATATTGTTTGATATTCTTTCATATTCTAATTTTCTTTCTTATTCTTTGATATTCTTTGATATTCTTTTATATTGTTTGATATTCTTTGATATGCTTTCATATTCTTTCATGTTGTTTGATATTCTTTCATATTCTTCAAAATTCTTTCATATTCTTTCATATTCTAATATTCTTTCATATTCTTTCATGTCCTTCTAATATTCTTTCATATTCTTCTAACATTTTTTCATATTTTTTCATATAACTCTAATATTCTCTCATATTCTTCTAATATTCTTTGAAATTCTTTCATATTCTTCTAATATTCTTTCATATCCTTCTTATATTGTTTGATATTGTTTGATAGTCTTTCATATTCTTTGATATTCTTTCATATTCTTTCATATTCTTTGATATGCTTTCAAATTCTTTCATGTTGTTTGATCTTCTTTGATATTCTTTCATATTCTTTTCAATTCTTTGATATTCTTTGATATTCTTTCATGTTCTTTCATATTCTTTGATATTCTTTTATATTCTTTCATATTCTTTCATATTGTTTGATATTCTTTCATATTCTTTAAAATTCTTTCATACTGTTTGATATTCTTTCATATTCTTTGAAATTCTTTCATATTCTTTCATATTCTTATATTCTGTCATATTCTTTCATATCCTTCTAATTTTCTTTGATATTCTTTGATATTCTTTGATATTCTTTCATATTCTTTCATATTCTTTTAAATTCTATGATATTCTTTGATATTCTTTCATGTTCTTTCATATTCTGTCATATTCTTTGATATTCTTTGATTTTCTTTCATGTTCTTTCATATTCTTTTATATTCTTCAAATATTTGTTGATATTCTTTGATATTCTTTTATATTCTTTCATATTCTTTCATATTCTTTCATATTGTTTGATATTCTTTCATATTCTTTAACATTCTTTCATATTGTTTGATATTCTTTCATATTCTTTGAAATTCTTTCATATTCTTTCATATTCTAATATTCTGTCATATTCTTTCATATTCTTTCATATTCTTTCATATTCTTTCATATTCTTTCATATGCTTTCAGATTCTTTCATGTTGTTTGATATTCTTCCATATTCTTTCATATTCTTTTATATTCTTCTAATATTCTTTGATATTGTTTCATATTCTTTCATATTCTTTTAAATTCTTTGATATTCTTTGATATTTTTTCATGTTCTTTCATATTCTTTGTTATTCTTTGATATTCTTACATATACTTTCATATTCTTTGATATTCTTCTAATATTCTTTGATATTCTTTGATATTCTTTCATATTCTTTCATATGCTTTCAAATTCTTTCATGTTGTTTGATATTCTTTCATATTCTTTCATATTCTTTGATATTCTTCTAATATTCTTTGATATTCTTTGATATTCTTTCATATTCTTTCATATTCATTTAAATTCTTTGATATTCATTGATATTCTTTCATGTTCTTTCATATTCTGTCATATTCTTTCATATTCTTTTAAATTCTTTGATATTCTTTGATATTCTTTCATGTTCTTTCATATCTTTTTATATTCTTCAAATATTCTTTGATATTCTTTTATATTCTTTCATATTCTTTCATATTGTTTGATATTCTTTCATATTCTTTGATATTCTTCTAATATTCTTTCATATTCTTTCATATTCTTTGATATTCTTTCATATTGTTTGATATTCTTTCATATTCTTTGAAATTCTTTCATATTCTTCCATATTTTAATATTCTTTCATATTCTTTCATATCCTTCTGATATTCTTTCATATTCTTTCATAAAACTCTAATACTCTTTCCTATTCTTCTAATATTCTTTGATATTCTTTCATATTCTTCTAATATTCTTTCATATCCTTCTAATATTCTTTGATATTGTTTGATATTGTTTGATATTCTTTCATATTCTTTGATATTCTTTCATATTCTTTCATATTCTTTAATATTCTTTGATTTGCTTTCAAATTCTTTCATGTTGTTTGATATTCTTTCATATTTTTTCATATTCTTTTATATTCTTTCATATTCTTTCATATTCTTTCATATTCTTTCATATTCTTTTATATTCTTTCATATTCTTTTAAATTCTTTGATATTCTTTGATATTTTTTCATGTTCTTTCATACTATTTGATATACTTTGATATTCTTTGATATTCTTTGATATTCTTTGATATTCTTTTAAATTCTTCTCATATTCTTTAATATTCTTTTATATTCTTATAAATTCTTTGATATTCTTAGATTTTTTCATGGTCTTTCATATTCTTTGAATATATTTGTATATTCTTTCATATTCATTCATATTGTTTGATGTTCTTTCATATTCTAATTTTCTTTCATATTCTTTCATATTCTTCCCATATTCTTTGATATTCTTTGATATCCTTTAATATTCTTTCATATTCTTTAATATTCTTTGATATTCTTTCATATTGTTTGATATTATTTGATATGCTTTCATATTCTTTCATGTTGTTTGATATTCTTTCATATTCTTTCATATTGTTCAAATTTTCTTCATTATCTTCTAATATTTTTTATCTTCTTTCATATTCTTTCATATTCTTTCTTATTCTTTGACATTCCATTTATCCTTTCATATTCTTTGATGTTCTTTCATTCTGTTTTATATTCTTTGATATGCTGTCATATTCTTTCATTTTGATATTCTTTCAAATTCTTCGACATTCTTTTATATTCTTCCTTTTTTATTTGATAGTCTTTTATGTTCTTTCATATTTTTTGATATTGTTACATATTCTTTCATATTCTTTCATATTGTTTGATATTCTTTCATATTCTTTTATATTCTTCTAATATTTTTTCATATTCTTTCATATACCTCTAATAGTGTTTTATATTCTTCTAATATTCTTTCATATTCTTCTAATATTCTTTGATATTCTTTGATATTCTTTGATATTCTTTCATGTTCTTTCATATTTTTTGATATTGTTACATATTCTTTCATATTCTTTCATATTGTTTGATATTCTTTCATATTCTTTTATATTCTTCTAATATTTTTTCATATTCTTTCATATACCTCTAATAGTGTTTTATATTCTTCTAATATTCTTTCATATTCTTCTAATATTCTTTGATATTCTTTGATATTCTTTGATATTCTTTCATGTTCTTTCATATTCTTTGATATTCTTCAAATATTCGTTGATATTTTTTGATATTCTTTCATATTCTTCAGATATTCTTTGATATTCTTCCAATATTCTTGGATATTCTTTCATATTCTTCCATATTCTTCTAATTTTTTTCATATTCTTTCATATACCTCTAATAGTCTTTTATATTCTTCTAATATTCTTTCATATTCTTCTAATATTCTTTTATATTCTTTGATATTCTTTGATATTTTTTGATATTCTTTCATATTCTTTGATTTTCTGTCATATTTCTTATATTATTTGATATTCATTCATATTCTTTGATATTGTTTCATACTTTTTATATTCTTCCAATAATGTTTAATATTATTCTAATATTCTTTGATATTCTTTGATATTCTTTGATATTATTTGAAATTCTATGATTTTCTTTGATATTCTTTCATGTTCTTTCATATTCTTTCATATTCTTTCATATTCTTTCATATTCTTTGATCCATCATCCATCGTCATCTTCCGCTTATCCTTTCACATTAAAGGTCGCGGGGTGGCTAGAGCCTATCCCAGCGTCAATGGGCGAGAGGCGGGATACACCCTGGACAGGTCGCCAGTCCATCGCAGGGCCAACATAGAGAGACGAACAACCATTCACACTCATATTCATACCTAAGGTCAATTTAGAGAATCCAATCAGTTTAGTCCCCAAATAACATGTCTTTGGACGGTGGGAGGAAGCCGGATTATCCGGAGAGAACCCACGCCGGCACGGGGAGAACATGCAAACTCCACACAGAAAGATCCCGTGCCCGAGCCGGGACTAAAACCCACACCTTCTTCCTGTGAGGACACAGTGCTAACCACTGCACCACCGTGCAGCCGATATTCTTTGATATTCTTTGATATTCTTTGATATTCTTTGATATTCTTTGATATTCTTTCATTTTGTTTGATATTCTTTTATATGCTTTAAAATTCTCTCATGTTGTTTGATATTCTTTCATATTCTTTGATATTCTTTTATATTTTTCCAATATTCTTTCATATTCTTTCAAATTCTTTTAAATTCTTTCATATCATTGATATTCTTTCATATACTTTATTACTCTTTCATATTGTTTGATATTCTTTCATATTCTTTTAATATTCTTTCACTTTCTTTCGTTTTCTTTAATATTTTCATATTTTTTGACATTCTTTCATTTTCTTTCAAATTCTTTCATATTCTTTTATATTCTTTCACATTGTTCAAATATTCTTTCTTATCTTCTAATATTTTTATATTCTTTCATATTCTTTCTTATTCTCTAATATTCTATATATTCTTTCATATTCTTTCATATTGTTCAAATATCCTTTCTTATCTTCTAATATTTTTTATATTCTTTCATTTTCTTTCTTATTCTTTGACATTCTATATATTCTTTTATATTCGTTGATATTCTGTCATATTGTTTGATATTCTTTCATATTCTTTGATGTTTTTCTAATATTCTTTCATATTCATTCATATTGTTTGATATTCTTTCATATTCTTTGATGTCCTTCTAATATTCTTTCATATTCATTCATATTGTTTGATGTTCTTTCATATTCTAATATTCTTTCTTATTCTTTGATATTCTTTGATATTCTTTCATATTCTTTCATATTCTTTCATATTCTTTCATATTCTTCTAATATTCTTTCATATTCTTTCATATTCTTTCATATTCTTTTAAATTCTTTGATATTCTTTGATATTTTTTCATGTTCTTTCATACTATTTGATATACTTTGATATTCTTTGATATTCTTTCATATTCTTTCATATTCTTTCATATTCTTTGATATGCTTTCAAATTCTTTCATATTCTTTCATATTCTTTCATATTCTTTCATATTCTTTTAAATTCTTTGATATTCTTTGATATTTTTTCATGTTCTTTCATATTCTTTTATATTCTTCAAATATTCTTTGATATTCTTTGATATTCTTTCATATTCTTTCATATTGTTTTATATTCTTTATTATTCTTTGATATTCTTCTAATATTCTTTGATATTCTTTCATATACTTTCATATTCTTTCATATTGTTTGATATTCTTTCATATTCTTTTATATTCTTGTCATATTCTTTAATATTCTTTGATATTCTTATAAATTCTTTGATATTCTAATATTCTTTCATACTCTTTCATATTCTTCCCATATTCTTTGATATTCTTTGATATCCTTTAATATTCTTTAATATTCTTTAATATTCTTTGATATTCTTTCAAATTGTTTGAAATTATTTGATATGCTTTCATATTCTTTCATGTTGTTTGATATTCTTTCATATTGTTCAAATTTTCTTCATTATCTTCTAATATTTTTTATCTTCTTTCATATTCTTTCATATTCTTTCTTATTCTTGGACATTCCATATATTCTTTCATATTCTTTGATGTTCTTTCATTCTGTTTTATATTCTTTGATATGCTGTCATATTCTTTCATGTTGTTTGATATTCTTTCATATTCTTTCATGTCCTTCTAATATTCTTTCATATTCTTCTAACATTTTTTCATATTTTTTCATATAACTCTAATATTCTCTCATATTCTTCTAATATTCTTTGAAATTCTTTCATATTCTTCTAATATTCTTTCATATCCTTCTTATATTGTTTGATATTGTTTGATAGTCTTTCATATTCTTTGATATTCTTTCATATTCTTTCATATTCTTTGATATGCTTTCAAATTCTTTCATGTTGTTTGATCTTCTTTGATATTCTTTCATATTCTTTTCAATTCTTTGATATTCTTTGATATTCTTTCATGTTCTTTCATATTCTTTGATATTCTTTTATATTCTTTCATATTCTTTCATATTGTTTGATATTCTTTCATATTCTTTAAAATTCTTTCATACTGTTTGATATTCTTTCATATTCTTTGAAATTCTTTCATATACTTTCATATTCTTATATTCTGTCATATTCTTTCATATCCTTCTAATTTTCTTTGATATTCTTTGATATTCTTTGATATTCTTTCATATTCTTTCATATTCTTTTAAATTCTATGATATTCTTTGATATTCTTTCATGTTCTTTCATATTCTGTCATATTCTTTGATATTCTTTGATTTTCTTTCATGTTCTTTCATATTCTTTTATATTCTTCAAATATTTGTTGATATTCTTTGATATTCTTTTATATTCTTTCATATTCTTTCATATTCTTTCATATTGTTTGATATTCTTTCATATTCTTTAACATTCTTTCATATTGTTTGATATTCTTTCATATTCTTTGAAATTCTTTCATATTCTTTCATATTCTAATATTCTGTCATATTCTTTCATATTCTTTCATATTCTTTCATATTCTTTCATATGCTTTCAGATTCTTTCATGTTGTTTGATATTCTTCCATATTCTTTCATATTCTTTTATATTCTTCTAATATTCTTTGATATTGTTTCATATTCTTTCATATTCTTTTAAATTCTTTGATATTCTTTGATATTTTTTCATGTTCTTTCATATTCTTTGTTATTCTTTGATATTCTTACATATACTTTCATATTCTTTGATATTCTTCTAATATTCTTTGATATTCTTTGATATTCTTTCATATTCTTTCATATGCTTTCAAATTCTTTCATGTTGTTTGATATTCTTTCATATTCTTTCATATTCTTTGATATTCTTCTAATATTCTTTGATATTCTTTGATATTCTTTCATATTCTTTCATATTCATTTAAATTCTTTGATATTCATTGATATTCTTTCATGTTCTTTCATATTCTGTCATATTCTTTCATATTCTTTTAAATTCTTTGATATTCTTTGATATTCTTTCATGTTCTTTCATATCTTTTTATATTCTTCAAATATTCTTTGATATTCTTTTATATTCTTTCATATTCTTTCATATTGTTTGATATTCTTTCATATTCTTTGATATTCTTCTAATATTCTTTCATATTCTTTCATATTCTTTGATATTCTTTCATATTGTTTGATATTCTTTCATATTCTTTGAAATTCTTTCATATTCTTCCATATTTTAATATTCTTTCATATTCTTTCATATCCTTCTGATATTCTTTCATATTCTTTCATAAAACTCTAATACTCTTTCCTATTCTTCTAATATTCTTTGATATTCTTTCATATTCTTCTAATATTCTTTCATATCCTTCTAATATTCTTTGATATTGTTTGATATTGTTTGATATTCTTTCATATTCTTTGATATTCTTTCATATTCTTTCATATTCTTTAATATTCTTTGATTTGCTTTCAAATTCTTTCATGTTGTTTGATATTCTTTCATATTTTTTCATATTCTTTTATATTCTTTCATATTCTTTCATATTCTTTCATATTCTTTCATATTCTTTTATATTCTTTCATATTCTTTTAAATTCTTTGATATTCTTTGATATTTTTTCATGTTCTTTCATACTATTTGATATACTTTGATATTCTTTGATATTCTTTGATATTCTTTGATATTCTTTTAAATTCTTCTCATATTCTTTAATATTCTTTTATATTCTTATAAATTCTTTGATATTCTTAGATTTTTTCATGGTCTTTCATATTCTTTGAATATATTTGTATATTCTTTCATATTCATTCATATTGTTTGATGTTCTTTCATATTCTAATTTTCTTTCATATTCTTTCATATTCTTCCCATATTCTTTGATATTCTTTGATATCCTTTAATATTCTTTCATATTCTTTAATATTCTTTGATATTCTTTCATATTGTTTGATATTATTTGATATGCTTTCATATTCTTTCATGTTGTTTGATATTCTTTCATATTCTTTCATATTGTTCAAATTTTCTTCATTATCTTCTAATATTTTTTATCTTCTTTCATATTCTTTCATATTCTTTCTTATTCTTTGACATTCCATTTATCCTTTCATATTCTTTGATGTTCTTTCATTCTGTTTTATATTCTTTGATATGCTGTCATATTCTTTCATTTTGATATTCTTTCAAATTCTTCGACATTCTTTTATATTCTTCCTTTTTTATTTGATAGTCTTTTATGTTCTTTCATATTTTTTGATATTGTTACATATTCTTTCATATTCTTTCATATTGTTTGATATTCTTTCATATTCTTTTATATTCTTCTAATATTTTTTCATATTCTTTCATATACCTCTAATAGTGTTTTATATTCTTCTAATATTCTTTCATATTCTTCTAATATTCTTTGATATTCTTTGATATTCTTTGATATTCTTTCATGTTCTTTCATATTCTTTGATATTCTTCAAATATTCGTTGATATTTTTTGATATTCTTTCATATTCTTCAGATATTCTTTGATATTCTTCCAATATTCTTGGATATTCTTTCATATTCTTCCATATTCTTCTAATTTTTTTCATATTCTTTCATATACCTCTAATAGTCTTTTATATTCTTCTAATATTCTTTCATATTCTTCTAATATTCTTTTATATTCTTTGATATTCTTTGATATTTTTTGATATTCTTTCATATTCTTTGATTTTCTGTCATATTTCTTATATTATTTGATATTCATTCATATTCTTTGATATTGTTTCATACTTTTTATATTCTTCCAATAATGTTTAATATTATTCTAATATTCTTTGATATTCTTTGATATTCTTTGATATTATTTGAAATTCTATGATTTTCTTTGATATTCTTTCATGTTCTTTCATATTCTTTCATATTCTTTCATATTCTTTCATATTCTTTGATCCATCATCCATCGTCATCTTCCGCTTATCCTTTCACATTAAAGGTCGCGGGGTGGCTAGAGCCTATCCCAGCGTCAATGGGCGAGAGGCGGGATACACCCTGGACAGGTCGCCAGTCCATCGCAGGGCCAACATAGAGAGACGAACAACCATTCACACTCATATTCATACCTAAGGTCAATTTAGAGAATCCAATCAGTTTAGTCCCCAAATAACATGTCTTTGGACGGTGGGAGGAAGCCGGATTATCCGGAGAGAACCCACGCCGGCACGGGGAGAACATGCAAACTCCACACAGAAAGATCCCGTGCCCGAGCCGGGACTAAAACCCACACCTTCTTCCTGTGAGGACACAGTGCTAACCACTGCACCACCGTGCAGCCGATATTCTTTGATATTCTTTGATATTCTTTGATATTCTTTGATATTCTTTGATATTCTTTCATTTTGTTTGATATTCTTTGATATGCTTTAAAATTCTCTCATGTTGTTTGATATTCTTTCATATTCTTTGATATTCTTTTATATTTTTCCAATATTCTTTCATATTCTTTCAAATTCTTTTAAATTCTTTCATATCATTGATATTCTTTCATATACTTTATTACTCTTTCATATTGTTTGATATTCTTTCATATTCTTTTAATATTCTTTCACTTTCTTTCGTTTTCTTTAATATTTTCATATTTTTTGACATTCTTTCATTTTCTTTCAAATTCTTTCATATTCTTTTATATTCTTTCACATTGTTCAAATATTCTTTCTTATCTTCTAATATTTTTATATTCTTTCATATTCTTTCTTATTCTCTAATATTCTATATATTCTTTCATATTCTTTCATATTGTTCAAATATCCTTTCTTATCTTCTAATATTTTTTATATTCTTTCATTTTCTTTCTTATTCTTTGACATTCTATATATTCTTTTATATTCGTTGATATTCTGTCATATTGTTTGATATTCTTTCATATTCTTTGATGTTTTTCTAATATTCTTTCATATTCATTCATATTGTTTGATATTCTTTCATATTCTTTGATGTCCTTCTAATATTCTTTCATATTCATTCATATTGTTTGATGTTCTTTCATATTCTAATATTCTTTCTTATTCTTTGATATTCTTTGATATTCTTTCATATTCTTTCATATTCTTTCATATTCTTCTAATATTCTTTCATATTCTTTCATATTCTTTCATATTCTTTTAAATTCTTTGATATTCTTTGATATTTTTTCATGTTCTTTCATACTATTTGATATACTTTGATATTCTTTGATATTCTTTCATATTCTTTCATATTCTTTCATATTCTTTGATATGCTTTCAAATTCTTTCATATTCTTTCATATTCTTTCATATTCTTTCATATTCTTTTAAATTCTTTGATATTCTTTGATATTTTTTCATGTTCTTTCATATTCTTTTATATTCTTCAAATATTCTTTGATATTCTTTGATATTCTTTGATATTCTTTCATATTCTTTCATATTGTTTTATATTCTTTATTATTCTTTGATATTCTTCTAATATTCTTTGATATTCTTTCATATACTTTCATATTCTTTCATATTGTTTGATATTCTTTCATATTCTTTTATATTCTTGTCATATTCTTTAATATTCTTTGATATTCTTATAAATTCTTTGATATTCTAATATTCTTTCATACTCTTTCATATTCTTCCCATATTCTTTGATATTCTTTGATATCCTTTAATATTCTTTAATATTCTTTAATATTCTTTGATATTCTTTCAAATTGTTTGAAATTATTTGATATGCTTTCATATTCTTTCATGTTGTTTGATATTCTTTCATATTGTTCAAATTTTCTTCATTATCTTCTAATATTTTTTATCTTCTTTCATATTCTTTCATATTCTTTCTTATTCTTGGACATTCCATATATTCTTTCATATTCTTTGATGTTCTTTCATTCTGTTTTATATTCTTTGATATGCTGTCATATTCTTTCATGTTGTTTGATATTCTTTCATATTCTTCGATATTCTTTTATATTCTTCCTTTTTTATTTGATATTCTTTCATATTTGTATATTCTTTCATATTCTTTGATATTCTTTTATGTTCTTCTAATATTCTTTGATATTGTTTCATATTCTTTCATATTCTTTTAAATTCTTTGATATTCTTTGATATTTTTTCATGTTCTTTCATATTCTTTGTTATTCTTTGATATTCTTACATATTCTTTCATATTCTTTGATATTCTTCTAATATTCTTTCATATTCTTTGATATTCTTTAATATTCTTTCATTTTGTTTGATATTCTTTGATATGCTTTAAAATTCTCTCATGTTGTTTGATATTCTTTCATATTCTTTGATATTTTTTTATATTTTTCCAATAATCTTTCATATTCTTTCAAATTCTTTTAAATTCTTTCATATCATTGATATTCTTTCATATTGTTTGATATTATTTGATATGTTTTCATATTCTTTCATGTTGTTTTATATTCTTTCATATTCTTTCATATTGTTCAAATTTTCTTCATTATCTTCTAATATTTTTTATCTTCTTTCATATTCTTTCTTATTCTTTGACATTCCATATATTCTTTCATATTCTTTGATAGTCTTTCATACTGTTTTATATTCTTTTATATGCTTTCATATTCTTTCATGTTGTTTGATATTCTTTCATATTCTTCGATATTCTTTTATATTCTTCCTATTTTATTTGATATTCTTTCATATTCTTTGAAATTCTTTCATATTCATTGAAATTCTTTCATATTCTTTCATATTTGTATATTCTTTCATATTCTTTGATATTCTTTTATATTCTTCTAATATTCTTTGATATTCTTTGATATTCTTTATTATTCTTTTACATTCTTTGATATTCTTTGATATTCTTTCATTTTCTTTCATATTCTTTGATATTGTTACATATTCTTTCATATTCTTTCATATTGTTTGATATTCTTTCATATTCTTTGATATTCTTCTAATTTTCTTTCATATTCTTTCATATTCTTTGATTTTGTTTGATATTCTTTCATATTCTTTGAAATTCTTTCATGTTCTTTCATATTCTAATATTCTTTCTTATTCTTTCATATCCTTCTAATATTCTTTGATATTGTTTGATATTGTTTTATATTCTTTCATATACTTTGATATTCTTTCATACTATTTACATTATTTGATATTCATTCATATTCTTCGATATTGTTTCATATTCTTTTATATTCTTCCCATATTCTTTGATATTCTTTCATATACTTTCATAGTCTTTCATATTGTTTGAATTTCTTTCATATTCTAATATTCTTTCATATTCTTTCATATTCTTTCATATAGTAATATTCTTTCATATTCTTTCATATTTTTTGATCGTCTTTCATATTGTTTGATATTGTTTGATATTCTTATATTCTTTCATATATTTTCATATTCCTTCATAATCTAATTTTCTTTCATATTCGTTAATATTCTTTCATATTCTTTGATATTCTTTCATATTGTTTGATATCCTTTCATATTCTTTGATATTGTTTGATATTCTTTGATATGCTTTCATATTCTTTCATATTTGTATATTCTTTCATATTCTTTAAAATTCTTTTATATTCTTCTAATATTCTTTGATATTCTTTGATATTCTTTATTATTCTTTTAAATTCTTTGATATTCTTTGATATTCTTTCATGTTCTTTCATATTCTTTGATATTGTTACATATTCTTTCATATTCTGTCATATTGTTTGATATTCCTTCATATTCTTTGATATTCTTCTAATTTTCTTTCATATTCTTTCATATTCTTTGATTTTGTTTGATATTCTTTCATATTCTTTGAAATTCTTTCATGTTCTTTCATATTCTAATATTCTTTCTTATTCTTTCATATCCTTCTAATATTCTTTGATATTGTTTGATATTGTTTTATATTCTTTCATATACTTTGATATTCTTTCATATTATTTACATTATTTGATATTCATTCATATTCTTAGATATTGTTTCATATTCTTTTATATTCTTCCCATATTCTTTGATATTCTTTCATATTCTTTCATAGTCTTTCATATTGTGTGATATTCTTTCATATTCTAATATTCTTTCATATTCTTTCATATTCTTTCATGTAGTAATATTCTTTCATATTCTTTCATATTTTTTGATCGTCTTTCATATTGTTTGATATTGTTTGATATTCTTATATTCTTTCATATATTTTCATATTCCTTCATAATCTAATTTTCTTTCATATTCGTTAATATTCTTTCATATTCTTTGATATTCTTTCATATTGTTTGATATCCTTTCATATTCTTTGATATTGTTTGATATTCTTTGATATGCTTTCATATTCTTTCATGTTGCTTGATATTCTTTGATATTCTTTGATATTCTTTGATATTCTTTATATTTTTGGATATTCTTTGATATTCTTTGATATTCTTTGAAATTCTTTGATATTCTTTCACATTCTTTCATATTGTTTGATATTCTTTCATATTGTTTGATATTCTTTCATATTTGTATATTCTTTCATTTTCTTTCATATTATTCAATATTCTTTCATATTGTTTGATGTTCTTTCATATTCTAATATTCTTTTATATTCTTCTAATATTCTTTGATATTCTTTGATATTCTTTGATATTCATTGATATTCTTTCATATTCTTTCATATTCTTCAATAATCTTTGATATTCTTTCATATTCTTTCAGAATCTTTGATATTCTTTAATATTCTTTCATATTTTTTGATATACTTTCCTATTCTTATATTCTTTCATATTCTTTCATATTGTTTGATTTTCTTTTTTTATTCTTCTAATTTTCTTTCATATTCCTTAATACTCTTTCATATTCTTTCATATTGTTTGATATCCTTTCATATTCTTTCATGTTCTTTCATATTCTTTCATATTCTTCTAATATTCTTTCATATTCTTTGATATTCTTTCATATTGTTTGATATCCTTTCATATTCTTTGATATTGTTTGATATTCTTTGATATGCTTTCATATTCTTTCATGTTGCTTGATATTCTTTGATATTCTTTGATATTCTTCTAATATTCTTTGATATTCTTTGATATTCATTGATATTCTTTCATTTTCTTTCATATTCTTTCATGTTCTTTCATATTCTTCCCATATTCCTTGATATTCTTTGACATCCTTTCAAATTCTTTCATATTCTTTGATATTCTTTCATATTGTTTGATATTATTTGATATGCTTTCATATTCTTTCATGTTGTTTGATATTCTTTCATTTTCTTTGACATTCTTTTATATTCTTCTAATAGTATTATGTATTCTTTCATATTCTTTGATATTCCTTGATATTCTTTGATATTCGTTGATATTCTTTCATATTCTTTAATATTCTTTAATATTCTTTGATTTTCTTTAATATTGTTTGATATTCTTTGATATGCTTTCATATTCTTTCATATTCTTCCCATATTCTTTAATATTCTTTCATAGACTTTCATATTGTAATATTCTTTCATATTCTTTCATATTGTTTGATAGTCTTACATATTCTTTGATATTCTTTCATGTTCTTTCATATTCTTTGATATTCTTTGATATTCTTTCATGTTCTTTCATATTCTTTGATATTCTTTGATATTCTTTGATATTCTTTGATATTCTTTTAAATTCTTTGATATTCTTTGATTATCTTTCATGTTCTTTAATATTCTTTCATATTCTTTCATATTCTTTCCTATTCTTTGATATTCTCTGATGTTCTTTCATATTCTAATATTCTTTTATATTCTTCTAATATTCTTTGATATTCTTTGATATTCTTTGATATTCTTTGATATTCATTGATATTCTTTCATATTCTTTCATATTCTTCCCATATTCTTTGATATTCTTTGATATGCTTTCATATTCTTTCATGTTGTTTGATATTCTTTCATATTGTTTGATATTCTTTTATATTCTTCTAATAGTCTTATATATTCTTTCATATTCTTTGATATTCCTTGATATTCTTTGATATTCGTCGATATTCTTTCATATTCTTTCATATTCTTCAATATTCTTTGATATTCTTTCATATTGTTTGATATTCTTTGATATGCTTTCATATTCTTACATATTCTTTCATATTCTTTGATATTCTTTGATATTCTTTGATATTCTTTCATATTCTTTCATATTCTTTCATAGACTTTCATATTGTAATATTCTTTCATAGTCTTTCATATTGTTTGATAGTCTTTCATATTCTTTGATATTCTTTCATGTTCTTTCATGTTCTTTCATATTCTTTGATATTCTTTCATGTTCTTTGATATTAATTGATATACTTTGATATTCTTTCATATTCTTTAATATTCTTTTAAATTCATTGATATTCTTTGATATTCTTTCATGTTCTTTCATATTCTTTTCTATTCTTTTATATTCTTTCCTATTCTTTAATATTCTTTCATATTCTTTTCTATTCTTTGATATTCTTTCATATTCTCTGATATTCTTTCATATTCTTTCATATTGTTTGATATTCTTTCATATTCTTTTATATTCTTCTAATATTCTTTGATATTCTTTCATATTCTTTCATATTCTTTCATATTCTTCTTATATTCTTTCATATTCTTTCATAATCTTTCATATTCTTTAATAATCTTTGTTTTTTTATTTTTTTATATTCTTTCCTATTCTAATATTCTTTCACATTCTTTTACATTCTTTCATATTCTTTCATGTTGTTTGATATTCTTTCATATTCTTTCATATTCTAATTTTCTTTCATATTCTTTCAAATTCTTTCTTATTCTTTCATATTGTTTGATATCCTTTCATATTCTTTGATATTCTTTCATATTCTTAAATATTCTTTCATATTTTTTCATATTCTTTCATGTTCTTTCATATTGTTTGATATTGTTTGATATGCTTTCATATTCTTTCATGTTGTTTGATATTCTTTGATATTCTTTGAGATTCTTTGATATGCTTTCATATTCTTTCTTGTTGTTTGATATTCTTTGATATTCTTTGAGATTCTTTGATATTCATTGATATTCTTTCATATTCTTTCATATTCTTTCATATTCTTTCATATTGTTTGATATTATTTGATATGCTTTAATATTCTTTCATGTTGTTTGATATTCTTTGATATTCTTTGAGATTCTTTGATATGCTTTCATGTTGTTTGATATTCTTTGATATTCTTTGAGATTCTTTTATATGCTTTCATATTCTTTCTTGTTGTTTGATATTCTTTGATATTCTTTGATATTCATTGATATTCTTTCATATTCTTTCATATTCTTTCATATTCTTTGATATTATTTGATATGCTTTCATATTCTTTCATGTTGTTTGATATTCTTTCATATTCTTTCATATTCTTTCATATTTTTCAAATATGCTTTCTTATCTTCTATAATTTTTATATTCTTTCATATTCTTTAAAATTCTTTGACATTTTATATAGTCTTTCATATTCTTTGATATTCTTTCATATTCTTTCATATTGTTTGATATTCTTTCATATTCTTTCAATATTCTTTCATATTCTTCCAATATTCTTTCATATTGTTTGATATTCTTTCATATTCTTTCATATTCTAATACTCTTTCATATTCTTTCATATTCTTTAACATTCTTTCATTTTGTTTGATATTCTTTGATATACTTTCATATTCTTTCATGTTGCTTGATATTCTTTCATATTCTTTGATATTCTTTCATTTTCTTTGAAATTGTTTCATATTCTTTCATATTCTAATGTTCTTTCATATTCTTTCATATTCTAATATTCTTTCATATTCTTTCATATGCTAATATTCTTTCTTATTGTTTAATATTCTTTGTTCCATCTTATTCTTTGATATTCTTTGATATTCTTTTTCCATCCATCCATCGTCATCTTCCGCTTATCCCTACACCTTAAGGGTCGCGGGGGGGCTGGAGCATATCCCAGCGTTAACGGGCGAGAGGCGGGGTACACCCTGGACAGGTCGCCAGTCCATCGCAGGGCCAACATCGAGAGACCAACAACCATTCACACTCATATTCATACCTACGGTCAATTTAGAGAATCCAATCAGCTTAGTCCCCAAATTGCATGTCTTTGGACGGTGGGAGGAAGCCGCCTTACCCGGCGAGAACCCACGCAGGCACGGGGAGAACATGCAAACTCCACACAGAAAGATCTCGTGCCCGAGACTGGAGTTGAACCTGCACCTTGTTGCTGTGAGGCCATAGTGCTAAACACTGCACCACCGTGCAGCCGATATTCTTTGATATTCTTTATATTCTTTCATATTCTTTCATATTCTTTCATATGCTTTCAAATTATTTCATGTTGTTTGATATTCTTTCGTATTCTTTGATATTCTTTCATATTCTTTGATATGCTTTCAAATTATTTCATATTGTTTGATATTCTTTCATATCGTTTTATATTCTTTCATATTGTTTGATATTCTTTCATGTTCTTTCATTTTCTGTCATATTCTTTGATATTCTTTCAAATTCTTTGATATTCTTTGATATTCTTTCATATTCTTTCATATTCTTTCATATTGTTTGATCTTCTTTCAAATTCTTTGATATTCTTCTAATATTCTTTCATATTCTTTCATATTGTTTGATATTCTTTCATATTCTTTCATATCCTTCTAATATTCTTTCATATTCTTTCATATTCCTCTAATATTTTTTCATATTCTTTCATATACCTCTAATATTCTTTCATATTCTTCTAATATTCTTTGAAATTCTTTCTTATTCTTCTAATATTCTTTCCTATCCTTCTAATATTCTTTGATATAGTTTGATATTGTTTGATATTCTTTCATATTCTTTCATATTCTTCCATATGCTTTCAAATTCTTTCATGTTGTTTGATATTCTTTCATATTCTTTGATATTCTTTTATATTCTTCTAATATTCTTTGATATTCTTTCATATTCTTTCATAATCTTTTAAATTGTTTGATATTATTTGATATTTTTTCATGTTCTTTGATATTCTTTTATATTCTTCAAATATTCGTTGATATTCTTTGATATTCTTTTATATTCTTTCATATTGTTTGATATTCTTTGATATTCTTTGATATTCTTCTAATATTCTTTCATATTCTTTGATATTCTTTCATATTCTTTCATATTGTTTGATATTCTTTCATATTCTTCAAAATTCTTTCATATTCTTTCATATTCTAATATTCTTTCATATTCTTTCATGTCCTTCTAATATTCTTTCATATTCTTCTCATATTTTTTCATATTTTTTCATATAACTCTAATATTCTTTCAAATTATTCTAATATTCTTTGATATTCTTTCATATTCTTCTAATATTCTTTCATATCCTTCTATTATTCTTTGATATTTTTTGATATTGTTTGATATTCTTTCATTTTCTTTGATATTCTTTGATATTCTTTCATATTGTTTGATATTCTTTCATATTCTTTCATATTGTTTGATATTCTTTCATATTCTTCGAAATTCTTTCATATTCTAATATTCTTTCATATTCTTTCATGTCCTTCTAATATTCTTTCATATTCTTCTAATATTTTTTCATATTTTTTCATATAACTCTAATATTCTTTCAAATTATTCTAATATTCTTTCATATTCTTTCATATTCTTCAAATATTCTTTCATATCCTTCTAATATTCTTTGATATTGTTTGATATTGTTTGATAGTCTTTCATATTCTTTGATATTCTTTCATATTCTTTAATATTCTTTGATATGCTTTCAAATTCTTTCATGTTGTTTGATCTACTTTGATATTCTTTCATATTCTTTTCAATTCTTTGATATTCTTTGATATTCTTTCATGTTCTTACATATTCTTTGATATTCTTTGATATTCTTTTATATTCTTTCATATTCTTTCATATTGTTTGATATTCTTTCATATTCTTTAAAATTCTTTCATACTGTTTGATATTCTTTCATATTCTTTGAAATTCTTTCATATTCTTTCATATTCTTATATTCTGTCATATTCTTTCATATCCTTCTAATATTCTTTGATATTCTTTGATATTCTTTCATATTCTTTTAAATTCTATGATATTCTTTGATATTCTTTCATGTTCTTTCATGTTCTTTCATATTCTTTTATATTCTTCAAATATTTGTTGATATTCTTTGATATTCTTTTATATTCTTTCATATTCTTTCATATTCTTTCATATTGTTTGATATTCTTTCATATTCTTTAACATTCTTTCATATTGTTTGATATTCTTTCATATTCTTTGAAATTCTTTCATATTCTTTCATATTCTAATATTCTGTCATATTCTTTCATATTCTTTCATATTCTTTCATATTCTTTCATATTCTTTCATATTCTTTCATATTCTTTGATATGCTTTCAGATTCTTTCATGTTGTTTGATATTCTTCCATATTCTTTCATATTCTTTTATATTCTTCTAATATTCTTTGATATTGTTTCATATTCTTTCATATTCTTTTAAATTCTTTGATATTCTTTGATATTTTTTCATGTTCTTTCATATTCTTTGTTATTCTTTGATATTCTTACATATTCTTTCATATTCTTTGATATTCTTCTAATATTCTTTGATATTCTTTCATATTCTTTCATATGCTTTCAAATTCTTTCATGTTGTTTGATATTCTTTCATATTCTTTCATATTCTTTGATATTCTTCTTATATTCTTTGATATTCTTTGATATTCTTTCATATTCTTTCATATTCCTTTAAATTCTTTGATATTCATTGATATTCTTTCATTTTCTTTCATATTCTGTCATATTCTTTGATATTCTTTTAAATTCTTTGATATTCTTTGATATTCTTTCATGTTCTTTCATATCTTTTTATATTCTTCAAATATTCTTTGATATTCTTTTATATTCTTTCATATTCTTTCATATTGTTTGATATTCTTTCATATTCTTTGATATTCTTCTAATATTCTTTCATATTCTTTCATATTCTTTCATATTGTTTGATATTCTTTCATATTCTTTGAAATTCTTTCATATTCTTCCATATTTTAATATTCTTTCATATTCTTTCATATCCTTCTGATATTCTTTCATATTCTTTCATATAACTCTAATACTCTTTCATATTCTTCTAATATTCTTTGATATTCTTTCATATTCTTCTAATATTCTTTCATATCCTTCTAATATTCTTTGATATTGTTTGATATTGTTTGATATTCTTTCATATTCTTTAATATTCTTTTATTTGCTTTCAAATTCTTTCATGTTGTTTGATATTCTTTCATATTCTTTCATTATCTTCTAATATTCTTTCATATTCTTTTATATTCTTTCATATTCTTTTAAATTCTTTGATATTCTTTGATATTTTTTCATGTTCTTTCATACTATTTGATATACATTGATATTCTTTGATATTCTTTGATATTCTTTTAAATTCTTCTCATATTCTTTAATATTCTTTGATATTCTTATAAATTCTTTGATATTCTTAGATTTTTTTCATGGTCTTTCATATTCTTTGAATATATTTGTATATTCTTTCATATTCATTCATATTGTTTGATGTTCTTTCATATTCTAATATTCTTTCATATTCTTTCATATTCTTCCCATATTCTTTGATATTCTTTGATATCCTTTAATATTCTTTCATATTCTTTCATATTCTTTGATATTCTTTCATATTGTTTGATATTATTTGATATGCTTTCATATTCTTTCATGTTGTTTGATATTCTTTCATATTCTTTCATATTGTTCAAATTTTCTTCATTATATTCTAATATTTTTTATCTTCTTTCATATTCTTTCATATTCTTTCTTATTCTTTGACATTCCATATATCCTTTCATATTCTTTGATGTTCTTTCATTCTGTTTTATATTCTTTGATATGATTTCATATTCTTTCATGTTGTTTGATATTCTTTCATATTCTTCGATATTCTTTTATATTCTTCCTTTTTTATTTGATATTCTTTTATGTTCTTTCATATTTTTTGATATTGTTACATATTCTTTCATATTCTTTAATATTGTTTGATATTCTTTCATATTCTTTTATATTCTTCTAATATTTTTCCATATTCTTTCATATACCTCTAATAGTCTTTTATATTCTTCTAATATTCTTTCATATTCTTCTAATATTCTTTGATATTCTTTGATATTCTTTCATGTTCTTTCATATTCTTTGATATTCTTCAAATATTAGTTGATATTTTTTGATATTCTTTCATATTCTTCCAATATTCTTTGATATTCTTCCAATATTCTTGGATATTCTTTCATATTCTTCCATATTCTTCTAATTTTTTTCATATTCTTTCATATACCTCTAATAGTCTTTTATATTCTTCTAATATTCTTTCATATTCTTCTAATATTCTTTGATATTCTTTGATATTCTTTGATATTCTTTCATATTCTTTCATATTCTTTGATTTTCTGTCATATTTCTTATATTATTTGATATTCATTCATATTCTTTGATATTGTTTCATACTTTTTATATTCTTCCAATAATGTTTAATATTACTCTAATATTCTTTGACATTCTTTGATATTCTTTGATATTATTTGAAATTCTATGATTTTCTTTGATATTCTTTCATGTTCTTTCATATTCTTTCATATTCTTTCATATTCTTTCATATTCTTTGATCCATCATCCATCGTCATCTTCCGCTTATCCTTTCACATTAAAGGTCGCGGGGTGGCTGGAGCCTATCCCAGCGTCAATGGGCGAGAGGCGGGATACACCCTGGACAGGTCCCCAGTCCATCGCAGGGCCAACATAGAGAGACGAACAACCATTCACACTCATATTCATACCTAAGGTCAATTTAGAGAATCCAATCAGTTTAGTCCCCAAATAACATGTCTTTGGACGGTGGGAGGAAGCCGGATTATCCGGAGAGAACCCACGCCGGCACGGGGAGAACATGCAAACTCCACACAGAAAGATCCCGTGCCCGAGCCGGGACTAAAACCCACACCTTCTTCCTGTGAGGACACAGTGCTAACCACTGCACCACCGTGCAGCCGATATTCTTTGATATTCTTTGATATTCTTTGATATTCTTTGATATTCTTTCATTTTGTTTGATATTCTTTGATATTCTTTCATTTTGTTTGATATTCTTTGATATGCTCTAAAATTCTTTCATGTTGTTTGATATTCTTTCATATTCTTTGATATTCTTTTATATTTTTCCAATATTCTTTCATATTCTTTCAAATTCTTTTAAATTCTTTCATATCATTGATATTCTTTCATATACTTTATTACTCTTTCATATTGTTTGATATTCTTTCATATTCTTTTAATATTCTTTCACTTTCTTTCGTTTTCTTTAATATTTTCATATTTTTTGATATTCTTTCATTTTCTTTCAAATTCTTTCATATTCTTTCATATTCTTTCACATTGTTCAAATATTCTTTCTTATCTTCTAATATTTTTTATATTATTTCATATTCTTTCTTATTCTCTAATATTCTATATATTCTTTCATATTCTTTCATATTGTTCAAATATCCTTTCTTATCTTCTAATATTTTTTATATTCTTTCATTTTCTTTCTTATTCTTTGACATTCTCTATATTCTTTTATATTCGTTGATATTCTGTCATATTGTTTGATATTCTTTCATATTCTTTGATGTTCTTCTAATATTCTTTCATATTCATTCATATTGTTTGATATTCTTTCATATTCTTTGATGTCCTTCTAAAATTCTTTCATATTCATTCATATTGTTTGATGTTCTTTCATATTCTAATATTCTTTCTTATTCTTTCATATTCTTTGATATTCTTTGATATTCTTTCATATTCTTTCATATTCTTTCATATTCTTTCATATTCTTCTAATATTCTTTCGTATTCTTTCATATTCTTTCATATTCTTTTAAATTCTTTGATATTCTTTGATATTTTTTCATGTTCTTTCATACTATTTGATATACTTTGATATTCTTTGATATTCTTTGATATTCTTTCATATTCTTTCATATTCTTTCATATGCTTTCAAATTCTTTCATATTCTTTCATATTCTTTCATATCCTTCATATTCTTTTAAATTCTTTGATATTCTTTGATATTTTTTCATGTTCTTTCATATTCTTTTATATTCTTCAAATATTCTTTGATATTCTTTGATATTCTTTGATATTGTTTTATATTCTTTATTATTCTTTGATATTCTTCTTATATTCTTTGATATTCTTTCATATACTTTCATATTCTTTCATATTGTTTGATATTCTTTCATATTCTTTTATATTCTTGTCATATTCTTTAATTTTCTTTGATATTCTTATAAATTCTTTGATATTCTTTGATATTTTTTCATGGTCTTTCATATTCTTTGAATATATTTGTATATTCTTTCATATTCATTCATATTGTTTGATGTTCTTTCATATTCTAATATTCTTTCATATTCTTTCATATTCTTCCCATATTCTTTGATATTCTTTGATATCCTTTAATATTCTTTAATATTCTTTAATATTCTTTGATATTCTTTCAAATTGTTTGAAATTATTTGATATGCTTTCATATTCTTTCATGTTGTTTGATATTCTTTCATATTGTTCAAATTTTCTTCATTATCTTCTCATATTTTTTATCTTCTTTCATATTCTTTCATATTCTTTCTTATTCTAATATTCTTTCATATTCTTTCATGTCCTTCTAATATTCTTTCATATTCTTCTCATATTTTTTCATATTTTTTCATATAACTCTAATATTCTTTCAAATTATTCTAATATTCTTTGATATTCTTTCATATTCTTCTAATATTCTTTCATATCCTTCTATTATTCTTTGATATTTTTTGATATTGTTTGATATTCTTTCATTTTCTTTGATATTCTTTGATATTCTTTCATATTGTTTGATATTCTTTCATATTCTTTCATATTGTTTGATATTCTTTCATATTCTTCGAAATTCTTTCATATTCTAATATTCTTTCATATTCTTTCATGTCCTTCTAATATTCTTTCATATTCTTCTAATATTTTTTCATATTTTTTCATATAACTCTAATATTCTTTCAAATTATTCTAATATTCTTTCATATTCTTTCATATTCTTCTAATATTCTTTCATATCCTTCTAATATTCTTTGATATTGTTTGATATTGTTTGATAGTCTTTCATATTCTTTGATATTCTTTCATATTCTTTAATATTCTTTGATATGCTTTCAAATTCTTTCATGTTGTTTGATCTACTTTGATATTCTTTCATATTCTTTTCAATTCTTTGATATTCTTTGATATTCTTTCATGTTCTTACATATTCTTTGATATTCTTTGATATTCTTTTATATTCTTTCATATTCTTTCATATTGTTTGATATTCTTTCATATTCTTTCATAATCTTTAAAATTGTTTGATATTATTTGATATTTTTTCATGTTCTTTGATATTCTTTTATATTCTTCAAATATTCGTTGATATTCTTTGATATTCTTTTATATTCTTTCATATATTTTGATATTCTTTGATATTCTTTGATATTCTTCTAATATTCTTTCATATTCTTTGATATTCTTTCATATTCTTTCATATTGTTTGATATTCTTTCATATTCTTCAAAATTCTTTCATATTCTTTCATATTCTAATATTCTTTCATATTCTTTCATGTCCTTCTAATATTTTTTCATATTCTTCTCATATTTTTTCATATTTTTTCATATAACTCTAATATTCTTTCAAATTATTCTAATATTCTTTGATATTCTTTCATATTCTTCTAATATTCTTTCATATCCTTCTATTATTCTTTGATATTTTTTGATATTTTTTGATATTCTTTGATATTCTTTGATATTCTTTCATATTGTTTGATATTCTTTCATATTCTTTCATATTGTTTGATATTCTTTGATATTCTTTGATATTCTTTGATATTCTTTCATATTCTTTCATAGACTTTCATATTGTAATATTCTTTCATAGTCTTTCATATTGTTTGATAGTCTTTCATATTCTTTGATATTCTTTCATGTTCTTTCATGTTCTTTCATATTCTTTGATATTCTTTCATGTTCTTTGATATTCTTTCATGTTCTTTGATATTCTTTGATATTCTTTCATATTCTTTAATATTCTTTTAAATTCATTGATATTCTTTGATATTCTTTCATGTTCTTTCATATTCTTTTCTATTCTTTTATATTCTTTCCTATCCTTTAATATTGTTTTATATTCTTTCATATTCTTTCATATTCTTTTCTATTCTTTGATATTCTTTCATATTCTCTGATATTCTTTCATATTCTTTCGTATTCTAATCATATTCTTTCATATTCTTTCATAATCTTTCATATTCTTTAATAATCTTTGTTTTTTATTTTTTTATATTCTTTCCTATTCTAATATTCTTTCACATTCTTTTACATTCTTTCATATTCTTTCATGTTGTTTGATATTCTTTGATATTCTTTCATATTCTTTCATATGCTAATTTTCTTTCATATTCTTTAAAATTCTTTCTTATTCTTTCATATTGTTTGATATCCTTT
The DNA here is from genome assembly GCF_037954235.1 of Aulostomus chinensis. Classification (NCBI taxonomy): domain Eukaryota; kingdom Metazoa; phylum Chordata; class Actinopteri; order Syngnathiformes; family Aulostomidae; genus Aulostomus; species Aulostomus chinensis. The sequence continues at coordinate 25,587,613 of NC_141338.1, forward strand.
CATATTCTTTGATTTTCTTTCATATTCTTAAATATTCTTTCATATTTTTTCATATTCTTTCATGTTCTTTCATATTGTTTGATATTGTTTGATATGCTTTCATATTCTTTCATGTTGTTTGAAATTCTTTGATATTCTTTGAGATTCTTTGATATGCTTTCATATTCTTTCTTGTTGTTTGATATTCTTTGATATTCTTTGATATTCATTGATATTCTTTCATATTCTTTCATATTCTTTTGTATTCTTTCATATTGTTTGATATTATTTGATATGCTTTCATATTCTTTCATGTTGTTTGATATTCTTTGATATTCTTTGAGATTCTTTGATATGCTTTCATATTCTTTCTTGTTGTTTGATATTCTTTGATATTCTTTGATATTCATTGATATTCTTTCATATTCTTTCATATTCTTTCATATTGTTTGATATTATTTGATATGCTTTCATATTCTTTCATGTTGCTTGATATTCTTTCATATTCTTTCATATTCTTTCATATTGTTCAAATATGCTTTCTTATCTTCTATAATTTTTATATTCTTTCATATTCTTTAATATTCTTTGAAATTCGATATAGTCTTTCATATTCTTTGATATTCTTTCATATTCTTTCATATTGTTTGATATTCTTTCATATTCTTTCATATTCTTCCAATATTCTTTCATATTCTTTCATATTGTTTGATATTCTTTCATATTCTAATACTCTTTCATATTCTTTCATATTCTTTAACATTCTTTCATTTTGTTTGATATTCTTTGATCTACTTTCATATTCTTTCATGTTGCTTGATATTCTTTCATATTCTTTGATATTCTTTCATTTTCTTTGAAATTGTTTCATATTCTTTCATATTCTAATGTTCTTTCATATTCTTTCATATTCTAATGTTCTTTCATATTCTTTCATATTCTAATATTCTTTCATATTCTTTCATATGCTAATATTCTTTCTTATTGTTTAATATTCTTTGTTCCATCCATCCATCGGCATCTTCCGCTTATCCCTACACATTAATGGGCGGCATGGCTCAGGGGTGGAGTGGCCGTCTAGCAACCAAAGGGTCGCTGGTTCGATCCCCGACCCCGGTGACCATGTCAAAGTGTCCTTGAGCAAGATACTGAACCCATAATTGCTCCTGATGAGTAGGTTGGCACCTTGCATGGTAACCTCCACCATCAGTGTGTGAATGTGTGTGTGAATGGGTGAATGAGATGACACTGTAAAGCGCTTTGAGTACCGCTAAGGTAGAAAAGCGCTATATAAAATTGAGTCCATTTACCATTTACCATTTACCATTAAGGGTCGCGGGGGGGCTGGGGCCTTTCCCAGCGTCAACGGGCGAGAGGCGGGCTACACCCTGGACAGGTCGCCAGTCCATCGCAGGGCCAACATAGAGAGACGAACAACCATTCACACTCACATTCATACCTACGGTCAATGTAGAGAATCCAATCAGCCTAGTCCCCAAATTGCATGTCTTTGGACAGTGGGAGGAAGCCGGATTACCCGGTGAGAACCCACGCAGGCATGGGGAGAACATGCAAACTCCACACAGAAAGATCTCGTTCCCGAGCCGGGACTCGAACCCGCACCTTGTTGCTGTGAGGCCACAGTGCTACCCACTGCACGACCGTGGAGGCGATATTCTTTGATGTTCTTGATATTCTTTCATATTCTTTCATATTCTTTCATATCCTTCATATTCTTTTAAATTCTTTGATATTCTTTGATATTTTTTCATGTTCTTTCATATTCTTTTATATTCTTCAAATATTCTTTGATATTCTTTGATATTCTTTGATATTGTTTTATATTCTTTATTATTCTTTGATATTCTTCTTATATTCTTTGATATTCTTTCATATACTTTCATATTCTTTCATATTGTTTGATATTCTTTCATATTCTTTTATATTCTTGTCATATTCTTTAATTTTCTTTGATATTCTTATAAATTCTTTGATATTCTTTGATATTTTTTCATGGTCTTTCATATTCTTTGAATATATTTGTATATTCTTTCATATTCATTCATATTGTTTGATGTTCTTTCATATTCTAATATTCTTTCATATTCTTTCATATTCTTCCCATATTCTTTGATATTCTTTGATATCCTTTAATATTCTTTAATATTCTTTAATATTCTTTGATATTCTTTCAAATTGTTTGAAATTATTTGATATGCTTTCATATTCTTTCATGTTGTTTGATATTCTTTCATATTGTTCAAATTTTCTTCATTATCTTCTCATATTTTTTATCTTCTTTCATATTCTTTCATATTCTTTCTTATTCTAATATTCTTTCATATTCTTTCATGTCCTTCTAATATTCTTTCATATTCTTCTCATATTTTTTCATATTTTTTCATATAACTCTAATATTCTTTCAAATTATTCTAATATTCTTTGATATTCTTTCATATTCTTCTAATATTCTTTCATATCCTTCTATTATTCTTTGATATTTTTTGATATTGTTTGATATTCTTTCATTTTCTTTGATATTCTTTGATATTCTTTCATATTGTTTGATATTCTTTCATATTCTTTCATATTGTTTGATATTCTTTCATATTCTTCGAAATTCTTTCATATTCTAATATTCTTTCATATTCTTTCATGTCCTTCTAATATTCTTTCATATTCTTCTAATATTTTTTCATATTTTTTCATATAACTCTAATATTCTTTCAAATTATTCTAATATTCTTTCATATTCTTTCATATTCTTCTAATATTCTTTCATATCCTTCTAATATTCTTTGATATTGTTTGATATTGTTTGATAGTCTTTCATATTCTTTGATATTCTTTCATATTCTTTAATATTCTTTGATATGCTTTCAAATTCTTTCATGTTGTTTGATCTACTTTGATATTCTTTCATATTCTTTTCAATTCTTTGATATTCTTTGATATTCTTTCATGTTCTTACATATTCTTTGATATTCTTTGATATTCTTTTATATTCTTTCATATTCTTTCATATTGTTTGATATTCTTTCATATTCTTTCATAATCTTTAAAATTGTTTGATATTATTTGATATTTTTTCATGTTCTTTGATATTCTTTTATATTCTTCAAATATTCGTTGATATTCTTTGATATTCTTTTATATTCTTTCATATATTTTGATATTCTTTGATATTCTTTGATATTCTTCTAATATTCTTTCATATTCTTTGATATTCTTTCATATTCTTTCATATTGTTTGATATTCTTTCATATTCTTCAAAATTCTTTCATATTCTTTCATATTCTAATATTCTTTCATATTCTTTCATGTCCTTCTAATATTTTTTCATATTCTTCTCATATTTTTTCATATTTTTTCATATAACTCTAATATTCTTTCAAATTATTCTAATATTCTTTGATATTCTTTCATATTCTTCTAATATTCTTTCATATCCTTCTATTATTCTTTGATATTTTTTGATATTTTTTGATATTCTTTGATATTCTTTGATATTCTTTCATATTGTTTGATATTCTTTCATATTCTTTCATATTGTTTGATATTCTTTGATATTCTTTGATATTCTTTGATATTCTTTCATATTCTTTCATAGACTTTCATATTGTAATATTCTTTCATAGTCTTTCATATTGTTTGATAGTCTTTCATATTCTTTGATATTCTTTCATGTTCTTTCATGTTCTTTCATATTCTTTGATATTCTTTCATGTTCTTTGATATTCTTTCATGTTCTTTGATATTCTTTGATATTCTTTCATATTCTTTAATATTCTTTTAAATTCATTGATATTCTTTGATATTCTTTCATGTTCTTTCATATTCTTTTCTATTCTTTTATATTCTTTCCTATCCTTTAATATTGTTTTATATTCTTTCATATTCTTTCATATTCTTTTCTATTCTTTGATATTCTTTCATATTCTCTGATATTCTTTCATATTCTTTCGTATTCTAATCATATTCTTTCATATTCTTTCATAATCTTTCATATTCTTTAATAATCTTTGTTTTTTATTTTTTTATATTCTTTCCTATTCTAATATTCTTTCACATTCTTTTACATTCTTTCATATTCTTTCATGTTGTTTGATATTCTTTGATATTCTTTCATATTCTTTCATATGCTAATTTTCTTTCATATTCTTTAAAATTCTTTCTTATTCTTTCATATTGTTTGATATCCTTTCATATTCTTTGATTTTCTTTCATATTCTTAAATATTCTTTCATATTTTTTCATATTCTTTCATGTTCTTTCATATTGTTTGATATTGTTTGATATGCTTTCATATTCTTTCATGTTGTTTGAAATTCTTTGATATTCTTTGAGATTCTTTGATATGCTTTCATATTCTTTCTTGTTGTTTGATATTCTTTGATATTCTTTGATATTCATTGATATTCTTTCATATTCTTTCATATTCTTTTGTATTCTTTCATATTGTTTGATATTATTTGATATGCTTTCATATTCTTTCATGTTGTTTGATATTCTTTGATATTCTTTGAGATTCTTTGATATGCTTTCATATTCTTTCTTGTTGTTTGATATTCTTTGATATTCTTTGATATTCATTGATATTCTTTCATATTCTTTCATATTCTTTCATATTGTTTGATATTATTTGATATGCTTTCATATTCTTTCATGTTGCTTGATATTCTTTCATATTCTTTCATATTCTTTCATATTGTTCAAATATGCTTTCTTATCTTCTATAATTTTTATATTCTTTCATATTCTTTAATATTCTTTGAAATTCGATATAGTCTTTCATATTCTTTGATATTCTTTCATATTCTTTCATATTGTTTGATATTCTTTCATATTCTTTCATATTCTTCCAATATTCTTTCATATTCTTTCATATTGTTTGATATTCTTTCATATTCTAATACTCTTTCATATTCTTTCATATTCTTTAACATTCTTTCATTTTGTTTGATATTCTTTGATCTACTTTCATATTCTTTCATGTTGCTTGATATTCTTTCATATTCTTTGATATTCTTTCATTTTCTTTGAAATTGTTTCATATTCTTTCATATTCTAATGTTCTTTCATATTCTTTCATATTCTAATGTTCTTTCATATTCTTTCATATTCTAATATTCTTTCATATTCTTTCATATGCTAATATTCTTTCTTATTGTTTAATATTCTTTGTTCCATCCATCCATCGGCATCTTCCGCTTATCCCTACACATTAATGGGCGGCATGGCTCAGGGGTGGAGTGGCCGTCTAGCAACCAAAGGGTCGCTGGTTCGATCCCCGACCCCGGTGACCATGTCAAAGTGTCCTTGAGCAAGATACTGAACCCATAATTGCTCCTGATGAGTAGGTTGGCACCTTGCATGGTAACCTCCACCATCAGTGTGTGAATGTGTGTGTGAATGGGTGAATGAGATGACACTGTAAAGCGCTTTGAGTACCGCTAAGGTAGAAAAGCGCTATATAAAATTGAGTCCATTTACCATTTACCATTTACCATTAAGGGTCGCGGGGGGGCTGGGGCCTTTCCCAGCGTCAACGGGCGAGAGGCGGGCTACACCCTGGACAGGTCGCCAGTCCATCGCAGGGCCAACATAGAGAGACGAACAACCATTCACACTCACATTCATACCTACGGTCAATGTAGAGAATCCAATCAGCCTAGTCCCCAAATTGCATGTCTTTGGACAGTGGGAGGAAGCCGGATTACCCGGTGAGAACCCACGCAGGCATGGGGAGAACATGCAAACTCCACACAGAAAGATCTCGTTCCCGAGCCGGGACTCGAACCCGCACCTTGTTGCTGTGAGGCCACAGTGCTACCCACTGCACGACCGTGGAGGCGATATTCTTTGATGTTCTTGATATTCTTTCATATTCTTTCATATTCTTTCATATTCTTTCATATGCTTTCAAATTCTTTCATGTTGTTTGATATTCTTTCATATTCTTTGATATTCTTTTATATTCTTCTAATATTCTTTCATATTCTTTCATATTCTTTCATATTCTTTTAAATTCTTTCATATTCTTTGATATTCTTTCATGTTCTTTCATATTTTGTCATATTCTTTGATATTCTTTTAAATTCTTTGATATTCTTTGATATTCTTTGATATTCTTTCATGTTCTTTCATATTTTTTTATATTCTTCAAATTTTCTTTGATATTCTTTGATATTCTTTCATATTCTTTCACATTGTTTAATATTCTTTATTATTCTTTGATATTCTTCTAATATTCTTTGATATTCTTTCATATACTTTCATATTCTTTCATATTGTTTGATATTCTTTCATATTCTTTTATATTCTTCTCATATTCTTTAATATTCTTTGATATTCTTATAAATTCTTTCATATTCATTGAAATTCTTTCATATTCTTTCATATTTGTATATTCTTTCATATTCTTTGATATTCTTTTATATTCTTCTAATATTCTTTGATATTCTTTGATATTCTTTATTATTCTTTTAAATTCTTTGATATTCTTTGATATTCTTTCATGTCCTTTCATATTCTTTGATATTGTTACATATTCTTTCATATTCTTTCATATTGTTTGATATTCTTTCATATTCTTTTATATTCTTCTAATTTTCTTTCATATTCTTTCATATTCTTTGATTTTGTTTGATATTCTTTCATATTCTTTGAAATTCTTTCATGTTCTTTCATATTCTAATATTCTTTCTTATTCTTTCATATCCTTCTAATATTCTTTGATAATGTTTGATATTGTTTTATATTCTTTCATATACTTTGATATTCTTTCATGTTATTTACATTATTTGATATTCATTCATATTCTTCGATATTGTTTCATATTCTTTTATATTACTCCCATATTCTTTGATATTCTTTCATATTCTTTCATATTCTTTCATAGTCTTTCATATTGTTTGATATTCTTTCATATTCTAATATTCTTTCATATTCTTTCATATTCTTTCATATTGTAATATTCTTTCATTTTCTTTCATATTGTTTGATAGTCTTTCATATTGTTAGATATTCTTTCATATTTTTATATTCTTTCATATTCTTTAATATTGTAATATTCTTTCATATTCTTTCATATTCTTCGATATTCTTTCATATTCTAATATTCTTTCATATCCTTCCCATATTCTTTGATATTCATTGATATTCTTTCATATTCTTTCATATTCTTTCATATTCTTTCATATTCTTTCATAGTCTTTCATATTGTTTGATATTCTTTCATATTCTAATATTCTTTCATATTTCATATTCTTTCATATAGTAATATTCTTTCATATTCTTTCACATTTTTTGATCGTCTTTCATATTGTTTGATATTCTTTGATATTCTTATATTCTTTCATATTCTTTCATATTCCTTCATAATCTAATTTTCTTTCATATTCGTTAATATTCTTTCATATTCTTTGATATTCTTTCATATTGTTTGATGTCCTTTCATATTCTTTGATATTGTTTGATATTCTTTGATATGCTTTCAAATTCTTTCATGTTGCTTGATATTCTTTGATATTCTTTGATATTCTTTATATTTTTGGATATTCTTTGATATTCTTTGATATTCTTTCATATTCTTTCACATTGTTTAATATTCTTTATTATTCTTTGATATTCTTCTAATATTCTTTGATATTCTTTCATATACTTTCATATTCTTATAAATTCTTTGATATTTTTTCATGGTCTTTCATATTCTTTGAATATATTTGGATATTCTTTCATATTCTTTCATATTGTTTGATATTCTTTGGTATTCTTCTAATATTCTTTCATATTATTTCATATTCTTTCATATCATTTGATATTCTTTCCTATTGTAATATTCTTTCACATTCTTTCATATTCTTTTATATTCTTTCATATTCTTTCATATTGTTTGATATTCTTTGGTATTCTTCTAATATTCTTTCATATTATTTCATATTCTTTCATATCATTTGATATTCTTTCCTATTCTAATATTCTTTCACATTCTTTCATATTGTTTGATATTCTTTCATATTGTTTGATATTCTTTCATATTTGTATATTCTTTCATTTTCTTTCATATTATTCAATATTCTTTTATTTTGTTTGATGTTCTTTCATATTCTAATATTCTTTTATATTCTTCTAATATTCTTTGATATTCTTTGATATTCTTTGATATTCATTGATATTCTTTCATATTCTTTCATATTCTTTCATATTCTTTGATTTTCTTTCATATTTTTTGATATACTTTCCTATTCTTATATTCTTTCATATTCTTTCATATTGTTTGATTTTTTTTTATTCTTCTAATTTTCTTTCATATTCCTTAATACTCTTTCATATTCTTTCATATTCTTTCATGTTCTTTCATATTCTTTCATATTCTTCTAATATTCTTTGATATTCTTTGATATTCTTTCATAATCTAATTTTCTTTCATATTCGTTAATATTCTTTCATATTCTTTGATATTCTTTCATATTGTTTGATATCCTTTCATATTCTTTTATATTGTTTGATATTCTTTGATATGCTTTCATATTCTTTCATGTTGATTGATATTCTTTGATATTCTTTGATATTCTTCAAATATTCTTTGATATTCTTTGATTTTCATTGATATTCTTTCATTTTCTTTCATATTCTTTCATATTCTTCCCATATTCCTTGATGTTCTTTGATATCCTTTCAAATTCTTTCATGTTCTTTGATATTCTTTCATATTGTTTGATATTATTTGATATGCTTTCATATTCTTTCATGTTGTTTGATATTCTTTCATTTTCTTTGATATTCTTTTATATTATTCTAATAGTATTATATATTCTTTCATATTCTTTGATATTCCTTGATACTCTTTGATATGCTTTCATATTCTTTCATATTCTTCCCATATTCTTTAATATTCTTTCATAGACTTTCATATTGTAATATTCTTTCATATTCTTTCATATTGTTTGATAGTCTTACATATTCTTTGATATTCTTTCATGTTCTTTCATAATCTTTGATATTCTTTGATATTCTTTGATATTCTTTTAAATTCTTTGATATTCTTTGATAATCTTTCATGTTCTTTCATATTCTTTTATATTCTTTTATATTCTTTCCTATTCTTTAATATTCTTTAATATTCTTTCATATTCTTTCATATCCTTCTAATATTCTTTCATATTCTTTCATATTCTAATATTCTTTCATATTCTTTCATATCCTTCTAATATTGTTTGATACTGTTTGATATTGTTTGATATTCTTTCATTTTCTTTGATATTCTTTGATATTCTTTCATATTCTTTCATATTCTTTGATATGCTTTCAATTTCTTTCATGTTGTTTGATATTCTTTCATATTGTTTGATATTCTTTCATATTCTTTTAATATTCTTTCACATTCTTTCGTTTTCTTTAATATACTTTCATATTTTTTGATATTCTTTCATTTTCTTTCAAATTCTTTCATATTCTTTCATATTCTTTCACATTGTTCAAATATTCTTTCTTATCTTCTAATATTTTTTATATTCTTTCATATTCTTTCTTATTCTTTGACATTCTACATATTTTTTGTATTCGTTGATATTCTGTCATATTGTTTGATATTCTTTCATATTCTTTGATGTTCTTCTAATATTATTTCATTTTCATTCATATTGTTTGATATTCTTTCATATTCTTTGATGTCCTTCTAATATTCTTTCATATTCATTCATATTGTTTGATGTTCTTTCATATTCTAATATTCTTTCTTATTCTTTCATATTCTTTGATATTCTTTCATATTCTTTCATATTGTTTGATATTCTTTGATATGCTTTCATATTCTTTAATATTCTTTGATATTCTTTCATGTTGTTTGATATTATTTGATATGCTTTCATATTCTTTCATGTTGTTTGATATTCTTTCATATTCTTTCATATAATTCAAATTTTCTTCATTATCTTCTAATATTTTTTATCTTCTTTCATATTCTTTCTTATTCTTTGACATTCCATATATTCTTTCATATTCTTTGATAGTCTTTCATACTGTTATTCTTTTATATGCTTTCATATTCTTTCATGTTGTTTGATATTCTTTCATATTCTTCGATATTCTTTTATATTCTTCCTATTTTATTTGATATTCTTTCATATTCTTTGAAATTCTTTCATATTCATTGAAATTCTTTCATATTCTTTAATATTCTTTGATATGCTTTCAAATTCTTTCATGTTGCTTGATCTTCTTTGATATTCTTTCATATTCTTTTAAATTCTTTGATATTCTTTGATATTCTTTCATGTTCTTTCATATTCTTTGATATTCTTTCATATTCTTTTATATTCTTTCATATTCTTTCATATTGTTTGATATTCTTTCATATTCTTTAAAATTCTTTCATATTGTTTGATATTCTTTCATATTCTTTGATATTCCTTGATATTCTTTGATATTCGTTGATATTCTTTCATATTCTTTAATATTCTTTAATATTCTTTAATATTCTTTGATTTTCTTTAATATTGTTTGATATTCTTTGAGATGCTTACATATTCTTTCATATTCTTCCCATATTCTTTAATATTCTTTCATAGACTTTCATATTGTAATATTCTTTCATATTCTTTCATATTGTTTGATAGTCTTACATATTCTTTGATATTCTTTCATGTTCTTTCATATTCTTTGATATTCTTTGATATTCTTTCATGTTCTTTCATATTCTTTGATATTCTTTGATTTTCTTTCATATTCTTTTAAATTCTTTGATATTCTTTGATAATCTTTCATGTTCTTTCATATTCTTTTATATTCTTTTATATTCTTTCCTATTCTTTAATATTCTTTAATATTCTTTCATGTTCTTTCATATTCTTTCCTTTTCTTTGATATTCTCTGATGTTCTTTCATATTCTAATATTCTTTTATATTCTTCTAATATTATTTGATATTCTTTGATATTCTTTGATATTCATTGATATTCTTTCATATTCTTTCATATTCTTTAATATTCTTTCATATTCTTTCAGAATCTTTGATATTCTTTAATATTCTTTCATATTCTTTGATATTCTTTCAAATTGTTTGATATTCTTCCATATTCTTTGATATTGTTTGATATTCTTTGATATGCTTTCATATTCTTTCATGTTGCTTGATAGTCTTTGATATTCTTTGATATTCTTTGATATTCTTCTAATGTTCTTTGATATTCTTTGATATTCATTGATTTTCTTTCATTTTCTTTCATATTCTTTCATATTCTTCCCATATTCTTTGATATTCTTTGATATCCTTTCAAATTCTTTCATATTCTTTCATATTCTTTCATATTCTTTCATAGACTTTCATATTGTAATATTCTTTCATAGTCTTTCATATTGTTTGATAGTCTTTCATATTCTTTGATATTCTTTCATGTTCTTTCATGTTCTTTCATATTCTTTGATATTCTTTCATGTTCTTTGATATTCTTTCATGTTCTTTGATATTCTTTGATATTCTTTCATATTCTTTAATATTCTTTTAAATTCATTGATATTCTTTGATATTCTTTCATGTTCTTTCATATTCTTTTCTATTCTTTTATATTCTTTCCTATCCTTTAATATTGTTTTAAATTCTTTCATATTCTTTCATATTCTTTTCTATTCTTTGATATTCTTTCATATTCTCTGATATTCTTTCATATTCTTTCGTATTCTTCTCATATTCTTTCATATTCTTTCATAATCTTTCATATTCTTTAATAATCTTTGTTTTTTATTTTTTTATATTCTTTCCTATCCTAATATTCTTTCACATTCTTTTACATTCTTTTATATTCTTTCATGTTGTTTGATATTCTTTCATATTCTTTCATATTCTAATTTTCTTTCATATTCTTTAAAATTCTTTCTTATTCTTTCATATTGTTTGATATCCTTTCATATTCTTTGATTTTCTTTCATATTCTTAAATATTCTTTCATATTTTTTCATATTCTTTCATGTTCTTTCATATTGTTTGATATTGTTTGATATGCTTTCATATTCTTTCATGTTGTTTGATATTCTTTGATATTCTTTGAGATTCTTTGATATGCTTTCATATTCTTTCTTGTTGTTTGATATTCTTTGATATTCTTTGATATTCATTGATATTCTTTCATATTCTTTCATATTCTTTTATATTCTTTCATATTGTTTGATATTATTTGATATGCTTTCATATTCTTTCATGTTGTTTGATATTCTTTGATATTCTTTGAGATTCTTTGATATGCTTTCATATTCTTTCTTGTTGTTTGATATTCTTTGATATTCTTTGATATTCATTGATATTCTTTCATATTCTTTCATATTCTTTCATATTCTTTCATATTCTTTCATATTGTTTGATATTATTTGATATGCTTTCATATTCTTTCATGTTGCTTGATATTCTTTCATATTCTTTCATATTCTTTCATATTGTTCAAATATGCTTTCTTATCTTCTATAATTTTTATATTCTTTCATATTCTTTAATATTCTTTGACATTCTATATAGTCTTTCATATTGTTTGATATTCTTTCATATTCTTTCATATTGTTTGATATTCTTTCATATTCTTTCATATTCTTCCAATATTCTTTCATATTCTTTCATATTGTTTGATATTCTTTCATATTCTAATACTCTTTCATATTCTTTCATATTCTTTAACATTCTTTCATTTTGTTTGATATTCTTTGATATACTTTCATATTCTTTCATGTTGCTTGATATTCTTTCATATTCTTTGATATTCTTTCATTTTCTTTGAAATTGTTTCATATTCTTTCATATTCTAATGTTCTTTCATATTCTTTCATATTCTAATGTTCTTTCATATTCTTTCATATTCTAATATTCTTTCATATTCTTTCATATGCTAATATTCTTTCTTATTGTTTAATATTCTTTGTTCCATCCATCCATCGGCATCTTCCGCTTATCCCTACACATTAATGGGCGGCATGGCTCAGGGGTGGAGTGGCCGTCTAGCAACCAAAGGGTCGCTGGTTCGATCCCCGACCCCGGTGACCATGTCAAAGTGTCCTTGAGCAAGATACTGAACCCATAATTGCTCCTGATGAGTAGGTTGGCACCTTGCATGGAAACCTCCACCATCAGTGTGTGAATGTGTGTGTGAATGGGTGAATGAGATGACACTGTAAAGCGCTTTGAGTACCGCTAAGGTAGAAAAGCGCTATATAAAATTGAGTCCATTTACCATTTACCATTTACCATTAAGGGTCGCGGGGGGGCTGGAGCATATCCCAGCGTTAACGGTCGAGAGGCGGGCTACACCCGGGACAGGTCGCCAGTCCATCGCAGGGCCAACATCGAGAGACGAACAACCATTCACACTCACATTCATACCTACGGTCAATTTAGAGAATCCAATCAGCCTAGCCCCCAAATTGCATGTCTTTGGACAGTGGGAGGAAGCCGGATTACCCGGTGAGAACCCACGCAGGCATGGGGAGAACATGCAAACTCCACACAGAAAGATCTCGTGCCCGAGACTGGAGTTGAACCCGCACCTTGTTGCTGTGAGGCCACAGTG